>NC_138369.1:129611713-129634550 GCF_054177405.1 Leptonychotes weddellii
CAACATTTGTTGTTTCTTTCCCTGTCAATTTTTGCCATTCTAACTGGTGTAAGGTGGTATCTCAGTGTGGTTTTGATTTGGATTTCCTTGATGGCTAATGATGATGAACATTTTTTCATGTGTCTGTTAGCCATTTGTATGTCTTCTTCAGAGAAGTGTCTTTTCATATCTTCTGCCCACTTTTTGACTTGATTATTTGTTTTTTGGGTGTTGAGTTTGAGAAGTTCTTTATAGATCTTGGATACCAGCCCTTTATCTGTAGTGATAGACCAGCATTTAAATAGTACATCTCAAGAAATGGTTCTGGAATAACTGGTTACCTACAAGGAAAAAAATTAACCATGAGCTATTTCTCATACCTTACATAAAAACTAATGCAATTTGGATCATATACTTAAGTATAAAAGCTAAAATTATAGCCTTTAGTAGAAAACACATGAGAATATCATTGCAACCTTCAAATTAGCAAAGATTTCTTAAAGAGAACATGAAAAGAAAAAAGAAATTTTTAAATGGTAAATTGTTCTTTATCAAAATTAAACATTTTGCTTATCAGAAGATACTGTTGGAGGTGGGGAGGAATGTGGGGAGTTAGTGTTAGAGAAGATGAAGACATTCTGGTGATGGATAGTGGTTAATGGTTACACAACACTGTGAATGTACTTAATGCCACTTAACTGTACACTTAAAAATTATTAAAAGGTAAATTTTATGTTATGTTTATTTACCCCCCCACACACACACAAAAGACACCATTAAAATAATGAAGAGGCAAGCCAGTGACTGGGAGTAAACGTTTCCAACCACAATATATAAAGAACTCTTACAACTCAGTAATAAAAAGACAAAAAATATTTATTTTATCTAAATATTTCTTTGGGCCATTTTCAAGCTAACTGGCTACTTTTCAACCAATTTGCTTAACCCTAAGCCGTTTTCCTGTATTCTGTTGACTTAGCATTTTCAGGAATTTAAGATTATCCCTTCAGTTGTTTTATTTAAAGCATTAAATAAAATTAATTTCGGTACCGATATCTAAAAATCGTTACCACTTATATTTTTCTACCCAAGGATGTGCCTTTTATCTGTTCACTGTTTCCTGTCTTCAGGCCACCAGCCCTGTGGTTCCTCTTTTTTTTTTTTTTTTTAAGATTTTATTTATTTATTTGACAGAGAATGACACAGCAAGAGAGGGAACACAAGCAGGGGGAGTGGGAGAGGAGAAGCAGGCTTCCTGCGGAGCAGGGAGACTGATGTGGGGGCTCGATCCCAGGACCCTGGGATCATGACCCGAGCCAAAGGCAGATGCTTAACGACTGAGCCACCCAGGCACCCCACCTATGGCTCCTCTTTTTTGTTTCCTTAACATTAACTCTTTCAGAATCATAGGTTTATGAATTAAAGGCAGTTTTTCCTACTCTTAACAGTGATTCTCAAGACTTTTTTCAGTCACATAGAAGAAATTCCATGCAAATATGAGTTTGTAATTACAGAATATGGACTTTGCCTGTTTTATAAATCCTATAAGCACATAGCTTTTCAGTGAATCTTAATGTAGGTTTATTTATTTATTTTTACAACTTCAGTATTTTTGTTTACTTGCCTACATAAAGCAGGTCTGGAGACATAGAATATATTTTTCTTTTTTTCCCATGCTAAGAAGTCAGAATTAATTTGAAAAAAGGATGCCTGTTATACCATACAGAAATAGTACATGACATAACCCATGTCCTTATGGAATTTATAATGTGGTTGAAGAAATAAAACCAACACATGAGACATTTGATAAAATGTAAGTTGTGAATTGTTGATAAAAGATCAGAAGTGGGGGCGCCTGGGTAGTAGCTCAGTCGGTTAAGTGGCTGACTTTGGCTCAGGTAATGATCTCGGGGTCCTAGGATTGAGCCCCGTGTCCTCCCTGCTCAGCAGGGAATCTGCTTCTCCCTCTGCCCCTCCCCCTGCTCATGCACTCTATCCCTCTCTCTCGAATAAATAAATAAAATCTTAAAAAAAAAAAGATCAAAAGTAGAGTGATGACTAAGGACTAAAGTAGTCTGGGAAGAGTTCCTAGAGGTGCTGAGATATGTGTTTGTAGGATTTGGAGAAGCAGTGTAGAGAGCTGTCACATTTCTGTACAAGGAAGGACTGAGGTGCAGGAATGAGAACGACAACACAATGAAGGGCTTGTCCAGATCAAAGCACAGGTTGCTATTGAGAATTAGTATAAAATAAGGCTTCTAAAGTTTTTTATAATCTTATTTACTCTGTTTTTCCTTTTGTAGCTTTTAAGCATTACTGTATGTAGTTGTTGCCAGGAACATTTGAGCACCAATTATACTAAACTCTTATTTTTTCTACAGATTTTGTAGCCCTTTCATAGAATATCTTTGAACAAAATATATTATAGTCTTATGGGGCTTCTTAAGCTACCTGTAAGAAGGACCTTTTTTTGTTTGTTTTTTATTTCCAAGCCATTGCTGATTGAAACATTTTGGTAAAGTTCAATAAAATTTTCCTGGTAATTAAAAATTGCTGTAAGTGTTTCTGAATGCTTATTCTCAACTTTGTGTACTTACTTTTGTTATTGACGGGTAACAAATAGCACTTCTTTTGATCATTAATACTTTGTATCGTGATAAAAGTTTGTGTGCAATGTTTTTTAAACAGGTATGCATCTTCTATTGATGATATTTTAGAAGATGAAGAACATTATGCAGATCAGTTAAAGGAATATCTGTTTTATGCAGAAGCATTGCGGTAAGTATAATAAGTGTTCCAGATGCAGCCCTGTGGCTGGTCACCACTCTCCTCATACGTTGCCTGAAAGTAAAGACAGTAAGGTGATTTTTAAATGAATTCATCCCCCAGGTATTGAATGAGGTCTCATTGTAATCCTCTGTGTTGCAGAGTGCTAGGCATAGACATTTAAGACAAGTCCTGTTCTTGAAACATAATATTGATAAATCAACTCATCAGTCTCTAACCTCAGATCTGTTTGTAGGTTGTTCTTTCTACTTTTTTCAGTTTGAAGATTAAAAGCAAAATACAGATTGAGTGTATGTAGGCCTGTCACTAGGCAATATGTTGCCATTTTTATTCTGTAATTCTTTACACATCTGCTTATCTTCTTAGTAAGGTTGTATAAGTTCTTAATATCAGCACTTTGTCTTCTGTTTTTATGGTATCTCCTACAGAGCCGAACAGAATTCTCTGGTATATAGTTCTATTTAATTAAGAAGAAATTAGTATACTTTTTCTGTCCAATTTTAAAAAATGAATCATTTTCCTGGAATAGGTGTCTTTTGGTCATAGCCACTTTTGGTTATTTCCCTGTCACTTTTAAAAGCAGTATAAGAATTCTGTTAGTAAACACAGCACCAATTTTCCTTTAGTTGTTCAGTAACTGGTATGAAAACATCCGCACATTGTTAGCCTTGTTCCTTTTAAGACTGAGTAGTCAGGAGTTTCACCAAGGTCTCGTTACAAAGCAAAAGAAAGTTGCTGAATACAGTGGAATTCTGTATAGTTCTTAAACACTGTAGAAAAGATTAATGTATATTGGTATGTCCATGGTATATAGTTAAGTAAGATGAGATGTAGAATCACTTGAGGCATGTGCATATGTGTATTTGTAAGTGCCTAGCTAAGGTCTGGCCAAATATACATCATCTATTAATATGGATTGTGTCTGGATGGTGGAGTTAGGCAAAAGAAAGAATTCGTGAAACTTTTTTTATTTTGTGCATTCCTGTATTAGTATTTTTTTTTTTACACTAAGTGTGGATTACTTTTATGATAAAAACTAAGACATTTTTTTTTTTTTAAGATTTATTTGAGAGAGAGCGCGTGTGCGCAAGCGGGGTGGGGGGTGCGGGCAGAGGGAGGAGAGAATCTGAAGCAGGCTCCCCGCTGAGCACAGAGCCCGACATGGGGCTCAGTCTCACAACCCTGAGATCATGACCTGAGCCAAAATCAAGAGTTGGATGCTTAACCAACTGAGCCACCTAGGCACCTCAAAACTAAGACATTTCTGTATAAAAAAAGAAAATATTGAGAAATCTTTTTAAAGAATATTCAGTTGCTTTGTGAGAATCCACCATTAGTTTCTATGTTATACAAAAGATTTTGTTGTTAATGTATATGATAATGGTGTGTTTATTGAAAAAAATGTTGCAGGTATCTAAAAAACGACCTTTTTTGTTAAGTATATGTAAAACTTTTATGCTTATGTTCTGCTAGATTTAATTTTTGATATTGGGCTACTACATTTTAAACTTGAAAATTCTGTGTGCACAAGTTCTGAGCCAGTAAGACATTGTGAATGCTTCCCCTCGTCCCCTGAAAAATTTTTTTGATATGTTAAAAGAAGGCACAAAAATTAAATGGCAGCACTTTTTTCATCCCTAGGGCTGTATGCAGGAAACATGAACTTATGCAATATGACTTGGAGATGGCTGCTCAGGACTTAGCATCCAAAAAGCAGCAATGTGAGGAACTGGCAACTGGGGTGAGTGTTCCATTTAGGTCTCTGTATCATTGCAGCAAGCCATATAAGGAAGGAGCTGCAGCTCTAATACTCAGGATGCCTGTAGCTTTTATAGGGGAATAATTTATGGGCAACATTATAATTCTTTGGGTTGTGATCTTGATATTAAAAGACGTAAGCCATTAAAACATTGTATTATATAGCATTGGAAGAAATTCTGCCAGGGCACCTGGCTGGCTCAGTTGGTGGAGCATGCAGCTCTTGACCTCAGGGTTGTGAGTTCGAGCCCCACGTTGGGTGTACAGATTACTTGAAAATAAAATCTTTAAAAAAAAAAGTCTGCCAACATTGCTCTGTGTAGTGTCTTTTAGTTTATGTTAAGTCCAAATGAAAAAACATTATTCTTTGTGGTTGAAATAATGATGTTTGTCAGGTTTAATTTTACAAAGTATATTATAGAAATTTTAGTTTACTTTGAAAAGCCTTACCTAGTTAGAATCAGTGCATCTCTCCTAGGAAGGAGCTTTTGGTACACAGTGAATACTTGTGAAGAAAATTCCATATCTTATTGTATGAATCTTAGATCATTTTTATAGTCAGCTTTCTACTGTCCAACCATTTTATTGGAATAAAGTAGCTGTTGTAGTGAGAATACACAATCTGGAAATAATGAAACAGTGACAGTACCACCATTTATCCGTCACTTCATAGTTAACAAGTACTTTGGTATGTCTGAAAAGTCACAGATATATGTGGGAAAAGACCGTTGGCCACAAAACATGTATACACTGGGCTTGATTTATTTTTAAAACTCAGGGGAAATTCCCAGGCCATTTTCAGGGAGCAGGGTTCTCTACTCCTCCATGTGAAGGGAAAAGTGTTTCTCTCAGTAAATTCCGGAGAGTGAGGAAGTGTTAAAGCAGTGATGCTTCAGGCTTCCCTCCAAGGGAAGGCATCCTATTTTATTGATAGATACCCAAGTTCCAGTGTGTGTTATGCAGATTTTAAATGTTGTTTGTTTGTTTTAGTGTGGTCTGTTTCCTTTGTTGCCTGTTGAATTTTATCTATTTTTTATGTCAGAAATTTAAAGAAATATGACTTATGATCTAAAGAAATAATTTGCCTAATACTTCACCTAGAAGTTTTCCATGTGATTAAGAAGTTCAGTTAGAAATTTTTTCTTTTTGACTATTCCATATTATTCCAGAGTTAGCAATCATATTAGGACCCCCTGGTTATAAGACTTATGAGGTATGGGGAAAATGGCAAAAGTTTTATTTCCCTTTTTTAAAAAAAATGTTTAATTGTGGTTTAAGTATACATACCAAAATTTGTCATCTTAACCCATTTTTTTAACCTGGTTTTTCTCTTTTTCTTCTTCTCTATATATATGTATAGATCTGTCTATCTTGAAAGATTTTATTTTTTTATTTTTTATTTTTTTAAAGATCTTATTATTTGACAGAGAGAGAGACAGCAAGAGAGGGAACACAAGCAGGGGGAGTGGGAGAAGGAGAAGCAGGCTTCCCGCTGAGCAGGGAGCCCGATGTGGGGCTCGATCCCAGAACCCTGGGATCATGACCTGAGCCGAAGGCAGACGCTTAACAACTGAGCCACTGAGATGCCCGGATTTTATTTTTAAGTAATCTCTACACCCAACATGGGGCTCAAACTCACAACCCTGAGGATCAAGAGTCACATGCTCTACCCACTGAGCCAGCCAGGCATCTGTATTTTTCTTTTTAAAAAATAATTTTTACTCTTGGGGCGCCTGGGTGGCTCAGTCGGTCCTGGTGCTCAGCCAGGAGCCTGCTTCTCCCTCTTCCTCTGCCTCTCCCCCTGCTTGTGAACTCTCTCTTTCTCTGTCAAATAAATAAAATCTTTAAAAAAAAAAAAATAATAGTTTTTACTCTTATGATTTTGAGCTTACAAAATAGTGGAAAAAAATTAGTACAACTATTATTGAATTTACACTGATACAAATTAAAAGCAATTTTATGAGAGCATAGATTAATGAATGGTTATACTAGGGATTGTTGATAGCTATTTTGAAGTGTATAGTTCAGTAGTAGTAAGTACATTCATATTGTTGTGCAGCCAACCTCCAGAACTCTCTTCATCTTGAAAATTGAAACTCTATACCATTAAACATCAACTGTCGATTTCCCTTCCCTCCAGCCCTTGGCCGTCACCATTCTACTTTCTGTCTCTATGACTTTGACTACTCTAGATACCTTACATTAAGAAGAATCATACAGTATTTGTCTTTTTGTGACTTGTTTATTTCCACTTAGCATAATGTTCTCAGATGCATCCATGTTGTAGCATGTGTCAGAATTCCCTTTCTTTTTCAGGCTGAATAATATTTCTTTGTACATATGTGCCACATTTTGTTTATCCACTCACCTGTTTATGTTTCCTTTTAGACCGTGAGAACATTTTCTTTGAAGGGAATGACTACCAAGCTCTTTGGTCAAGAAACTCCAGAGCAGAGAGAAGCCAGAATAAAGGTGCTAGAAGAACAAATAAATGAAGGAGAACAACAGTTAAAGTCTAAAAATCTGGAAGGCAGGTAAAAATGCTGAGATGTTGAACAAAACTAGACATATGTACTACATGGCAGATTGTTTTTTTATACCGTTTCCCATCTTCATTAACATTCCTACATTATAGCCTGTTCTTCTAGGGCATTTTTTTTTTAAGATTTTATTTTCAAGTAATCTTTACACCCAACGTGGGACTCGAACTCATGACCCTGAGATCAAGAATCACAGGCTCTACCGACTGAGCCAGCCAGGTGCCCCTATACTGGTTCTCCTAAACTGTAGTGATTGAGGGGCACCTGGGTGGCTCAGTTAAGTGTCCGACTCTTGGTTCTGGCTCAGATCATGATATTGCAGTTGTGGGATCAAGCCCTGCATCAGGCTCTGCGCTAAGCATGGATTCTGCTTCAAATTCTCTCTCCCTCTCTCTGCCCCTCCCCCTGCTCCTGTGCTCTTTCTCTCCCTCTCTCTCTCTCAAATAAATAAATAAACAGCTCTTTAAAAAAAATAAAATAAAATGTAGTGATTGAATTCCTAAGAAATTTGAATTATCAAAAATCATGTTATAAAAACAGTTTTAGTATGGGGGAAAGAGTAAGAAGAATTTCAACTTTATAATATTATTTTCCTGCACTTTTCCTGATTTCTGTCCTTTGCACATTCCCTTTGCCCTTTCTTCTCCATCACTTGACAAAAGCCTGATCGTTCTTCATTGCCCAGCTCTCGCGCTACTTCCTTTGTGAGGCTTGCTTCTAGCCTCGCAGGCTCTCGTAGCCCTTGGTTCATGCCACGATAACATGGCAGTTTTGTTTTGGGTGGTCAGTTGTTCTCTGTGATTGTCCCCGGCTAGATTAAGTGCCCTTCAAAGTCAATGACTGTGTCTTTCATCTTTATGTTTCAACATCCTGCATTGGGCTTGGCATGTAATTATTCCATAAATATTTCTGGAAATGCAACTATCAAAGGTCTGCCATTGCAGTTTGGCTTATTTTCCTTATTGTTGTTTTTCATCTGATAATAAGTAGATCAAGGCCGACCAAGGAGTCTGTCATTGGTGTTGAGGTATTTTTGTTCATTTTTAGGACTGCTGGCACCAAATAAGTAAAAGTAAACTTTTATGAATGGGATTTAGAAAGACAAATGCCTCTCAGAATTTTTAAAACTCTGGTTGTCATTGAAAGCAAGTGTGTAGGGGCGCCTGGGTGGCTCAGTCAGTTGGGCTGCTGCCTTTGGCTCGGGTCATGATCCCAGGATGGCGAGTCCCTCTCCCTCTCCCACTCCCTGTGCTTGTACTCTCTCTGTGTCTGTCAAATAAATAAATAAAATCTTGAAAAAAAAAAACTTCATGTGTTATAATAATAATAATTGTGATACATAATATATCTTGTCAAAAGAGTATGTTTTCCAGTGACCCCAGGAGGGCAACTTCACATGGCCTCTGTTAGGCTTGTGAGCTGGTTCATAAAACCATCTAATGGCTGCTTTATAGGAATAATTTGAAGCTGGGATTCTTGTGGCAAAAGTATTGATTATTAAAATGTAGACGAATGTATGACAGTTTCTCTGCTTCTTCTCCTAGTATAATTTTTAGGAAGAGAAAAATAGAACTATCTTATACAGAGAGTAGCTTTTTCCTTCATATAGATAAATAAAAACCAACGCAAATGAGAACTGGTTATTAGAATTTATAATATAGTTAACCTAATTTGAGTAAGAGTAATGATGACTACACATTTTATTTCAGAGAATTTGTGAAAAATGCTTGGGCCGATATTGAACGCTTCAAAGAACAAAAGAACCATGATTTAAAGGAGGCCCTCATAAGCTATGCAGTCATGCAGATCAGTATGTGCAAAAAGGTAGGTGAGGGTACAAATATATTCAGAAGTGCTTGCAAATTTCTTTAAAACTGATTTCTCTTATGTGGACCAGAGTGTTTATTTTCATTTTTTAAAGCCCATTTCCCCCCTCCTTCCAGAATGTTTTCCGGTTTCTTCACTTAACGTTGAAAGAGTATTGTAACCAGAATGTTAATTATTGAGTCTTCACTCACCCAAAGTTCCACATTTGTATGCCCTGTTTATATCTAGTATCTGAAAATATATATCAACACCATTACTTGGATTATATGATGTTCTTGGACAGGGGGTAAGATACTGTTCCTAACAGTGATGTATAGTACTTGGATTGGGAGATAGCTTAACCATGATTTGGGGGAAATGTGGTTATGATACGGTTTGTTGTCATAGTAAGTCTGTCATGTGACTGATATCCACAGAAGAAGGTAAGAACACGGAAGCTTATTCTGGTTCAAGTAAGTGTTTGGACAGTGCTGAAATCGTTAAAATGCTATTGTAAGAACGAAATCTAAAACATTCCTTCTTTTTTATAACCCACGATCTGCCTGTATGTGTCAGTTAGTACCAACGGTTTACATATGTCTAGCACTTCACAGTTTACCGACGTGCATTATCTCAGTAAATCATATAGCAAGATGATTTCTCAGTTATGAAGACCTTCTTAGAGGGAAAAATCGTACTCATATGAACAGCTTGTGCTTTAATTCATCCAAAATGCGCATTTTCTGGCGAGACACCATCCCTTCCCTGGCCCTTTCCACTTGGTATCACCAGCAGTGCACAGAGAGCAAGGATATTTTGAGATGTAAATGCCAGACTCTGGAATTAGTCACATGGGCTCCTTTTGTATTGGCCAAATTCATATTTATGCCTTAGTTAAAGTGTCAGTTACTTCACGTAGTGGATCTTTGAGGTCGTTTAAGAGACGTTAAAATCATGAGTGATCCATCTGCACATGCCAATGGGTGAGTATGACTGTAGCTTGATAGTGTGTGTTTGTTTTAAGACTTTATTTACTAATACATTTATTTGAGAGAGAGCAAGCAAGCAAGTGTGTGAGCGGGGAGGGGAGGAGCAGAGGAAGAGAAAGAATCCCAAGCCTACTCCGTACTGAGCGCAGAGCCTGATATGGGACTCGATCCCGTGACCCTGAGATCATGATCTGAGCCTAAATCAGGAGTCGGGGCATCCAACTGACTGAGCCACCTGGGTGCCCCACAGCTTGATAGTGTTTTTATCTGTTGCTCTCTTCCTGCTAACTCTACTGCCTCCCTGCTTCACAGATTGCTTCACATTTAGTCTTTTTTCTAACCTTTCTTTTTTTAATCTCGGGAGGTCTGAAAGATCAGATAACACAAATGTTTTAGAGTTGGTTTGGTTTTGTTTTCATAAAAGACTTATTAATAAGCTCCTTGTGATCTTCTGTTCTCTGCTTTTCCAAGTAAAAGGCAGACTGTATAATGGCTCAAAGGACTTTTCTCCCCACTTTACCTAGGGTGGGGTGGTTGAGGGTACTGGAAATTAATCTCTGAATAAAGAAGATATCACTGTAGGTGTATTTGGATATGCTGTTGGATATCTTGTGTGTCTGCTCATGTGTCCTACGATTAAGTATAGTAAGCAAGTATACCCACATGAGATTAAAAAGATGTGTATTCACCTTATTGCCCAAGAACAGTACTATAAAGTTTCATCATGTATTTTTTTCCTTAAGTGGAATAGATTTTTATATATGAAAATCTGCAGTATTCTTTTTTTTATGAACTTAAAATTAAGTACGAGAAGATAAGATTAATATTAGTTTTTCTTGGGGCGCCTGGGTGGCTCAGTCATTAAGCGTCTGCCTTCGGCTCAGGTCATGATCCCAGGGTCCTGGGATCGAGTCCCACATCAGGCTCCCTCCTCGGGGGGAAGCCTGCTTCTGCCTCTCCCCCTCCCACTGCTTGTGTTCCTGCTCTCGCTATCTCTGTCTCTGTCAAATAAATAAATAAAATCTTTAAAAAAAAAAAAGAACCACTTCCAAAAAAAAAAAAAATATTAGTTTTTCTTGGGTAAATATGGGTATCTATGTTTTGCTTATTTTACTTGTGTATTAACTTTTCAAATATACCATACTTTGTTATAATGTCAGCTATCCAAAGTGGTAATTGAATATAATCAAATGACTAAATTGTAGTAGTAGTAAACCAAAACAAAAAACTTTTACAAGGATGCCTAGGTGGCTCAGTTGCTTACACGTCTGCCTTCCGCTCAGGTCATGATCCCAGGGTCCTGGCATCGAACCTCATGTCGGGCTCCCTGCTCCGCCGGAAGCCTGCTTCTCCCTCTGTCCCTCCCCCTGCTTGTGTTCTCTCTCTCTCTGACAAATAAATAAAATCTTTAAAAAAATTTACATAAAAAGTATTAACACTTAAAAATCAAGGATCACAGGGCGCCTGGGTGGCTCAGTTGGTTAAGTGACTGCCTTCGGCTCAGGTCATGATCCTGGAGTCCCAGGATCGAGTCCCGCATCGGGCTCCCTGCTCAGCAAGGAGTCTGCTTCTCCCTCTGACCCTCCCCCCTCTCATGCTCTCTCTATCTCATTCTCTCTCTCAAATAAATAAATAAATCTTAAAAAAAAAAATCAAGGATCACTTCTAAGTGTTTTTTTGGTCAACCTTTTTGATAGTGAATTTTCTCATTTGTTGAATCAAATACTTGATTGATTTTTAAGCTACTTTATCTTTTTTTTTTAGTAAGAGGCTTTCTGTTTATTTATTTATTTTTTAAGATTTTATTTATTTATTTGACAGAGAGAGACATAGCGAGAGAGGAAACACAAGCAGGGGGAGTGGGAGAGGGAGAAGCAGGCTTCCCACGGAGCAGGGAGCCCGATGTGGGGCTCGATCCCAGAACCCTGGGATCATGACCTGAGCCGAAGGCAGATGCTTAACAACTGAGCCACCCAGGTGCCCTACTTTATCTTTTTAAATTTTAAGATTTATCGTATGGAAAAAGATATTCCATGCAAATGGAAATGGGAAAAAAAAAGCCAGGGTGGCAATACTTACATCAGACAAAGTAGACAAAATCGACTTTAAAACAAAGACTGTAACGAGACAAGGAAGGGCATTACATAATGATAAAGGGGCCAACCCAGCAAGAGGCTATAACAGCTGTAAATATTTACCCAACACTGGAATACCGAAATACATAAAGTAATATTAACAGATATAAAGGGAGAAATTGATGGTAATACAGTAATGGTAGGGGATTTTAACACCCCACTTACATCAATGGATAGATCATCAAGACAGAAAATTAATAAGGAAACAGTATCTTTGAGTGACACTTTAGCCCACATGGCCTTAACAGATATGTGTAGAATATAACATCCAAAAACAGAATATATATTCTTTTCAAGTGCACATGGAACATTCCCCAGGATAATCACACATTTGGCCACAAAACAATTCTCAATAAAATTAAAGAAGACTGGGATGCCTGGGTGGCTCAGTAGATTAAGCCTTTGGTTCAGGTCATGATCCCGGGATCCAGGGATCAAGCCCCACATCAGGCTCCTTGCTTAGTGGGGAGCCTGCTTCTTCCTCTTCCTCTGCTCCTCCCCCTAGCTTGTGCTCTCTCTCTCTCTCTCTGACAAATAAATAAATAAAATCTTAAAAAAAAAATTTAAGAAGACTGAGATAATATCATCATCTTTCCTGACCACAATTGTATAAACTAGAAATCAATCACAAGAAAAAAACTGGAAAAATACAAACATGTGGAGGCTAAAGAGCATGCTACCAAATCCAGTGAGTCAGTGAGGAAATCAAAGAGGTAATAAAAAAATATATGGCTACAAATGAAAATGAAAACACAATGGTCCAAAATCTTTGGCACGCAGCAAAAGCAGTTCATTTTTAGTATATGTGCTGCCAAAGCGAGCACAGCGAAAGCAGTTCAAAGAGGGAAATTACAGGGCGCCTGGGTGGCTCAGTTGGTTAAGCGACTGCCTTCGGCTCAGGTCATGATCCTGGAGTCCCGGGATCGAGTCCCGCATCGGGCTCCCTGCTCAGCAGGGAGTCTGCTTCTCCCTCTCCCGCTCCCCCCTCTTGTGCTCTCTTGTCCTTCCAGACGTTCTTGTACATTTACAGTAATTTAGAAAATAATTCCCCACAAAAAACCGGACTGCATTACATGTGCTGGGGGTTGTTTTCATTTGCTCATTTGACGTCTCATGGACACTTTTCCTATGTGAGTGCACAAGATCTCTTATCCTTTCTGACAACAAATACTCTTACTAGATACTACTTTATCCAGCCAATCTGAGACATTTTAAAGGATTTTTTTTTAAAAATTTGCTTTTTGTATTTCATCAGGAGGAGAAAAATCAAAAGATTGATTTTTTTTTTCTAGTGTTTGGAGCCTTGGTAAGTTGATAAATATTGACATACTTTAATGTTTAAGTATTAAAATATTGCTTCTTCATGAATTAGCAGTTATTCAAGAATATGTATCTTGTTTGTTAAAAAAAACCCTTTGTTTCTACCAGTTGGTTAGATTTTACTATTTTATTTTTATATACATGCATTTTTGTTTAAGCATATTAGGTATGTATGTCATATTAACTTTGTGCTGAACGGCCTGCTAGAACCACTGGGGAGGCTTTGGTAATTTAGCCTGTTACTGGTTTTTATCACAATATTAGTTGTTAGACTAATAATTTAATAAGCCATTTTTTAAAAAAAATCCATTAATTTTTATTTAATTGTTAAATTAATAAGGTTTTTTTTCTTTTGTTTTAAGTATTACATAGAAAAACTGCCTGAAAACTTGTTTTGGTTTATAAATAGAAATGATGCAAACATGTGATCTGAGTAAATGAGTTTATGTTATGAACCTTAAAAACTCAGTTTGCTAAAAAAAGAAGTTGTAGGAGCTCTTTTCCCCTCTTGAAGATAGGCTATGCAAATATCTTTCTTTTTTCAGAAGCATTAGACATTCACTTCTATTAGCCATTGCCAGAAATAGTGTCATATTTGCTGGACTTGTTAGTTATTCCAGAAAGTGAAATTTAGCATACCAGTAAGCCAAAAACTTCAGCTTTCAGAATCCTTGCAAAGTCACATTTTAAAGTTTTCTTTTTTTGTTTTTTGTTTGGTTGTTTTGTTTTGTTTTGTCTTAGGGAATTCAAGTTTGGACCAATGCTAAGGAATGCTTTAGCAAGATGTAATCTTGTGAAATGAATTTCTCTTCAATCAAAGTGCCCCAGAACAGAAGCACAAGTAAATGAAAAAAACTTAAGTCGCTACCCAGTATACACAAAAATATGTATAAGTTGAGTCAATTCAACTTTCTTTAATTTGATTTTAGTTGTGTTCATCTAGCACAAGAAGGATGTATTTTAATGAATATTAAATATTATAATTTGAGGTTTTGGGGACTGGTGCTGATTCCAAAAAGTTAATTTGATAATACATTACCAATAGATGGTTTGTCAGGCTTCTGAACCAATGACTGAATGTTAAGATGTTAGGTAATTTGTTTGTTTCAATGCCAGTTGTCTCCAATCTGTTTATGTAGGGAGTTTTTTCCTAAGATTGAATTCCTATCTTCACTTGCTCTAAGACCCACTAAGCTGTTATAGGGGGTTATTTTTTCTTGCCTTAGAGTTGAGCTGTTTGGTTTGACAAAGCTCAGCAGAAACTTAGTGTGAAATCTAAGATTTTCTCCCACATTCATTGATGCCCCCTATAACATTTGCATACACTAGAAAATGCCTTCAATTTGTGTTTTACCAGAATTTTGATACTGGTCAGAAATTTCATACTGTCAACAAAGAAGATTCAGCTTCTCAGATATATAGTGGAACACATTGTTATGATCTAGGAATTGCTATGTAGAAAGTTTTAATTGAATATGTTACATATAAGCACTAAATTCTTCTCAAATAATTCTTAACCTCAGTGATGAGCCTAAATTTACTCTGCTTGGCTCTCTACACATGGCATTTCAGGGTACAAGATGTAGCATTTCAATGTGTAAGATACATGTAGTGAACATATGTGTTAGTATCTTCATTATTAACATCCTTCTTTTCTATTGCTTGGCTGTAATTTTTGTAAAGATAAATTATATTGTTTTTGTGCGTGTGTGTGTTTGTGTGTTTTTGTGGTATATGTTCAGACGCCAAGCACCCTCATTTTGCTAGCTTTGCAGTATTTTAAATGTGTTCTCATTATTACTAATTATGTAAAAAAAATCCCCAGTACTGTTCAGTATTTGACTTTTTACATGTTTAAAATGTTGCTGGATTTTTGTGCTGTTTGCCAAACGTATACAATAAATGAAGTATTGTGCTGATTTTCATATGATTTTTGTTATTTTAACCAAGTTATCTATACATATTAGTATCGGATGCCCTGTGAGAAAATAATACGTGCTATATTATGTTTTGAAGTGTTTGTGTAAATTTATCTGAGGCCAAAATGTTGGGTTTTTCAAAAAATAAGATGCTGAAATGAGGGCGCCTGGGTGGCTCAGTTGGTTAAGCGACTGCCTTCGGCTCAGGTCATGATCCTGGAGTCCCTGGATCGAGTCCCGCATCGGGCTCCCTGCTCGGCAGGGAGTCTGCTTCTCCCTCAGACCCTCCCCCCTCTCATGTGCTCTCTGTCTCATTCTCTCTCTCTCAAATAAAAAAAAATAAAAAAAAAAAAAAAGATGCTGAAATGAGATACAATTTTTAAAAATTTACTGCTTTTTAAAAAAAGAAAATTGCTGGAGGCAAAGATCATCAAATAAAATAGCTTTACATTTGGCATTTAAAAATCAAAAGCCTTCTTCCCAAAACTAACCTTAAGCTAAATGTAAAATGTAGTAGATTTTTTTCTACTAGCTGATTTAGTTTGAGAAGGCCATTGTTACCTATGTTTTAAAAAGATGAATTAGGAAAAATATTTTTCTAAAACATGCAAATATTCACTTGATTGTATGTATATTTAGGAATATCTTGACTTGGGTTGACTTTTTAAAAAGTTTCATTTGATAGCACAAATCATTCCTTTAAAAAAAAAAACAACAAACTCTTGAACTTGTTTTTTGTTTTGTTTAAGTAGGCTCCATGCCCAACGTGGGGCTTGAACTCATGATCTTGAGATTAAGAGTTGTGTGCTGTACGGACTGAGCCAGGCAGGTGCCCCCCTCAAAAACAAACAAACAAACAAGAAACTCTTAAAGAAGTTTTATGATGGGAATTATTTTTGGTACTATCCAGAATAAGTATAAAGAAAATAATCTGTGCAATAACCCTTTTCAAAACTATTTAAAAATCAGAATGCTAAAATGAATTATTAAAGAGGAGTGGGGTTTAAATCTTCAAAGCTAAATATAAAAATATAAAGAATGACTGAAGAAAAATGACTCATTACATTAATGTAAATAGTAACAGAGGAAGATCTCGTCCTGACGGTGTACTAGTGATGCGGTTGGTATAGTCAAAGCATTAAAATTAACTGAAGTCATACTTAACCTTCATTTACATCCAAAACTTGAGTATGCCTGAATGAGTCACTGGTAATTACAACATAGCATTCAAAACAGGAACTGCGGGTTCTTAAAATTCAAGCATCTTTAGAATAAACACACCCAGCTTGGAATGGAATGAAAAACCAAGAGTTATGTAACAGGAATGCTAGGCTTTTTATATCCTTATAATCCTTCTTTAGATTTATATGCATACTCTCCCCCTGGGTAGAATTTACTGATTTCTCATAAAAAGTTTTCCCTAAAAAAAAGATTTGGGAATTTCTTTCAAGGGTGAGTAACCCAGAGAAATAAATAATAAAAGGTCAGATCAGTAGAATTATACTTGCTTCCTAAATTATATAGCTTTAAATACCTATATATTTGAAAGGAAGGAATAAGCTATTGAAAAAAAGAGCAAATTAAATCCAAAGTAAGTGGAAGAAAGGAAGAGGAAAATTAATGGTATTAAAAATAGAGTTATAAAGCCAAAAGTTGGTTCTTTGAAAAGATTAATAAAATTAAACTTCTAGCAAACCTGGATGGAAAATGAAAAAGTACAAATTATTTCTATCAAGAATGAGATGGGAGATGTTACTATAGATCTTACAGACATTAAAAGGATAATAAGGAATATTATGGGCAACTTTAAACCAATAAATTAGATGAAGTCAGCAAGTTCCTTTAAAAATATAGCTTACTAAAACTGATACTAGATGAAATAGAAAATCTGAGTAACCTTGTACCAAAGAAATTTATTATCAAAATTATTCCTACAAAAGAAAACTTCAGGTCTCGATGGCTTTATTGATGAGTTGTATCAAACAGTTAAGTAAGAAAAAGCTTTAATTCTACACAGACTTTCAGAAAATAGGGAAAAGGGAATACTTCCTTCCCATTTTTTTCATTTTTTTTTTCTTAATGGGAACAGTATTACCACAGTACCAAAACTGGCCAAAGACCTTTTCAAGAAAAAAAAGTGACATATCAATATACATCATAACCATAGATGCAGAAATTGTTAAACCATTAACTAATTGGACCCAGCAATATGTAAAGAGCATAGTATGTCGGGCGCCTGGGTGGCTCAGTTGGTTGAGCGACTGCCTTCAGCTCAGGTCATGATCCTGGAGTCCCGGGATGGAGTCCCGCATCGGGCTCCCTGCTCAGCGGGGGTCTGCTTCTCCCTCTGACCCTCTTCCCTCTCGTGCTCTCTGTCTCTCATTCTCTCTCTCTCAAATAAATAAATAAAATCTTGAAAAAAAAAAAAAGCATAGTATGTCGTGATTCAAGCAGAGTTTATCTCGGAATGCAAGGTTGATTTAACATTAAAAGTCAATTACTATAATCCCATCATATTAACACAGTAAGGAGTAGTACCTTATGATCATTTTGATACATGTAAAAAAAAAAGATTCAACACTGATTTATGATTTAAAACTCCGCAAACTAGGAATAAAGGGAAACGTACTCTGATAAAGGGCATCTGTGGACAAGCTACAGCTAACATACATAATGTTGGGAAAGTCAAGTCTGTCACAGGACAGCTGCCTACTAGATAGTATATGTCCCCATTTCTCCTCCCACCGTTGCTGACATTCGGCCGGCTTTCACCCCAACCTTCCTGCAACTATGCCCATCCCCTGTTGCTTCCTGTGCTCATTGCTGAGCCTTTTTCTCAATAATCATTGAATTCTGAAGCTCATGGATGCTCCATAGTTGAAGATCAGAGAGTATGTTCACCAGGTGAGCAGTCCCAAGTCTAGAAGGTTTAGGGAATCTATTGATTCAGCAGATAGTTATAAAGTCCATCCCCAGATGAAGGTGAAAGTAGTTGATTCAGCAGCTAAAAGCCCAAATGAATAAAACATTCCTTTTATGTAACTAGGTGATAGAAGCACTATTCAGCAGAAGACAAGGAGAAATTCCTAAATATTCAGTTGCTAAGGTCTTGATTTCAGAGGATATAGATTAACATGCATCAGATGCTTACTGCTAGAGCTGAAACTGAGGCACAGTGCAGTGACGTGACTTGCCCGAGGTCCCACAGCTGGTAACTGTTAGAGCCAGAGTTTGAACCCAAGTAGCATGGATCCAGAGCCTGTACTTTTTGAGGCTTTTTTTTTTTTTTTTCCTTTTGGAGGAGCAGGGGAATCTAGGTGTTAAGATACCTAAAGGAGACAGGCTCATGATGGTGGGAGAGGGATGGGAAAGGTAACTTTCATGATGCTCAAACTGCAAGATATTTGACAAGAAAATGCCTTAGGTACTACTAGGAATGGGAGAGGAGGAGGAAACAGAATGAGGTGGTCTGTGGGGAAATAACAGACTAGATCTCCAACTGGAATTGTGTGCTTGTGACTCTCTTGGGGATCTAATTAAAATGCAGACTCCTGATTCAGTAGTTTGGAGTGGAACCTCAGTCTGCATTTCTAACAAGCTCCTAGCTAATGTCAGTGCTACTGGTCAGACTGAGAAATGCGAAATACCACTAGCTGTCAAACCAAGACCCATCTAGGTACAATTATTTAGCAAATACAGAAAAATTTAGTAGTTATATAAAAGAAAAATAATTAGGCAACTCTGATTTCTTAGTTCAGTTCCAAGTTTACAAGTTTATAGTTTTTTTTAGATATTTTACTTTTTTTTTTTTTTAAGATTTTGAGAGAGAGTGCGTGAGAGAGCACAAGCAGGGGGAGGGGCAAAGGGAGAGGAAGAAGCAGACTCCACACTGAGCAGGGAGCCCAACGCGGGCCTCCATCCCAGGACCCCGGGACCATTACCTGAGCCAAAGGCAGATGCTTAACCAACTGAGCCACCCAGGTGCCCCCAAGTTTACAAGTTTATATCAAAAGCTAAATTTAAAATGTGAATCCTTAATGATAAAGGTGAGTCGATGGGTAATAATGATAAAAAATTAAGGCTAAATAATATGGTAATAGCAAAAATAGTATTAATGAGGCTTTCATCAAATATTGTGGAAGACATTAAATACAGTCATTTAGACATGAGTTTATCTTCCTGCCTTCTCAAAATTCCTCTAAAATGACAGGAGTTTTTGTTCTTATTTTTTTGTTTTAAAGTACCATTCAGGGCAATGGAAGAAAATAAAACTGTGTACAATAAATGTTCACAAAATTTTATAAGATAAAAAGATGGAGGAGGTGCTAATTGACTTAGCAAAATGGTGGCCACTGAAACTTACATGCCAGTGGCCAGGGCTACTAATGAGAAGCAAGCTGCTTTATACCACCGAATTCCAGAAGGACTCAGGAATTAGAGGCAACAGGCATACTGGTAAGAAGGAATAGGTGTGAAGTTAAAAAGGGTGGGGAAAGGATTGGTTGAAAGTTTGTACTAGGAGCAATTCGATTATATGTGGAATCTAAAAAAACAAAGCAAATGAATAAACAAAAAGCAGAAACAGACCCGTATATACAGCCAACTGATGGTTGTCAGAGGAGAAGTGAGTGGGGTGATGGGCAAGATGGGGGAAGGGGAGTGGAGATACGGGCTTCCAGTTATAGAATAAAACAACAACAGTTATATGCCCAGGTCCCAGCCCTTTCTGCATATGCTTAAGAGACAGCCACTGTGCATTACCACAAAATTTCACATTAGTAAAGTGTTCTAGGAAAAGTTAATATACAAAGAATTACCATCAGAATGGCATCAAGCTTCTCGAAAGAAAAATCTCTTGGTCACCAGAAAAGAATAGAGTGATGCCTTCAGAGTTTTGAAGAAAAAAGATAGCCAAGCTAATGGCCAAACTGTCAATCAAGTGTGAGGCAGAACAAAGACATTTTTGAATATGCAGTCTCAAAAAATTCCTTTCCTATGCACCCTTTCTCAAGAAGCTCCTGGAGGATGTGCTTCACTAAAACAGGAACATAGACCAAAAATCAGGAAGCCATGGGATACAGAAAACAGGAGATCTAACATAAAAGAGAGATGAAAGGTATGCCCAGGGTATGGTGAAAAGGAATCCCAGAAAGGCACTGTCCAGAGTGGAGTCCGAGTTGGGGGACTCCAGGAGGAAGATCACTTGGAAAAAAGTTGGAATTGTAGGTTTAGGTATAGATTTCACAAATGTGGAATACTGAATTTGGAGGCCGTTGGAGTGGGATGATGTAGCCATAGAAAGAAAACAAAGCAATAAAAACACAAGGCTATTATAATACTCAGGAGAAAAGATGTTTTGCACGAAGAGAATCAGAATGTACTACATGGCTCTGCAGTTAAAAATGTATACATAACTGGGGCGCCTGGGTGGCTCAGTCGTTAAGCGTCTGCCTTCGGCTTGGGTCATGATCCCAGGGCCCTGGAATTGAGCCCCATATCGGGCTCCCTGCTTGGAGGGGAGCCTGCTTCTTCCTCTCCAACTCCCTAGGCTTGTGTTCCCTCTCTCGCTGTCTCTCTCTCTCTCTGTCAAATAAATAAAAAAATCTTTAAAAAAAAAATGTATACATAACTATAGGAGCGCCCGGGTGGCGCAATTGGTGAAGCATCCCACTCTTGATTTCAGCTCAGGTCATGATCTCAGGGTCGTGAGATGGAGCTCCGTGTTGGGCTCTGTGCTGAGCAGGGAGCCTGCTTAAGAATCTCTCTCTCCCTCTACCCTACCTCCCCCCTTGCACGCACTCTCTCTCTAAAAAAAAAAATGACATTTATTTTTTAAAAGATTTTATTTATTTATTTGACAGAGAGAAACACAGCGAGAGAGGGAACACAAGCAGGGGAAGTGGGAGAGGGAGAAGCAGGCTCCCCGCTGAGCAGGGAGCCCGATGTGGGGCTCGATCCCAGGACCCTGGGATCATGACCCGAGCCGAAGGCAGACACTTAACGACTGAGCCACCCAGGCGCCCCCAGTTTTTACTTTTTAATAAGCAGCACCTTGATTATGTCTGGGTGTGTCTGTGTTTGCATATGCTTGGGAAATCTGTGGTAAGATACTAAATGGGGCACCATGGTTATGTCTCATGTGTAGGTCAGCAGTTGGTGGGAATAGCAGCCTTCTACTTTTTACTTCGTTCCAGTACTGTTGAAATTTTTGCACCATTATGTATTGCTTACATAATGAAAATCTAATTTTTTAGAAGTGTGGATAAGAAATAATTACCTACAGAAAACCGTCCATCAAAAGAATATCTCAATACCTGCTGCTGATAGGAGTAATATTTGGAACGAGATACCACTGTGTCCCAAACTGCTTTGCAGCCATAAAGAGAAAGAACAGTGCTCACTACCTCAGACACGATGGCCCAATGGGAACTTCATCAAAACTGGTACGTGTACTAGACAGTGGGACACAGTGGACATGAATGGAGGCCTGGGTAAGAAAAGTGCCAAAGGGCACACATCTCCTCTCCAAAAGTGGATCCCAAGGATATTGCAACTAAAGAAAGTCAGAAGATTTAACAAGTATTAGGAATTAGGTTATCAGCAAAACGTGGCTCCAGCAGGCCAGAATGAAAGGACAGTGTCTACACCTGCCCCACTCCACTTACCAGTAGGTAATTATCAACACCTCTGGTTTTTCCTAACCACAGTGAGGTACACTGCCTGCCTGTCAGGAACACTGTGCCTTCCAGTGCCAGGTGCAGGCAGGAGAAGCCGGGGGAGGCAACAACTCATTCAAAACGTGTCCTAAAAATGTAAAACGAATCCCTTCTTTCCCCTACTACTTATAAGAAGCAGAGAAAAAGGTAGAGAATAGGTTTTTTGAAAAAAGATGTATTTATTTATTTTAGAGAGAGAGCAAGAGCGAGCTGGGGGAGAGACAGAGGGAGAAGGAGTGAGAGAATCTTAAGCAGACGCCCTGCTGAGCGTGGAATCTGATGTGGGGCTCGATCCCATGACCCTGAGATCATGACTTGAACCGAAATCAAGAGTCAGATGCTTAACCAACTGAGCCACCCAGGTTCCCCAAGGTAGAGAATAGTTTTGTTTTGTTTTGAAAGATTTTATTTATTTATTTGACAGAGAGAGACACAGCGAAAGAGGGAACACAAGTAGGGGGAGTGGGAGAGGGAGAAGCAGGCTTCCCACTGAGCAGGGAGCCCGATGCGGGGCTTGATCACAGGACCCTGGGATCATGACTTGAGCCGAAGGCAGATGCTTAACGACTGAGCCACCCAGGCGCCCCAGTTTTGTTTTTATAATTTTTTTTATTATGTTAGTCACCATACATGACATCATTAGTTTTTGATGTAGTGTTCCATGATTCATTGTTTGTGCATATCACCCAGTGCTCCATGCAGTACGTGCCCTCCTTAATACCCATCACCGGGCTCACCCATCCCCCCACTCCCCTCCCCTCTAAAACCCTCAGTTTGTTTCTCGGAGTCCATAGTCTCTCATGGTTCATTTCCCCCTCCAATTTCCCCCCTTCATTTTTCCCTTCCTTCTCCTAATGTCCTCCATGCTATTCCTTATGTTCCACAGAT
>NC_138369.1:129635050-129662091 GCF_054177405.1 Leptonychotes weddellii
TTCTAGATGAAGTGTTCCATGATTCATTGTTTGTGCATAACACCCAGTGCTCCATGCAGAACGTGCCCTCCTCAATACCCACCACCAGGCCAACCCATCCTCCCACCCCCCTCCCCCCCAGAACCCTCAGTTTGTTTTTCAGAGTCCATCGTCTCTCATGGTTCGTCCACCCCTCCGATTTCCCCCGCTTCATTCTTCCGCTTTTAAAAAATAAGTTTTTTAATTGAAAAAAGAGTATCCTACCAATAGTCCATCTGGAGACCGCTGGGTGCTTCCCAGTCATGGCCGCTTGACCTCTGAGAAGAAATGAATAGGTCAAAAGGGCCACTCCTCATTTAGCTGCTGCTGAGACAGCAGGTAGCCTAGCGGTGTGAGGCTCTGTCCGCCCGGGCAGCTCCTAGGCCACTGAGGCCGGCCTCCGGCGCCGCGGGTGTTTCTCAGGGCTCAGGACTGGGACAAAGACTCCTCTCTCTGCAGGCTCATGGTCAGCCTGGGGCCAGCCTGGACTCCCACGGAGATGGTGTTTTAGAGACTGAGCTCTTTGAACTTCTCCACAT
This sequence comes from Leptonychotes weddellii, assembly GCF_054177405.1. NCBI lineage: Eukaryota > Metazoa > Chordata > Mammalia > Carnivora > Phocidae > Leptonychotes > Leptonychotes weddellii. The sequence continues at coordinate 129,635,608 of NC_138369.1, forward strand.
ACAGGCTCTGGTCAGCCTATGCTGGCTTCCCCCATAGCTCGGGAAGAGCAGCTCAACCTTGAAGCGGGAGGCTGTCCCTCACTGCACCTGCTAGCAAAAAAAAAAAAAAAAAAAAAAAAAGGCAGCTCAGTGATGCTATGAACCTCCTTCCTCCTAGCCAGGATCAACTGACCCTCATCATCAGAGCTGCTCCCTGCCCTCCGAATATCCAAGTCCGCTTCCTAAAGCTCCAGAGAAAGTCCTTTCTCTCCCAGTCCCAAGGGTCACCATCATTCCTGCCCATTTCCTTCAGGAGAAACTATGATCCTGTTGCCTCTGTCTCAGTGGGGGAGCTGAAGCCTGAGAGAGGTGAGTGGCTGCCCGCTACGCGCCGCTGGTCAGTGCGCTGAGCCCACAGGTCCTGACCCCGCTTAGAACCCTTTCCCCAAATCAGAACCCACCCAGGCCAGAATGGTGAAATTGCGAGGAGGAGGGAAGGGCCACGGGTCAGGGTCCAGGGGCAGGTCAGTTGAGTCAGAGTACTGCAGAGCGTTGTGTGGGCAGTTAAGATCACCATTGATGAGGGTGGAAGTCATGAGGGGCCCACTGGAAGCTGGTTTTCATTTTTAGTAGGAACTTCCCTCAAGAGTTGTGCAATTAGGTGTTTAATGAATCAGAAACACTTTTTTAAGGATTAGAAGGAAATACCCAGTGCTGGTTTATGTGTTGTAGGGCTGTTTAAAAAAACCAAAACCAAAACCAAAACCATGAAGTCTGGGGGCTGTGAATTCCGCTCATTTGCATGTGAGCTGCCATTAATTTGCAGATTGAATTTGGGGCCCTAACAAGGTGCACATAAAATTAAATTAACTAATTAGTGCAAATGTCTGCAACTGCTCTCAGGACAGTTACTCAATGAGGGAGCAGTGAGAACGTGAGAATTAAAATCAGGCTCTTTTCCCCCCAGGCAGCTGCGTATGTGCGGAGTTGCAGAAGGCCCAGACCTAGAAGCCCGCACGCCGTTGGGCGGGGTCAACACGGGGCGGTCCGGACCCAGAGAGCACACCTGTCCAGCCCTGGTGAGGCCCGACCTCTCCACGCTGGACCCCCTCCCTAGGAGACTCTTCTTTGTTGAAACTGGGAGCAGCTTAGGATGCCTGGCATCAAGGTGCTTGGGTGCAGGTGGGCAACGAGAACATTAACTCCAGGTTGGAGCTTCTTGGGGTCAAAGTGTAAGGTATCTCAGCTGCTCGGAGCACTTCCTTACAGCCCCTCGGAGCACTTCCTTACAGCCCCGTGGAGAAGAAATCTAGAGCAGGGGGTTGTTGCTCCGGGTGCTGGCTTCTCCTCCTGCCTTCAGGCCGCGGATCTCTGTGTGGTGCCGGGGCTGGTCCCTTCCAAGTGACTGACCTACGTTTGAGGTAAGAGGCTTGGCCCTAAGATTTCCCGGGATGGTGCTAGCTTTGTGGCTGAGCGTGTGGGCTTTCCACAGACCGTCCTGTGTCCCGGCTCTGGCTTTGGGTGGGTGGTCCAGGGTGAGGTCAGAGGGCGCCTCTTGTAAGGCATAGATTTAAGAAGGTCCTGCTTCGGGCGCCTGGGTGGCTCAGTCCTTAAGCGTCTGCCTTCGGCTCAGGTCATGATCCCAGGGTCCTGGGATCGAGCCCCGCATCGGGCTCCCTGCTCCTCGGGAAGCCTGCTTCTCCCTCTCCCACTCCCCCTGCTTGTGTTCCCTCTCTCGCTGTGTCTCTCTCTGTCAAATAAATAAACAAAATCTTAAAAAAAAAAAAAAGAAGGTCCTGCTTCTCTGGGCCTTGAGAGCAGTTCAGTACCTGAGAAAGAGGGGCCCCATGGCCCTAGTCCCAGCCCTGTCTTCCTGCTGGATGTGTGTGCAACTTGGGACCCTACAGAACTGAGTTCTGGTTCTGTTGGTCTGAGGCGGAGCCTGGGAATATGCATTTCTGTCCTCTTGGAGTTATTCTGCTAGTCAGCTAGACTTGGAGATTCCTGGCTTCACGTCTCTGCACGTCAGTTTTCTAGCCTGTAGAACAGGGTAAGAGTATCTTTCCCATGGGGATCTGGTGGGGATTACACAGGAGAACGCATGTCGAGCACTTCGCCCCCGTCTAGCATGCAGTAAGCACCCAACAATGGTGGTGAGGGAGGAGTCCCCTGGGTTGCCAGTGGGAGGGCGCCGACCTGGCCTCTGTTCACCCCAGCAACGGTGTGCCCAGCCTTTCTCCCGCCTGGCATTCATCCCGAGGGGGAGGGCACCTGCACTAACGCCACCCTCACCAGGTGATGGGGCGCAGGGGGGTCTGGACATCCTCTCGAAGAGGAGCTTTGGGTTGTCCCACACAGTGACATGATGCGGCAGCAGGCCCTCCCCTGTGCCCAGGGAGGAAAGTCAGTGTGACTGTTCTGTTCACTCGAAACATGAGTCAAAATGCGAACGGGAACAGCCCGCTGTGGACTACCAGCGCGAGCGCGGCTGTGCTTACCCCTGGCCTCGTTCAACGCTCCTAACAACCTGGGAGGCAGGCAGTGTCATCTTGCACATGTTACAGAGGAAGAAGCTGAGATGCAGACAGGTTCGAGCTGCACCAGACCTCCGGCTCGTGGCCTCCTGTGGTGCTGTTCACACTGTGCTCCGTGGAACCCAGGCCGCTTATGTCACTTTGGGGGGCCCTGGAGGGGCAAGGAAGGGACCCGGCCCCAGGTTGGACCCCCACTCCCTCTTCAGCTGTCGCAGAGCCTTTCACTGGTTTGGGCCTCGAAACAAGATTCTGCCAGGATTTCCTGGCTGAGGAAAATGTTGACAAAAGCCCTGCAGCGCACCAGTGATCAGTTGCCTGCAGACTGAGGTGGGCACGTGCCCTAGGCAGCCCCAGACTCCGCGCCCCAGGATCTGAGGAGGACGTGCTTTGGGGCCTCAGCTTCAACTGGGGAAGCGAATGCGAAAGATAGGACACATCTTTATGAATGTGAGATGGAATTCCCATACAACTTGAATTTACAAAGAAATGTGGAGAACTGGTTCCACATCTCTTGGACTCCTCAGACAGATCGGGATCTGAAAATGGGTTAGTGTGTGAGGAGAAGTTTGTGAAGAGATTTCCTCAGAGAGATCGGCTGTCACACCCCATCCCTCATCCTGCCCAAGTGGGAAGGAGTGGGGTGCCATCTACTTCACCTCCCACCCCGGAGGAAAGGCTTCCATGGCGTTACCTGGAGACTTACCAGGTGTTGTGGTTACTTATTGCTATAAAACAAACCACTACAAAAACCGGTGCCTTCAAATGACAACAATCATTGATTTATTCATAATTTTACAATTTGGGCCAGGCTCAGTGTGGACAGTTTGTCTGCCCTGCATGGTGTCATCTCCAAAGTGACTCAGTAATCTGGCTGGCAAGTTGGTGCTGATTGATGGCTGGGAGGTCAGCTGAGATTGTTGGCCAGAGGGTTTGGTTCTTCTCCATGTGGCCCTGGGCTTCCTCACAGCATGGAGGCTGGGTGCCAACAGAGAGGAAGGGGGAGTGGCCAGTCCTCTTATGGAGGGGCCCAGGCCAGGCACAGAGTCCTTTCCAGAACATGTTGTTGGGTAAGCAGTCACAGGCTAGCTCAGATTCAAGCAAGTAGAGGAACAGATTCCTCTTCCTGCTAGCGAAGTGGGCATGTGTATAAAGGAAGGGCAGGAATGGATGGCGGCCATCTTTGAAGATGGTGACCACACCACAGGACCTCTGGAGTTGAGGGGGTGCATAGAACCTGGCAGCTGACCCCCATCTCTGGAGTAGGACAGACAGTTGTGCTGATTCAGGGCTTTGGGGGCAGAGCTAGGAGCTTGCTGGTATCAGGCTCATTCCAGACTTCACTAGAGCCAAGGGAAGCATGAGTGTTTCCCACGGATCCGAAGTGGACCGAGCAGAGGAGAGAGCCCACGGGGCCCCAGTAGGAAGCTAGAAATAAGCTCTCACAAGTGGCCACCCAGAATACCGATGCATCTTGTGGGTCAAGGCAACTCTGGGAGGAAGGTCCTAAGGCTGGTAGTCTCTGAACAACCCATAAGAGCACCCATAACAGAAAGTCTGCCTTAACTCTGCCAGCCCCGAGTAGTAGGTGACCAGTCCCCTTACCTGCCCTTTCCCTCCTCTGGTGATGATGGGAACAGTGCTGGTCACAGACCATGCATGTTCATCACACAGATACGATCCATAAGTGGTGCCACGGCAAATCCCAGCCCCGGGGTGCTGGGAACCCCACCATGACCCCGCAGCCCAAGGACCCCAGTGTGGGGCAGGCACAGCCCTCAGTGTGGGGCAGGGTGCTTGTTCCTGTGCCCTTGCTCTGCTGGGGGAGGAGAGAGGCTCACCAGAAAGTTCACCCACATCCCAGCGAAGTCCTCCAGGGTAGAAAGGATTTTTGTTTCTCTGCAGGGCTTCAGATCCATGGGGATAGAGAAACTGTGTCCAGCCCTGTGTACCTTTGGCCCTGGCCTGGAGGTGTCCTCCATCTCTTTCTGCCTTGGGTCTTGGGTCTAGAAATGACTGTGCTCGTCCTTGGGTATCTGCACCTATGGGCCAAGATCTTAATGGTGCCCAGATTCCTGGGCTGCTTTGTGGATAGCTATGGTTGTGGAGTCAAGCAGATCGGGAGTGGCTGGTGATCAGGAAATGCCAGATACCTTCGTAGAATACAAGCCTGAACGGCTATGTCTAGTCACGAGAGCAGACTCTCTTGCTGGTGGGAGGGCATCTTGAAGCTGAAGCCTAACCTGTCCCCAGTCTCGCTCCCGCCACCCCTGCCTCCCACGCACAGCCTCCCCCTCGATGCCCCATCCCAAATGTGGCTACATCACCCTTCTCTCACGATCTGGATAGCTGAGACATGACTCGCCCACTTGAACAGGTTTTACCAAAAGCTTAGGACATACAAATGAGAAATGAACACGAAGAGTCATATGGAAGCAGCCATCTGGCTCACAAGGCAGAGCTGACTTGTGACTGTCTCCAGAGGTACCTCTCTGACCCCAGACCTCTCCTCCCCACCCCCCTGGCTCTGTAGGGTGGTGGATGCCACCTTGGCCACCTCTGCCAGGGAAGTCCAAGGTCGGGACAATGAGGATGTGGGGAAAATTGGACTCCCCCTTCCTCCTGCCTAGGCTCTAATTGAAGAATTCATTTTCTTAAGTGAAGAACCTCTTCTTCCCAGAGGGGATTAGCCCTGGGAATGATGTCATGTCAAGGAAGTGTGGATGTTGCGCTGTCCCTCTCCCCACTCCAGAGGATTTCTGGATCCAATTCAAATTGTGTTTCAACACCATAACCCCAAGATTCATATAGCAAAGATTCATATAAACATAACAGTAAAGCGTGGATCCAGATTTTATTTAACTCTTAAGTTGCCAATAAAATCGCCAAGGATGCTTCTAGTCATTGGCACTATTCACCAAATGTTTGTGCTTCGTCTCCTGGCCACACTGCACGCTTTGAAGTTAGGTGTAGGCACGTGTACTGGTTTTAAAATATCCATATGTTCTTTGAGACTCTCCCCTTCAGGAGGTAGGGCTTAGGTTTGCCCATAAGGTATGGACTGGAGTTAATGACTCACTTAGCATAAACAGAATATTCTGGAAGTGATGGTATCTGATGTCTGAGACTAGGTCATAAAAGGTTTTTGGGCTTCCTTCTCAGGTTCTCTCTTGACTTGCTCATTCCGGGGGAAGCCAGCTGCCATGTCACGAGAACACTCGAGCAGCACTTTAGAGAGGCTCATGGGCCAAGGAAAAATGGCTCTGCCACCAACAAGCAGTGCTACGTTGCTAGGCGTGTTCGCGAGTCAACTCAGATCCCCCAACCTGTGTCAAACCTCCAGACACCTGCGCCCTGGCATCTTGACTGCAGCCTCGTGGAAGACCGAAGGCCAGAAACACCCAGCTAAGCTGCTCCCGGATTCCTGCCCCCAGATACTGTGTGAGGTCACAGATGTCAATCATGAACCCTGGAGATTAAAAGATCCTTCTTGAGAAGTAAGTATTGGCTCTTGCCTAATGGGGTCACTTTTGATGTTTGTACCTGTATGGAGCAGGGGCTTTCTCTGCTGGCTGCATAGGAAGTCCAAGTCATAAATATTCACAGGGTGATGTCAGTTCTTTTGGGGGAACCTTCAATGATACTTTGTTGACAATTTGAGGATAATTGATGGATTAGTTTCCTAGGGCTACCGTAACTAAGTATTTACAAACTGCGTGGCTTAGAACAACAGAAATTTATTTTCTTAGCGTTCTGGAGGCTGGAAGTCCAAAATCAAGGTCTTGGCAGGGGCTGTGCTCCCTCTGAAGCCCGTAGGGGAGGATCCTTCCTTGCCTCTTCCAGTTTCTGGGAGCCCCAGCTGTTCCTTGGCTTGTGGCAGCATCAGTGCAATCTCTGTCTCCAACTTCACACGGTTGTCTTCCCTGTGTGTGTGTGTGTGTGTGTGTGTGTCTGTCTTTTCTCATGAGGGCACCAGTCATATTGGAGTAGAGCCGACCCTACTCCAGCGTGACCTCACCCTAACTAATTATATCTGCAACAACCCTATTTCCAAATAAGATCCCATGCTGAGAGGTTTGGGACTTCAACATATCTTTTTGGTGGACACATTCCACCCTTAAAAGTAGAAAACAACTTACAACTAGTACATAGGCCTAGACCTGTCTTTAGAGCTCCTTGTTTGTTTTTCCTTTTAAATGTCAACTTAAAAAGAAAATACCCATCAAGCCGAACTTATGTAGACCCCCTTCTCTGTATGTTAGAAGAACATACGATGTTCTGTTCTAAGACATCTAATATTGGAAAGAAGCAGTTTACTAATCTAGACTCTGGGAGAACCGGCCCAACATCAGATTAAAATAATGGTGTGTCTGTCGGCATGGGGAGCATGGCAAGGGATACTCAAAGAGGATAAACACAGCCCATCTTCCCGGAGCACCAATTTTGTTAGAACTTTTAAGGGGGAAACACATTTTTATGTATAACACATTATGAAACAGACTGTAAAATTCACATGGATTTTAAATATAAATTGCAAATCCTCAAAGAAATTTTAGCTTACAGCTGGCCTTTTTGGGCTACAACCTCTTCTCACCCACCCCCAGCTCGTATTCACGTGAGGGTGCTTTCATGGCAAAGCTGAAGAAGCAGGCGATCTGAAAGTGCCTTGCTGGTGGTACAGCTCTAGGTTTGTGAGGAAGACAAAAATATGACCAGAAGACGAAATACCCGCCCTCCGCCTCTCAGCTGTTGGCGTAAGTACCTTCTCTCGGTGAGGGGCAGCTTTCTTGCCCTGTGCATTTAGGGCAGGTCCATAGAGAGCCACTCAGGCGAGTGGGTTTAGCTGGATTTCTTTGTAAACTGTTCAAAGATAGTGAGGGATCTGAGCATCCAATTCCAACGTGGTGGGGGTAGGGGATGTGTTCCCCCATACCAATAAGCCATTCTCCAACACCAGCTGGGTGTGCTACCATTCGACTCAGTTCTGACACTATCCCACAAGACTGCCCCCCCCCCACCCTGGACCCCCAATCCCACCACTTCGGTCATCAGCCAAGGTTAAGCCCAGGCCATCACCTGCGCTTCTGACTGACAGGCTGTACATTGGAGGTTCCAACAATCCCTCCTTGGGTTCAGTTAATTTGCTGGAATGGCTCACAGAACCCAGGGAAACATTTGATTTACTAGATTACTGGTTTCTTATGAAAGGATAAAACTCAGGAGCAGCCAGGAGAGAAAAATGCATAGGACAAGGTATGGGAGGGGTCATGGAGCTGCTGTGCTCTCTGGGTGCACCACTCTCCCTGAATCTCCACATGATCGCCAACTCAGAAGCTCTCTGAACCCTGTCCTTTTGGGTTTTTTATGGAGGCTTCATCACATAGTGGTGGTTAATTAAATCATTGCCCATAGTGTGGTTGATAAATCATTGCCCATTGGCGACTGAGTCACCCTCCAGCCCCTCTCCCCTCCTTGAGGTCAGGAGGTAGGACTCAAAACTCTAATCATATAGTTGGCTCCTTTGGTAACCAGCTCCCCTCTCCCCCATCTTTAGGTGCTTTCCACAAGTCACAACATTAACATAAAGTCGGCTGTGGTTGAAAGGGACTTGTTAGGAATAATAAGACATTCATTTCGTCTCATGGCTCTGATTGAAGTGATTTCAGAAACTGAGGACCAGAGACCAAATATTACAACAAAAGATGCCCTTCTTTTCTCTTATAGTTCAGGAACTTCCAAAGGTTTGGACAGCTCTGTGCCAGACATGGGGATAAAGACCAAATATACACTTCCTGTTATGAATCACGATATCACAGATAGCCTTCAGTGTTCCTTGATACCCTTGATATGAGGATTTGCATCATCCATTCCTGCTTGATCTTAGATCCCAGAAAAAGCTGCCTCCACAGAAGAATTAGTTAGAATTCTTTGTCTTACTGGACAATGAAAATTACATAACTTACTGTGTTTCTTTTTGTTTCATTGCCAGATATCTTAAAACCAAATTTCTTAGGTCTTATAACATTTTCTGATGCCAGAAAATGCCTACTCCTTCTGTCACCTTCAGATGGACTCTGAGCTGTTCCTTTCCTATACATCAAGCCTTGTTTGGTGTTGTAAACATTCAGCCCACTCAGGAAGAGAGCAGGGCACAGATTATAATGAAAACAGGTTTTTTCAATCAGCTTTTAAAAGGATGGGATCAATTTACAACCAAAATTCAGATATAAGACCAAAAAACTATGAACACAGACTAAAAGACAAGTCAAGCACTAGAGAGGAATAGCTGATGGATATTATTTTTTTAAAAAGAAAAATCTATGTACATTCACTTATTTTGTTTTTATAAACAACGCTGTAATGAATATCTAAAGTGCATAATTCTATAATTAGTTCTTTTTTTTTTTAAGGTTTTATTTATTTATTTGACAGAGAGAGACAGCGAGAGAGGGAACATAAGCAGGGGGAGTGGGAGAGGGAGAAGCAGGCTTCCCGCTGAGCAGGGAGCCCGATGCGGGGCTTGATCCCAGGACCCCAGGATCATGACCTGAGCCGAAGGCAGATGCTTAATGACTGAGCCACCCAGGCGCCCCTCTAATTAGTTCTTTAAGTTATATTTCTGGCAGTGAAATAATCACCCTATGGCATAACGATTTGCAAGGACAAATTAATTGTCTATGTGTAGTGGGATGTTTTGGGTCACAAAAGAGGCCGTATAACAGTGGCTGAGATTGGACTCTAGAGTTCAAATTCTGGTTCCACTGGGCTCTGCCTGGGTTCAAATTCTCATTCCACTACTGAATAGAATTAAAAGTCTACTTTAGGAGATAATAGTAAACATAATGGTGTACTCAGCAAAAAAAAAAAAAAAAGAATAGAAACAAAATAGCAAGGGAACATAAAAACTAGGAAGCATAAGACAAAATGAAAGACGCAACCCCAAATAAAATCAGTATGAAAATAAATGTAGATAGGTTAAGCTGGCCTTGATTAAAAGACAGTGATTCTCAAATTGGGTCAAAAGTCACGTGAGAGATCGACTGCTTCCTTACCTTCAGCTGATTCGTTACTGTGAAATCTGGCCACCACATCCAACTCACCCCTACCTCTGCTCTTGTCGGGGCATGGAGATAGTCACTCAACCCAATGGAGTCTCTTCAGCCCTTGTCTTTCTTAACCTCTTGGAACCATTTGGTGCTATTAGCCACACCCTTCCTCCTGACACAGGCTTCTATAAAGTTTCATGTTTTCTGGTTTTTTTCCTATCTCTCTGCTTACCCCTTCTAAGTGTCTTTTTCCTTTGCCCATTCCTCAAATGTTGGCACTGTTCCTTGGCGGTCTGTCCTAGGTGATTTTCTTTCTCCCTCTACATACTCTTACTGTAAGCACTCCCAAAGTTTTGATTATCACTCACGTGCTGATGGATCCCAAATCTAGAATTCCAGTCCAGGTCTCAGGAGAGATCCTGAGCTCCAGATCTGTATATCCAACCGCAGAGTGGATATTTCTATTTAGGAATTTTGAAGGAACCTCAAACTCAACATTGCCCAACTGAATTTGTCATTTCTCCCATTTCTTTCTCCTGGTACTAGTCAATGGCACCACCTGGTTGCTAAAGTCAGAAACCTGGGATCCAGCTTTGAATCCCTCTCCCTTAACTGCCCACATCAAATGGACCAGCCTTTTCTAAATATTTTCTAAAGTCCATTTGCTTCTTTGAGAGCTCACTGCCAAGCCCCTCTTCTGGTCCACTGCCCTTTCTTGGCTGGCCTGCTGAACAGCCTCCGAGGTGGCCTCCCTACCTCTAGTCACACGACTACACTCAATGTCCACTCTGCTCCAGAGTGTTGCTCCTGCCGTGAAACATTGACTGTGACGCTTCCATGCTTAACGTCCTTCAGAGACAAGTCCCTTGGTGACTGGCCACTGAATTTCTTTTGTCTTGAGTGTGCCTTGCTCTTCTCACACTCAGGCCTTTGCACATGCTGTTCTCTTTCTCTAAAATATTATTTGCAATTCTCTCCTTCGCTTACCTCCTCTCATTCTTCAGGTCTCAGATTCAATGTCACTTTCTCAGGAAAATCTAAAGTCATGTAGGCTTCCTGGCCATGTGTTTTGTTATCACCACACAATTTCTCTACCACATATTGTAAAACTGTTGAAATTTCTTTTTTTTTTTTTTTTTAGATTTTTAAAAAGATTTTAAATATATTTATTTGAGAGAGCAGGGGAGTGGGGTGAGGGGCAGAGGGAGAAGCAGGCTCCCAACCGAGCAGGGAGCCCGATGCGATTTGGGGCTCAATCCCATGACTCGGGGATCATGACCTGAGCCGAAGGCAGACGCTTACCCAACTGAGCCACCCAAGTGCCCCTGTTGAAATTTCTTAATTGTCCTGTTGCCCTGTTGAACTGCAAGGTCCATGAAGACAGGAACTGTGCCTATCTGTTTTACCACCGTGCGCCCTAGCATTTAGCACTGTGCCTATCATCAGGTGCTCACTAAACAGTTACTGAATACATGGGAAGACATACAAAGATGTGTCCTGTTCACATTGCTCAAAATGGCAGACAACTGGAAAATACATAATTTTCAGACATGAGAGGATAAGTTCAATGAGGTATGACCCTACGTATATTGAATTACCCATGAAGTCCAGTCAGGAATATCCGATAAAAAACCTTCAGGGACATATGGAAAGATGTTTCTCATACAGTGTTAGGTGAAAATGATAGTATTACATACTGTATAGTCTGATCACGTTTTTGGGAGGAAGAAGCAGGCTTCCCACTCAACAGGACCCTGGGACCATGACCTGAGCTGAAGGCTGATGCTTAACCGACTGAGCCACCCTGGCGCCCTGGTCTGCTATGTTTTATGAAAGACAGCTCTTCTTCCATTCAGTCAAGGATGCTAAACAATTTCCCAATATTTTCTTTTAGTATCCTACAGTAGCCTGCATTTTCAGGAATTTGTCCCTTCCTCTTGTTCGTTAGGGAGGAAGGGATATGTCCTTTCTCTTATTCAGCAGCATTTTTCATGGGCTCCATTTTTTTCTCTTTTTACTTACTTAGATTGAATGAAACAATTATCTCCTCCTTGGGAGATAATAGCATCCTTTTCTTAGATCAACAGCTTGAGAGGAGGTTGGTGTGAATGGTTCCCAGTCAAATTCTGAGTTCTAGAGGACTCTAGTACAGCTTTGCTCACTGAGGTGACATCTTCAACACCTACTGCCTGGCTCTTTGATTCTGTGACCCCCATATGGTACATAGCAACTTCAATTCCTTTTCCATTAAAAGGAACCAAGGCTTCTAGGGGAAAAGGCTGATTCCAGGTCTAGGTTGGAAATATACAAAATAAACCTGAACATCACATCTCGTCATACCAGATAGTGAAGATTATGCATCAAAAGGATTCAGGAACCGATTTGAAGGGGCTTCCAATGCCAGTGATGGATAATTTGAATATCAGTGAGGATAACCGCAATGGATTGAAACACATCACATAATTAAATCCATGCGTTCACAATACTACCACCCCCTCCAAGCCCTGGTTGGTCTCTGTGGGAGGGTGCTAGGGACCAACTCATTATTTTAAATCAAGGTAGGACATCAAGCATTTATGTTGCCTTCTCTGTGTGAACTGTATCACTGAGAAACCAAATACAGACTGCAGGGGAATTTTTTTATAGAAGCATTACAGTCAATAAATGAAGAAGGAAGGATAGAAATAACAACCATTTTGCTACCCGTAATGTAATAACGGATCTAGGCTTTAATCATCAACAGCTACTAACATCACACACAAAAAAAGAGATGCCGGCAGACATTAAGGGACTCCTGGTGGAAGAAAGCAGCAGTAACTATAAAGTAGTCTTGCCAAAAAATCTAACAAACCTGATCAAGCCTCTAGATTCAATTCCCTTTTTACAGGGAATTGGGAGGATCAGAAACATGTCACACATTTCACCACCACCACCACGAGGATGCAATCATCAAAATCCAGATTGAGGGACACTCTTACCTGCTCCCGTCAACAAATAATTTCCTAGTGGACATATAATGGTAAAGGGAGAATGTGTAGGGTCTAAAAAGACATATCCCCAATGTATGGACCTTATTTGGATCCCGAGTCAAACAAACTGTCTTAAAAAGTCATGATATTTATCAAATGATTGAAAATTTGAGCACTGATGGGATTTCCTACAATATTAAGAAATTATATTAACTGCTGGGGTGATAATGATACTGTGTTAATGTGAAAAAAAGTCTTTATTTTTAAAGATACATGCTAAAATATTTACCGATGAAATGATAGGATGTTGAGAGTCTGTTTCAAAAGGCTTCGGGGGTGGGGTAGTGAATGGAATATAAAAGAAACCAGATTGGCCATGAGTTGATCATGTTGAACTGGGTGATAGGAACACCCCAGAGGCTAATATATCATTATACTGTTCTGCTAATTTTCCACATCTGATATTCTCTATAATAAAAAGTTTTGAAAATTGCGATAATCCAAAAACATTCAAGGAAATAGCCTCCTAATCCTTGACTCGCCAATACATAGCGCCTCTGTCCCTATCGTACTTGGGAATCCTCCTAGCAGAGCAGGACCTGCAGGGGGGCCCATCCGACCCCAGTTACAGACTTCAGTCAGCACTGGCTGCTAAGGTCAAGCCAAGTCAAAATGTACCTTGACAATCCTTTAAGTTTTCCACAAAATAAGTAAATAAGGTATTGTGAGTAAACCTTGTAGAGTGTTTCTTATGTATAGTAGCATTTGAAAAACACAGAGATTGGATGCCTTGGTGGCTCGGCCAGTTAAGCGTCTGCCTTCAGCTCAGGTCATGATCCCAGGGTCCTGGGATCGAATCCCTCGTCAGGCTCCTTGCTCAGTGGGGAGCCTGCTTCTCCCTCTGCCTGCTGCTCCCCCTGCTTGTTCTCTCTCTCTCTGACAAATAAATAAATAAATAAATAAATAAAATCTTTTTTAAAAAGTGAAAAACACAGAGGTAAACAAAAGGAAGCTCCAAAAAACTTGGAATACTTTCTCCACTTGTTTTCCTAGACACCACTATTTCTTGATTCTCCTAGCCCAGTCTTTACCACTTTCCTGTCACACACACCACCACCCCCCAATGTGGGAGTGCCCGGGGATCAGTTCTCGGGTGGCTTTTCTATCTACCCTAACTTCCTAGTGAATTCATCAAGTCTTAGTGCTTTAAATAATGTCTGTAAACTGATGACTCCCAGATTTCTATCTCTAGCCCAGAATCATTCGCCTGAATGCCAGATTAATTTATCCAATTGCCTACTTGACATGTCCATCTGGATGTCTAATAAGCATCTCAAATTAACGTATTTGAAACAGAATTCTTGATTTCCAAATCCTTCCCATCTTGCTCCCCCTCCAGTGCTCCTCTTGCCTATAAATGGTACCAGTTGCTCAGGCCAAAAGCTCGAGAGTTGTCCTTAATGCCCCCTTTTCTCTCACATCCCATATTCAACCTTTCATTAAATCCGATTTGGTTTTCTTTAAAATATATCCAGACTCGAATCACTTCTTACCACTTTTGCCTGGATTATTTCCGTAGTTTTGCAACTGCCCTTCTGGCTTCCACCCTTGCCCCACTGACTGTTTCTTCTCAAACCTAGCAACCAAGCGACCTTACAGAGATCAAGTTACTGCTCGTCTCCAAATCTGCCCATTGTGTCCCATCTCAGAGGAAATCCAAAGTCTTAGAGTGGTTTACGAAGCCTTTCAAAATACTGGGCGGTGAACTCCGCTACTTCCCACCACCCGACTACCCCTCTGACCCCGTGTGTCTTACCTGTTTCACGGACTGTGCTTCAGCCCCACAGACTTCACTGCTGTGCTTGAACATGCCAAGCATTCTGCTGCCCCAAGACCTCTACCGTCCTTCGCTTCTTTGCTCAGTGGTCACATTATAACCTCCCATAACACACACACACACACACACAACTTCTTAGCACTTCCTCCCCCACTTGTTCTGCTTTATTTTTTCTATAACATCCATCCTCCGGTATACTATACATTTCTTACTTATTTATTATCTGTCTTCTCTATGGGAATGTAAACTCTCTAAGAATTGCAAGTGTGTTTTGTTCACTCACTGTTGTGCTCCCATACCTACAATAGTTCTTGGTACATAGAGCCCCACGATATTACTTGAATGGATAAATCAGTGAAGGAAGGGACAAGAAGAAAGTCTAGATGCCCATGGGTAGGCATGAGACATTTAAGACACCCCTCAAATCTCAGCAGCAACTGGGGATGGGTGGGGAATCTGGAAGTGCTCCTGCTTGTCGCCAGGTTGACTCCGTTGTGTTTTCTTATTAAAACTCCTCAAAAGCTGCCATGTTGTGATATGCTCTGTGAAGAAACTTCTGTCTCAAGAACCGGAGGGATCCCCAGTCCAGCAACCATTGAGGAGCCAAATCCCTCCAACAGCGCTGTGAGTGAGGAAGGAAGTGGGTCCGTGGGTCCTTCCTCATTGAGCCTTAAGATGACTATGGCTTTGTGAGAGACCTACAGCGGGGCTGGGGGGTGGGGGGGAGCAGCTCAGCCATTCCTGGACTCTTACCCACAGGAACTGTGGGAAAAGAAATGCCCTACGTTTTGGGGTAGTTTGTTATACAGCGATAGTAAGACGGAGTTTGGTTTAGTGACTAGACCAGAAATTCCTTGAAAGCAGCGACTGTTTACTCAGTGCTTGCCAGACGAATATTTTTTAAATGACTGGATGACTTAGAGTTTTAATCTTTTTCTGTGTCTGTGTGTATTTCAGGGGAGAGTCGGGGAAAGCTACATCAGGCGGCTGCTAACTAGATGCTACTTTAAATGTAGTGTCTTTCTCAGTCCCTAATCCCACCATCCCCACTAAGTGAACCCCTCAGAGGTTGTGATGAGCAGAGGCGGGTTTCCTGAACAAGTGATCACTTTCCAGCCTGTGGAGGATGCATATTTCAGAGATATGCCTAGGCAGAGAGGGGATGATTATTATCAATGACAATGGCCCCTTGATTAGAAATTTGAATGCTGCTCCTCTTAGACCATAACCTACAGTTAACAATCGCAGGTTATTGTTACAGATCAAGTTGCTTGAATATTTCCCTCTTCAGTTAAGATGCACATCCCTACAGGTGTGGTCCACAGGGAACAACCTCCACAGTGTAGATGATGCATCAGAGAGGGGACATTTCTGGAGCCAATGATGCTAGTGCCCAGGTCACCAGCATTTAATCCCTCATTTTGAAGCTCAAGCAGAGAGTGTGACAAATACAAGAAGAGATTGAATACATTAACTTTGGGGTCCAAGCATCTGAGTTTTCCACCTGCACATGAAACAGGCAATACCCACATGGCGACGTAGTGAAATCCTTTCATCAGAAAGCTGAGCGAGCCTCAAAGGAAAAATTCCTTATTGTACCAGTCAGAGGCTCAGGGAGAACTGCTCAGCTCTGCCAAGTCATGTGGTCAGCGGCCAGGCTGACAGGGAAACTAAAAAGCACCGGATGTGAACATGTCCCTTTATACCCAGGTCTCTTCTAGGTGGATGATGTGAAAGCTCAGGAAAAAGATGGTTAGGTCAGGATCTTTTCTCTGAGTCCCACATTCCATATTCCAAGAAAGGATCTCTTCTCTCTATGGGGTGTGTTCTAGGGCCCTGGGGATTGGGAGAACGCAGCTGCTTGGCTTTTTTTTTTTTTTTACTCAAATTTGTATGCTTCTCTAGCACATGATTGCTAACACTGCCAGGGCCGGACAAGCCTAGTTCTAATTTTTTGAGGTACAAAAAAAAAAAAAAGATTTTCTAATCCACTTTCTCTGAGGAGGGCTTGGTGATGCATCACCCAGCTGGGCAGGGCGGAGCGTTCTATCACTGCTAAAACTGGAATTATGCAAGGGTGTGGGGGGATGGGCTCGAGACCCGGGGCACAGGAAGTAGATATGAGAGGGGCTCGCCCTGGAGGGGAGTGGACTAGTTAGTATAGTTAGTAGCAGGGAACCCCTGGGTTGGGGGGGGCAGCACTGTGGAGGGGGACTTCCGTGATAATCAGGCTGAAGGGGATGGAGGCGAGGGAACTCTGACAAGGACAGAGTTTAGGCTGAACATTTAGAGGTAGACCCAGGGCTTCATATGGATCGACCCCTCTTTGTCCTGTTAGCCGGTCGCTGTACAGATTAGCACGTGAAGTCGTTCAGGTCTTCCTCTGCTGGTCCCTGAGCATTTCCATGAAGCTCTGAGGAAACCAGACTTTGGAAATCAATACTTTATTTTTAAGTATCTTGACAGTTTCTGGAGTTCTTTCCGGGCCCTGACTATGATTTGATTCATTTATTCACGGATTCATCCATTGAATAAATGTCGTGAGCACCCCCTTTGTGTGAGATGCTGTTCCACCAGAGTGGAAGACCCGTGAGGTCTGTACGTCCGTGGAGTTTACTTTTGTGTGGGGATGATATGGATTTAGCACCATCCAAAAGGATGGGTCCTGCTGGCTCATCAACTCCCATGGGCAGTTCTATTTCAATAGTCAGCACAGATGTGATTTTCCGAGTGGATAGCTATTCTTGAATATAAACAGCTGTGCATCAGCATGTCAAAAGGCTTCCTTAAAGGAATGCTTTCTCCTGTCTGATACTTTGAGGCTTCAGAGAAAGACATTTTCATCCAGGCATCAGGAAACTCTGTGTTGACTAAGGGGCACCAAGAGCAACTCTCGGAACACCTGTAGCTGAGTTTAGCTTGACTCCAACCCCACCGATTTTGTCATTAGAGATGTATAAACATTCCTCAACCTCCACCCCACTCTGCATCATCATGCTTGGGTCTACCTGGACTTGAGGCACGAGGTCCACTGAGAATCAAACCAACAGATTTAAGGAAGTCATTCATTCCTCAATGGTGTTTTAGAATAGGGCAGCATTGGTAAGCCTCTAGAATCCAGGTAAACTAGCTTGATCTGAAGTGATGTCTGAGAGGAACATGGGGTCAAATGGCAGCCCTCGAACCTTCGAGAACGGCTTCTTACCTCTGGCTGCACATTAGAATGAGCCAGAGAATTTAAAAAATTGCCCATACCTGAGTCCAATGCAGCTCAATTAAGTCAGTAGCTCTGAGTGGGGGGTCTGAGCTTTTATTTTATTTTATTTTATTTTATTTTATTTTATTTTATTTTATTTTATTTATTTATTTATTTATTTATTTATTTATTTATTTATTTATTAACTGAGATGCTGTTCTGCAGCCAGACTTGGGAACCACTGCTCTAGACTGCTCGAGATGGGAGGCAGGCCTAATCTGTCAGAGAGCAAAGGTAAGTTAAACAGGCCGCTTGTACCTGCCAGAGGGACTTTCAAGCTCACCAGTAAGTTGGTCAATAGGTCTAAATTTCAAAAGCAAATTTCCAAAGTTCAAGTCACTTTTCCTGTGGCTAGAAACCTTTAAAATTGTAAAAGCAAACTTTTAGTTCCAAAGCGGATTTGAAGTTTAAAATTTAAAGCTGGCAAGCTGTGTCATCCCGCAGAAAGGAATATTTTAAATTCCTGGAAAGCATGTCAGAATTTCAAAGGGTAATAATAATAGGTGAAAGCTGACTGATGGGTAGAGCCAAGCAGGCAGCAAGGTTTCACAGGCCCATAGTTACCAAAAACCTCCGGACTCTCTCTCCATCTTCTTCATGGAAATAAACAATTATGGTTGTGGAAGGCCAAGCCCTCACCCAGCAAAAGAATCCTGTCTGGAACATCTCTGCTGGAGGGCCAGCTAATCTTGCTAGAACAATTTAGATAAAGAGGCACTTACCATTTCTTGGAACAGTCTGTAGTGCTGTAGCTGGGTTAGTCTGAGAAATGCGTATCTTTGGGATACAGATGCCCTACCTTTTTCCAGTGTTGGAGCACTGACAATGGCCATGCCCACTCCCCCGGGGCCTCTCTCCTCCAGCCCATGTCCTCAGTTTCTCTGACATTGTTGCCTTGCATGGTTTCCAGACCCCTCACCCCCTGGTGGTTCTCTCAAATTTGTCAATGTACTTCTCGCAGCATGACGCCGAGCACCAAACACTGGGCGTGAAATCCCGGATGTATCAAGAAGTGCTGTGGCAAGATTTGCGCACAAAACCACCGTGGTCTGGTCTCTCTGTGATTCGAAGGGGAGGCAGGGCCCAGGCTGGGGCGGCGGGGGGACTCAGGCATGGTCTGAGCTAGGCCTGCGAGAGGCGCGGATCCCAGGTGAGCAGAACTGTGAGGTCAGGGAAGGACAGACGAGCTTTAGCACCCGTTTGTAACCAAGGGTTAGACAGAAATACTACTTTGTGGTTTTAGTACAATGACTCCTTTAATTTTTGTTAGTAAACGTCCTGAAAACACGTGGTCTGCTCTGCACATTGTCTTTGTAGTATGGGAAAGAGGGGGTCATAGATGGAGAGTAACGAAGAGCAAGGTAGGGCAGTGCTCCCTTTGTGGTGGGCAGGAAGAACCCCGCTGGTCCTCTGGGGTGCTGGTGGCGGTCAAACAAAAGCGGTATGGGATGACCGGGTAGTCCCCAGCCAAAAGCTAGTAGAACGATCTGGAAGGCAGGAGGGGACAGAGACCAATAGTAGTGGCTTGCTCCCCTGCGGAGAACCTTGGGAGGCTCAGTGCTCTAGGAGAGCATGGTGGAGGCAGAGGAAATGCCCCAAACATATTCATCAAAAGTCACTCTTCTTAGAGAAGGAAGAAGACAGTTGGCTTAGCTCCCTTATGCACCTGTTTTTGTCCTGTGCCAGGGAGTCAGGGCTTTGGCGGATGCCTTAGAGAAGGCCTTGCCTTCGAAAGAGACAAGTTCAGAGAGATTGCCCAGGATAGGAGACCAGAGGCAGCTCTGTCCTTCAGAAGGTGAAGGCTGCTGAGAGAGCTGGCAGCCTGGAGGTGAGGATGAAAGCAAGCACACTGTTCCCTCATGTTGGAGCCAGGAAGAGGAATTGTAATTAGAAATGATGTAATCATTCTGCTTGCTTGTAATTTCTGCAGTTGTGAGAGTTGAACCTGGAGAGTCTCTCTCTGCAGTGAAGATGGTCTGCGTCTCACCGCAGAATGGGCTTGTTTCCGAAAGAGGCTCCGGGGAGGGCCAAGGTCTCAAGTGGTCATGGGGTTGAGAGCGTCCTGCAAGGGGGAGGGGGGCCTCCAAGCCGATGTCAACACCGGCTCAGGTAGCAGGAACTAGCTCTCAGTCATTTTGTTTGTTTAGTTTTGAATACATCAGCACGTAAAATAACTTCATAATAAAAGGCTTTCTGATTTTATGGGGTTTGATGGCTGATGAGGTGACATCTGATCTGATTTTCTTCCTCTAACTTCATCATCTTCCTGGATATAATCTTCTGAAATACGAAGTAGAGACAAGAAACAATACATAAACTGAGGGTAGGGGGGTTGCGGGGAGGTGGCTTTCTCTTTCTGAAGTATCTGGATTCCTGAGCTCTGTCATGGCTTGCCCAACATCTGAAACATTGTGACAGATGGCATTTGGAAACAAATACATACAAAGAACTTCCCTGAATGGATATTTTCCTTTTAGGGAAAAAACCCACTTATTATTGATGCTATTTTTTTCTTTCTTGCTTTCTTTTTTTAAGATTTTATTTATTTAAGAGAGAGAGAGAGCATGAGCAGAGGGGAGTGGCAGAGGGAGAAGCAGGCTTCCTGCTGAGCAGGGAGCCCAATATAGGGCTCGATCCCAGGACTCGGGATTCATTACCTGAGCCGAAGGCAGACGCTTAACTGACTGAATCACCCAGGTGCCCTGATGCTGTTTCTTTAAACTGAAGGGAGTCACCATTTAACTTGAGTGGGTCCTCACAAGCTCTTCTAATAACTCAAACAAAGGACCTACACACTGCCCAGTAAAATCCTCACTGTGTCCAATGTTCCAGACAATATGCCATTCTCCTGTTTTAGAGAAGAAGGAAGCAGGTTTGGAAATGGAATCGGTCGAGATGAATGTCAGCCTGTGAAGAATTACACTGCTCGAAGAGGAGCTTAAATGTCCTGAACCTGTGTAACTCCCCAAAGTTACGGAATGTGAAAGGGGTTCGTTCATTTACTCGTTCATGTACCCATGTCTTCATCTGTTTAACAAGTACTGATTGAGAGCCAACTCTGCATCCGCAGTGTCTGGCTTTCCAGGTGAGAAGGAGCTCTGCCATCAGGTTCTAACTCTGTAGGAGAGAGAGTGTATGTTTGTTAATCTCCCCCTGGGACACGGGGTGGCCCCGGCTGACCGGATGCCAGTGGGGCACATGCAGTGTCTCCCTTACATTTTGTGAGCTCCCAGCAGCCTTCACATTTGGAAACATGGGCACGGAGGCAGATGACCTCACTCACATGACTGGGGTTGGGGCCGCCTGAACCCCAGCTTGTTCTACTTCCCTGCTCTCCACATGAAAATGTCTCTGTATCTTTCCTCATTGTCTTCTCCTCCCTCTGGTTTCAGAGAAAGCAGTGTCCAAGGCTGACCTCTCCAGCTGTCCTCACCCTCTCCAGCAACTGGCGCTTTTCCTTCTTCCTTCTTGATTTTTTCTGCTTTCCACTAACATACCTAGTTCTCCCCCTTTTGTGCAGACCCCCTCTCTCTTCCGCTCTTCCTCAAACTGCCATCATTTTCCCTAGTTCCAGTGAGCCCCAACCTTCTCAGATGCCACTTCCTCCTCCATCCTCTCCCTGCAAGCTCCCTACAGCTCACTAGATGAAACCAACTGCAGAAGGGACCGGTGACCTCTGTGATAGAGACTTGGGTCCCAATAGCTGTCCATCATTTTCTTCCGTTAGAAATAGAACCCATGAGTTTTAGCTGAGTCCCAGACTGCCCGGTTAACAATGGCAGGTTCCCATGTAGCTAAGTGTTGCCATGTATGTGATCCTGGGTTATCCCCTTGAAAGGAAGGGGCGTGCTATCCACTTTTCCTTTTTTACCTTCATCCTGGCTAGACTGTGGAGGGATGATGGGAACAGTGATTTTAGATCTGAGATAGAAACCTTATGCTCAAGATGGCAGAACAAAACAAGATAGAAGGAGCACGGGTCCGCACTAAGACGGCCTGGCCTTATTAGGCCTGAGCTGTTCATGCTGGACTATTATATGAGAGGAAATACACTTCACACTGTTGTTTGGCCTTTATTACAGCAATCAAATCTATATTCTTACAGAATAACCCTCATCTTATCAAGGCAAACTTCTTCAAAGTGCCAATTCCCGCGTCCATTTCTCAGACCCTACTCTTCTTGATTTCTCTGTGGCACTGGGCACTACAGATGCCCTTTCTTCCCGAAGCTTTTTCCTCCTTCTGCTCCCCTGCTATTGCACAATCCCAATTCCCTCTTTGTCTATCCCAGTGGCTTCCCGTTCTCCATCCCTCCTTTAACCGCGGCCATTCTCATCGACTTTCTCCTCTACATTCGGTGCCCTCCTTTGGTAAGCTGATTCCAACTCATAACTTCAGCCCTTTCTGCAGATCTTGCTAGCACTGCCTTGGTCCGCCTCCTGGCCAGGTGTGGATACTTAGCACATAGCAGTGTGGTTGGGGGTGGGGGGTTAAGAGTGCAGACTGTCCTCTTGGAATCCCAGCTCTACCGCTTACTGTGGGATCTTGGACAAGTTACCTAACCTCCCTCTGCCTCGGTTTCCCTCACAGACGAAAGGAAGAGAGTAAGAGGACTTATCTCAAAGGGTCATTGTGAGGATTAAATGGTTAATAGATGTTCAGTGCTGACAGCAGAGCCTGGCCCTGCAAAGTGCTTTGGGAGTGGTAACTCTTGTTATTGTTGGCACCCACACGTGAGGACACAGGTCCCAGTCCCTGACCACGCCGTGGCTGGCCAGACATTACCTCAGAGTCACAGTCACCTCATAGTGGCTAGAAACGTGATTGGATTTTCCTGCCTGCCTGGATTCCTCATTTCCTCCCTGCTCTGGTCTCTGGAAATTGTAAGGTAGTTTTATTCCCCTCGGTGTCAATGATTTTTGGCCACCCATATCCACTGGCCTGACACCTCACCGGAGCCCCAGCGTTGCCTCTTCAACAATCCGTGGCCGTGGCACCTGGAACTCGTCTCTCACATCACCGTCAAAGCTGCCTGGACGGGCTCTGCTTACTTGGTGGAATCATAGGCTTTGTGCTATGGGGCGGATCGACTGTGATATTTCCTACGACACTGCCGAGCGTTTTTACAAGGAAGTTTCTCTTTCTTTCCCCTGGTTAATTATGGCACCAGACTTGTGTAGATTAGTAGGGAGACCCAGTTCAAGAATGACACTGACTCTAATTCAAATCCAAGCTACTCCACTAGCACTGGGGGAAATCCTAAACTATTCAGAGTTGTATAACACACAACTCCTAAGTATGTTCGGTAAAACTGGATGCATTTGATGATGCACACAGGGAACTTGGGCATAGGAGGTAGGTGATACACTTTTTTCTCTTGTATTTTAAAAGTAATGCTTATTGGATTTACTTTTATTTGTATTTTGCATTTATTTTCCTGATAGCCTGTGTGAGAGCCTGGGGTGTTTGAATTTGCTCATGCCCTCTCTGTAGGGGAGGCTCGCTCTCAGTGGGTGTGCGAGCAGTGCAATAACTCAAGAAGTTGAATATTAAAGTGATAAATTTCTATCAGGCTGATTCCCGAAATGAATTTGAGTGACCCTTTCAGAGAGGTCGGCTTGCTTCCCTCCCTAGCCAGGTGAGGCAACCAGGCAGGGGAGTCCGTTGTTCATCTGACTTTCCCCAGAGCCAGCCTGGAAGGAGCTTTGCTCTTTTGCTTTTTTTAAAGGAATTGTTACTGAAAGGTAGGTCACTGCCACCCAGCTCCGGTCCTTTTTGCTTCTGAAGTGTGAGGACTGATGCAGGGGTGGGGAAAATAAGTAGTTGTTTCTATACCCGGCCCCTGAAGAAAATACAAAACGAAAATCAGCATAGGTCTAACAGAAATCAAGTAGGTTCTTGTCTCTCTCCCCAGGTAAGAGCTCGACTTCCTTAATAAAAATAACTTGTCCAACACTGGCAGTGAAGGAAGGCTCCAAATATCACATTGGATATACTTACACCAAAAGATTATTTATTGTTTATCTGAAATTCAAATTTACCTACAGATCTTGTGTTTTCTCTGGCCAACCATAACTAGAAGGGGGTGATGGGTTCTACAGACACCGTGAGCACGCCAATGTCCACTCGGGGAAACGAGCAGAATCCCTGCAGACCCATGATCTTAGTACACAAGGCAACTTGTTCTTGCTGGGTCTGAGGCCAGGACTCTGTGCCATCGTGGGCGTGGCCTGGTGGGTTTTGTTTTTCTTTGCTTTCCTGCTTACAGAGCGTGCCTGATGGAGGTCTCTATCACTCCACCATCCACAGAGAGCGAGACTCTCCATTCACTCCAACCCAGACCTGTTTGTTCTTTGAAGTGCCTTCTGAGAAATGGAACAGTGAGGGAGAAAGAAGAGATATGCAGCAAAATGCCTAAAGTATAACCTAATCTGGGCCAAGTGTAGCCCACAGGATCCTAAAAATGAGACACGTGGGCACCTAGCCTCTAATTACACAGTGAGGATGACGCAGATTGGCCGCAGCTTGAGGTTGCTAGAGAGTATCCAAAACCAGACATTTCTTTTCTTATGGGAAATGAGGAAGCAGTCACTTTGGAGATGGCGCGGTGGAGAGAAGGCATACATTTAATTCTCCTCAGGATGAACATGCTGTTTTATTTCTACCTACCTAATACAGTTTTTGTGAGATTTAAAGCATCCAAAATGATCTGTATGTTGTAAAATGAAATCAAAACAAAGGAACTCAGTATCATTAGTTTTTAGGAAAAATGCAAATTAAGACCACGATACCAACTCCTACTTTCTAGGATAACAAAAATTAAATTACAAAACAACAACAACAAAAAAACCCCGAAAACACCGAGTGCTAGCTAGGTTGTGGAGGTTGCAGATCAACGATGCGACGTGGTACATCTTTGGAAAACAGTTTGGCGATTTCTCACCAAGTTAAACGTACATTCACCATGGCACCCAGAAATCTCACTCCTGGTGTTAAATGGGTTTATTCCAAGAGAAATAAAAGCACCTGTGCACACAAAGACCTTTATACTAATGTTTATAACAGCTTTATTCATGATAGCCAAAAAACTGGAAACAACCAAAAGGCTGTCGACTGGTAAATGAATAAACTGTGGCACAATTAAACTATGGAATACTACTCAGCAATAAAACAAGAACAAGGCTACCGATGCATGCAAAATCAGAGTGGAATCACAGAAGCATTATGGAAGGAAAGAAGCCAGATTCAAAGGCTACACGCTCTGTGATTCCATTTACGTGACATTTTGAAAGAGACAAAAAAAAAAAAAAAGGGGACAGAAAGTAGATCAATATGGTGGGGATTTTTTCTATAAAAGGGTATGAAGGAATTTTGGGGCATGATGAAACTGATACCCTGATTCTTTGTGGTTACACAGTTGTGGACATTTGTCAAAACTCATTGAACTGTACATTGGAAAAGGATGATTTTATTCTATGTACATTAACTCAAAAAGCCTGACTTTAAAAAAACCCTAAGGCATTATTTTTATTAAGATATCATCACCTATGTTAATGTGAGCTAATATTTGAATATTTAATATGTGCCAGTCATTATGCCATACATTATATATATTAGATAATTTTAACTATATGTTAGATGATCGTTGTATATATCAGATGTGTTATTAGATTAGGAAACTAAGGCTCAAAGAGGTTAAGGAACTTGTTCAAGGTCATCGAGGTGCTACGTGGGAGAGCTGAGGTTTGAACCCAGGTGTGTCTGATTCCAGAAACCATCACATCTTGCTGCCCTAGTCCGAGGTGTAAGCATAATCAACTCTCAGATTTCTAGTTAGGGCTTCTCAACCTTGGCACAACTGACATTTGGAGCTGGATGAGTTTTTGTTTGGGGGGGGCTGCTCTGTGCGTTGTGGAATGTGTAGCAGCCTCCCTGGTCTCTGCCCAGTAGTACCCCCATGGTTGTGACAACCCACACTATCTCCAGACTTTGCCAAAGGTACCCTGGGGGCAAAGCTTCCCCTATCCCACCCTAGCCTCCCATCAAAAACACTGAGCTTTCAGCGAGACTGTCCCAAAGAAAGACCCATGGGGAGCTACGGGGAATCCACGAAGATTCAGAGAAGACAGTTGGCATATTTGGGTAGCTGGGCCCCAAACTTAACTGGAGCATTTGGGCCGTAGGTGAATCCTCAGAAGTTAATTAATTTGACAGAAAGCTCATGTGAAGAAATACACGTGCCCATGAACATAGACACACAAGAATGAAACTGTAAAGTTTCATGACAAACATTTATGTCAAAATGTACAGTTTTCCTCCTTATGCAGTCACCCTGAGAAGGGTTATGTGTGTGCCAGAGGTACCCCAATCTCTAGGATGGTGCTGGGGCTGCCCTTGAGAACTGCCTCTGCTTGGAAATCTCTATTTAAGGCAAGTCTTCAGCTTTTAGAAACAACTAGCAGTTGCTAAAGATGGGGAATAAGGTGGGCAATCAGTGTGAGTGATTATGTTTTTTTCCTCAAAAAGAAGATTGATCTTTCTCTGCATTTTCTTCAATAACTATTGTGTGTTTGGTGGTTTCTCAAAACAAATCATACAATAATAATACTAGCTGCCAGTCATTGACAGCTTACTATATGCCTCGTGGTATGCAATATTCATTTTGTAGAACCATCATAAGAACTCTGTGACCTATCACCACATTAAAAATTAACTCAAGGGGCACCTGGTGGCTCAGATGGTTAAGCGTCTGCCTTCAGCTCAGGTCATAATCTCAGGGTCCTGGGATCGAGCCCCGCATCGGGCTCCCTGCTTGGCAGGGAGCCTGCTTCTCCCTCTCCCTCTACTGCTCCCCCTGCTTGTGCTC
>NC_138369.1:129662591-129729777 GCF_054177405.1 Leptonychotes weddellii
GAGAGAGAGGCAGAGGGAGAAGCAGGCTCCCAAGGAGCAGGGAGCCCGATGCAGGACTCGATCCCAGGACCCTGAGATCATGACCTGAGCCGAAGGCAGACGCTTAACCATCTGAGCCACCCAGGTGCCCCATAAATAAAATCTTTTAAAAAAATAAAATTAAATTAAAATGGATCAACAACCTAAATGTAAGAGCTAAAAACATACAGTTTTAGAGCTAAAACTCTTAGAAAACAGGAATATCCTTGTGACCTTACATTAGGCATTGTTTTTTCAAACTATGACACCAATGCACAAGCGATTTAAAGAATAGATAATTTGGATTTCATCAAAATGAAAAGCTTTTGTGCTTCAAAGGACACTATCAGGAAAGTGAAAAGATGATCCCTGAATGGGAGAACATATTTGCAACTCACATATCTGATAAGGGATTAATATCCAGCATATATCCAGTATATATAATACCCAGTAACAATAAAAAGACAAGTAATCTGATTTTAAAATGGGCAAAGGAAATACACACTTCTCCAAAGAAGATACGCAAATGGAAAATAAGCATGTGAAAAGATGCTCAACATCATTAGCTGTCAGAGACATGCAAATCAAAACCACGCTGAGATACCACATCACACCCACTAGAATGGCTGTGATTCAAAAAGACCAACAATACCAAATGTAGACAAAGATGTGGAACAATTGGAACCCTCATCCATTGTTGATGGGAGTGTAGAATAGTGCTGCTGCTATGGAAAAGAATTTGGCAAGGGACGCCTGGGTGGTGCAGGGGAATGAGATTGATATCAGGGTCATAAGATCGAGCCCTGTGTGGGGCTCTGCGCTCAGCAGAGTCTGCTCATGACTCTCTCTCCCTCTCTCCCTGTGCCCCTCCCCTGCTCATGCTTTCTCCCTCTCTCTCTCAAATAAATAAATAAATCTTAGGGGCGCCTAGGTGGCTCAGTCGTTAAGCGTCTGCCTTCGGCTCAGGTCATGGTCCCAGGGTCCTGGGATCGAGCCCCGCATGGGGCTCCCTGCTCCGCAGGAAGCCTGCTTCTCCCTTTCCCACTCCCCCTGTTTGTGTTCACTCTCTTGCTTTGTCTCTCTCTGTCAAATAAATAAATAAAATGTAAAAATAAATAAATAAATAAATATTAAAAAAAAGGGAAAGAATTTGGCAATTCCTCAAAAAGTTAAACATAGAGGTACCATATGACTCAGCAATTTGACGCCTAGATATATATCCAAGAGAAATGAAAACACATGCCCACAACAAAACTCGTATGGGCATGTTCATAGCAACAATATTCATAGTAGCAAAAGGTTGGAAACAGTCCAGAAGTCTGTCAACTGATGAATGGATAAACATATTGTGATACACTCATTCCATGGACTATTATTTAGCCATAAAAAGGAATAAAATACTGTTACATGGTATAACATGGATAAGCCTTGAAAATAATATATGATTCCATTTATACGAAACGTCAGAATAGCCAAATCCAGAGGGGCAGAGAGTAGATTAGTGGCCACCAGGGATTGGAAGGAAGGGGGAGTAGGGCGCGAGTGCTAACGGGTATAGGGCTTCCTTATGGGGTGATGCAATGTTCTGCATTAGACAGTGGTGATGACAGCGCAACTTTGTGAATGTATTAAGAAACTGAATTATTGGACGAACCATGGGAGACGATGGACTCTGAAAAACAAACAGGGTTCTAGAGGGGAGGGGGGGTGGGAGGATGGGTTGGCCTGGTGGTGGGTGTTGAGGAGGGCACGTTCTGCATGGAGCACTGGGTGTTGTGCACGAACAATGAATCATGGAACACTTCATCTAGAACTAATGATGTAATGTATGGGGATTAACATAAGAATTAAAAAAAAATTCAAAAAAAAAAAAAAGAAACTGAATTATACACTTTAAAATTTAATTTGGGTGAATTTTGTGGTGAGTGAATTATATCTCAATTTTTAAAAAAGAACTCTGTAAGGTGACTAGTATCTCTATTTTACATAAAAGGAAACTCATGTTCAGAGGCAACAAGTTATTCTAAGTTGCTGAATAAAATGTGAAAATTTGCCTTTGCACCTCCAAACCCTTAGCAGTTTGGTGTTGTATTTTCTTCTAGGCCTTTTTCAATGCACGGTGTGTGTGTGTGTGTGTGTGTGTGTGATACAAATATAAGTTGGGGCGCCTGGGTGGCTCAGACGGTTAAGCATCTGCCTTCAACCCAGGTCATGATCTCAGAGTCCTGGGATGGAGCCCTGAGTTGTGCCGGGCTCCATTCTCAGTGGGGAGTCTGCTTCTCCCTCTCCCTCTTCCTTTAACCATCCCCCCACCCCCGCTTGTGTGTTCGCGCGCCCTCTCTCTCTCTTTCTCTCAAATGAATAAATAAAATCTTAAAAAAAATAAATATAAGTCATCTTATGCTTATTGTTCTACACCGTGTTGGTTGTTTTTATTTTGTTTTACTTTAGGAATCGGTCCATGAATGTATGGACTCTATACCTAGAGAGACAGAGACAGAGACAAAGACAGAGGGACAGAGAGAATGAGAGAAAGGAGTCCTTAGTATTTCATAGAATGAACATGCCATAATTTAATTAATTCCTCTCTTGATGGATATTTCAGCCCATCTATTCTGTAAACATTGTGTTGATTCCCCAGAGTTTCATCTGTGTTGGCCCACCACTCTCCTCACTCCCATGCACTCTCCCTGGATTATCTCTCCTCCACTGGCATGTTACCCCCTAGCCAATGGGACCTACCTGGTACCTCTGTTTGACCTAGACAAGAGGATCCTGCCCTAGGTGATATACCTTAGCAGTCCCTGCATGTGCAAACATAGTGTAAATTAATTGAGGACTACCTAGGCACTATTATCATTCAGAATCCAGCACTCAGCACAGGTACAGTGTAACCCATATCTTCAAACATCTTCTCTACCAACTAGCACTGTTCAGGTCCTAGGGAAACACTTCTCCACATCGCTTGCCCTGTGTTCCCCAAATAAAAAGCAACTGCCTCCAGGTTTATGCTTCTGACATTGGAGATGGATGCTGCTTCTGAGTTTGGAGGGGATTTGAGCAAGGTAAGTATTTAGACAATTAATTTGTCAAATCCTTCTCAGACTGCATGAGTACAATAGGTTATTGCATAACAAAGTGTTTCCCAGTAGTGCTGAACATCATTTTCTTGCTTCTCTTCACATTCTAAATTGTGATTCTCTTGGTATTCACAATAGTTGCACGGAGTGATGGAGGAACATTTTATAATATTAAATAATATTATTAATCATATATCCTATTATTTCATAGGATTATTTTAAATTTGTGTATATGTAGGTCTAGGCATAACATGTGTGAAGCTATGTAAATAACCAACCAGATGGCTTGTGGTAAATTGTTTGCAAAGATAGCTGCCAAGAATTCTTCCCGTCCTTGTCCACTCATGTCATTTCTCCCATCAGGAAGTGGAGTCTGGGGTGCCTGGTGAGTTCGGTCAGTGGAGCATGTGACTCTTGCCCTCGGGGTTGTGAGTTCAAGCCCCATGTTGGGCATGGAGCCTAGTTAAAAAAAGGAAGTGGGGGTGCCTGGGTGGCTCAGTCAGTTAAGCATCCAGCTCTTGATTTCAGCTCAGGTCAAGATCTCAGGGTTTTGAGATCAAGCCTTGCATCAGGCTCCGTGCTCAGCGCAGAGTCTGCTTGTCCCTCTCCCTCTGCTCTTCCCTGTGCTCGCACTCTCTCTCAAACAAAAAAATAAGTAAATAAAATCTTAAAAAAAAGGGGGGTGGTGGAGGGATGGGGTAACTGGGTGATGGACATTGGGGAGGGTATGTGTTGCAATGAGCTGGGTATTATATAAGACCGATGAATCACAGACCTGTACCCCTGAAACAAATAATACATTAAAAAAATAAATTAGAAAAAAAAAAGGTGGAGTCTTTCTCTCCACTTGAATCTGGGATGACGTTATGACTCACTTTGACTAGTAGAACGGGGCAAAAGTGATGGTGTCGCTTCAGGAACTGAGCCTTAGACCTAGCAGCTTCTGCTTTCCTGTTTGGGATCCACCTGTCATGTAAGGAAGCTACATTCATTCAGACTGCTGAATGACGAGAAATCGAACCATTCCCTCCAAAGCCTCACATATGTGAATGAGATCATCTTAGATCCCCCAGCTCTAGCTGAGCCATCCCATGACTGCAGTCTCATGAATGAGCCCAAGAGAAACCAGTGGAAGAACCAGCTAGCCAATCCACAGAATGATGAGAAATTAAGAGATCATTATTTTTAGTTTCTAAGTTTTGAGGTGCTTTGTCATGCAGCAAAAGGTAACTAAAACATGACTATTGCTACAGTTGATAATAATTCTATCTTGATAAAAATAATAAGATTTAAATTGTCAGAAAATTAAAACTTTCAACTTTAAGTAGTGTTGATTTAAATGGTTGATAGTAATTATAATTTGTCTTTTGCTTTTTAATTTTAATAGTTTTGAATAGTTTAGAAGAAAAGAACTTTGTAAAACTTACATGAATGATAATTTTTAAATTCTAATATTTCTTTGATTTACATTTCTAATGACAACTTATTTAAAATTTTGTGTACTTTAGGGACGCCTGGGTGGCTCAGTCGGTTAAGTGGCTGCCTTTGGCTCAGGTCATGATCCCGGGGTCCTGGGATCAAGTCCCGCATCAGGCTCCTTGCTCAGCAGGGGAGCCTGCTTCTCCCTCTGCCTCTGCTGCTCCCCCTGCTTGTGTTCCCTCTCTCTGACAAATAAATAAATAAAATCTTTAAAAAAAATTTTTTGTGGGGGCGCCTGGGTGGCTCAGTCGTTAGGCGTCTGCCTTCGGCTCGGGTCATGGTCCCGGGGTCCTGGGATCGAGCCCCGTATCGGGCTCCCCGCTCCGCGGGAAGCCTGCTTCTCCCTCTCCCTCTGCCCCTGCTTGTGTTCTCTCTCTCGCTGTGTCTCTCTGTCAAATAAATAAATAAAATCTTTAAAGAAAAAAAAAAATTTTTGTGTACTTTGAATACAGTTACATTTATTTTTTAACCCTTTGAATCACACTATCAGTTGCATACAAATTATGTGAAAATCTTCATTATAAACATTATTGAAAATTGTGCTGAAATGAAGGCATGAAAAAGTAAATTTCATGGAGGAAATAAATAGCAATTCATGAATTGTGTGTATATTTTATGACTCATCCCAACTGCCAACCCATCAAGAGAACTCCCAAGGTAGCTTGGCCATTTTGCCAATGTTCAGTCATATAAAAGCCATCGCTTTATGCATGTTTTAAACGTTTTTGTCATCATGAAGATATGTGTGTCAAGGTAAAAGGAGTCCAAGTATTTTAACAGTAAGTTAGTTTGATTTATAACTTTTAAATATTTCGATCTATGCCCGTATGGTAACTTGTACTCTTGTCCTAGGCCCTGCAAATGTTAGGGGCAGGCCTGTCTCCGTCATGGCCTGTCCTTCAGCCACCTGACACACATATTTGTCTCCTAGATAGCTCCCACTGGTTGCCGACAAGAACTTCAGTATCAGCTTGTCCAAAACTGAATTCACCATTTTCTCTACCAGACCTCCTCCCTCTCCTGGCGATTTCTCTGTCAGTCATCCAAGCTAGAGCCCTAGAAGGCATCCTGGGTTTCTTGACCCTGTTACTCTCCCTTTCCTTTCTGACTAATTCTCTCCTCTGCCCTAGTTTGGGCTGTGAGAGGCAGCAGCACCCGGAGCAGTGCTGCTCAAGCTTCAGAGTTATCTGGAGCGTGTTCAAACAAAAGTGGCTGGGCTCTACCCCCAGAGTTTCGGATTCACTAGGTCTGGGGTGGGACTTGATCATTTGCATTTTTAATAAGTTCCTGTTAGCTGTTGCTGCCAGTCCGGGGCTGTACTTGGAGAGCTACTGGCTTACAGGTTGATTTAAAATTTTACTTCTCTTATTTGCTGTGTGACCTTGGGTGAGTGAGTTTCTCCAGGCCTGTTTCTTGGTCTGTGTAATGGTGATAAAGGTCTTACCTTTGAGAGTTGAATTAAATGAGATAATACAGGTAAAGCACTTAATACAATAAGGCTGGACACGTGAGGGCTTAATGAAAGGTGGTTATTTAGGTCCTCTGCATCTTCTCCTGGACTCACTATGGGTCTTCTGCATCCCTTATCAAACTATCGGAATGATTCGTCTCTAACTGACCACAATCTGTTCCGTTCTATTCATGCCTACCCAATAACATTTAAACATGTTCAAATTTCTTTCAATTTTTAAAAAACCCATAATCTGGCTTTGACTCCATTCCTTCCTTCAGCCACCCTATCTCTATCCTTTTCTTCACATCTAAGCATCTTGAAAAATTGTTTAGGATTGCTGTCCTTCTCTACTTCTTCCATTCAGACTCATTCCTCGGTGTATTATGGTCTGGCCTTTGCTTCCATAGTCCTCTAAGCCAGCTCTCTCTAAAATAACAAATGGCTTCCCCTCATCGCCAAATCTCCGGGATACTTGATCACTCTTTGACACCTAACACTGCTGACATATCTTCTGCAGGAGGCAGTTTGGAAAACGGATCCCAGTGATCTCCACCTCCGGCTATTCACTCCCTTTTGTAATGCCCTCCCCTGGTGTGTGGGCTGAGCCTGGGAACTTTGTTCAAATGAAGAGGGTAGGACAAGAGTGAGATGGGATGACATGGCACTTTTGAGGTTAAGTTATGAAAGACTTGCTTGCACTTTTCCTCTGAGTCTTCTTGCTCGTTTGCTCTGCTGAAGCAAGCTCCCAGGGTGGGCAGTAGTTGAGAAGGATCTGAGGCCCTCATCCTAATAGCTCGTAGAAAACTGAATCCCGCCAATGATTGGAACAGTTTGCTGACGGTTTGGAAGATGATCCCTTTCCAGTCAGCCCTTCAGATGAGACCACAGCCTTGCCTAACACCTTGGTTGCAGTCTTGTAAGATACCCTAAAACAGAGGACCCAGCTAAGCAGTGCCCAGATTCATGACCCACACAAAGAATGAGATATTAAACGTGCATTGTTTTAAGCCACCAAGTCTTAGGGTAATTGTTCCACAACAACAGATAACTACTATATCTTCTTTCTTCAAACTATTTTCCCATGGACTTTCACATCTCCTGGATTTCTTCCTCACTCCCTGGTTCCTCTTTCTCTCTCTGGTTCATGGGCTTTTCCGATGGTGCTGTCTCTCACCTCCTACTGTTTCTCAAAGTTCTCCTCTTTTCTACATAACGTTTTTTTGCCAGTGACACCCATTCAAATGCCATCTATAATCCAGTGACCCACTTTTGAGCACCAGGCCCATAAATGCAACTGCCTAAGTGTCATTCCCACCTGGGTGTTTGTCTCAAAGACACTTAGAATCAGCATGTCCCAAACTGAACTGGTTATTTCCCACCAAATCCCTCATCTTCCTGTGTTTCCTGCCTCGGTGAGTCACCATCCACCCAGTTGCTCAAACCAGAAAACTAAGAGTCATCTTTCATTTCTTTATTTAATAAACATTTTATGGGGCACCTACAATGTGCCAAGCAGTGTTACAGGCTCTAGGAGAGTTTGTAATCTTGTGGGGAGACAGACAGTGAAGATAATAAATTATATACCATGTTAGAATGAGATGGATATCACAATAAATGCTTTTGGGGAAAACTGAGCAGGCAGAGCAAGGAATGTCATGGCAAGTGAATTGTGGTATTAGACGGGGTGGTCAGAATAGATCTCACGAAAAAGGAGACACCTGTAGGAACAAGGGCTGTGCTGTATGAATATTTGGGAAAAGAACATTTCAGGGAGAGAGGACAGCTAGTTCAAAGGCTTTGGCCAGGAATTTAACTGAGGGTTTGAGGAACAGCAAGGTGGCCAATGTGGCTGCAACAGAGAGAACGAGAGGGAGATGATTAGAGATGAGCTCAGGGAGGTACCCAACCCAGATCACGTGTAGCCTCATTGCCATTGTAAGGATGTGGGATTTTACTCTGAGTACAATAGGGAGCCCTGGGAGGGTTTGACTGGAGAAATCCCATGATCACTCTGGTTACTATGTGTAGAATAGGCTACTGAGAAATCATTCCTCTTCTTTTTATCTCTCAGCCCGTAAATCTATTTTGTACACTAAGCCCTTGTATTTTATCTCTTAAATATATCTTGAACACACCTATTTCTTTTTTTTTTTTTAAGATTTATTTATTTGAGAGAGAGCGACAGCAAGCACATGAACAGGGGAAGGGGCAGAGGGAGAGGGAGAGAGAGAATCTCAAGCAGACTCCCCGCTGAGCGTGGAGCCCAACATGGGGCTTGATCCCATGACCATGAGATCATGACCTGAGCTGAAATCAAGAGTTGGATGCTTAACCGACTAAGCCACCCAGGAGCCCTGAACCCATCTATTTCTCTTAATTTTTATTGTTACTCCTTAAATTGAGCCAACAAAATCTCTCGTTCATCCATTCAACTGATACTATTTGAGCAGCTACTACCTTTCAGGCACTATTCCTATTCTTGGGACACAGCAGTGAGGAACAGCCTGGGGGCACTTGGGTGGCTCAGATGGTTAAGCGTGTGCCTTCGGCTCAGGTCATGATCCCAGGGTCCTGGGATCGAGCCCTGCATCGGGCTCCCTGCTCAGCGGGGGGCCTGCTTCTCCCCCTCCTTCTGCTTCTCCCCCTGCACATATTCTCTCTCTCTCTCTGTATCTCTGTGTCTCGAATGAATAAATAAAAAAATCTTAAAAAAAAAAAAAGAAACAGCCTGTGTGGAGCTGACATTTCTCCCTTGGATTTATTGCCTTTAAAAGTTTACCATCTTTGACTCTTAACTCTAGGAAACAAACTGAGGGTTGCTGGAGGCGAGTTGGGTGGGGATGTGGGGTGACTGGGTGATGGGCATTAAGGAGGTCACTTAATGTAATGAGCACTGGGTATTACATGCAACTGGTGAATCACTGAACTCTACCTCTGAAACTAATAATACACTATATGTTAATTAATTGAATTTAAATAAAAGAAAATTAAAAAAATAAAAGCTTACCGTCTTTTTTTTTTTTTAAGATTTATTTATTTATTTGACAGAGAGAGACATAGCGAGAGAGGGAACACAAGCAGGGGGAGTGGGAGAGGGAGAAGCAGGCTTCCTGCCAATGAGGGAGCCCAATGTGGGGCTTGATCCCAGGACCCTGGGATCATGACCTGAGCTGAAGGCAGACGCTTAACGACTGAGCCACCCAGGGGCCCCAACTTACCATCTTTTAAATTGTCTTTTGTATGTAGAAATTTCCTGCACACCAGAGGCTCCTGGGTGGTTCAGTTGGTTAAGCGTCTTCCTTCAGCTTGGGTCGTGATCGTGGAGTCCTGGGATTGAGCCCCGTGTTGCATCGGGCTCCCTGCTCCATGGGGAGTTTGCTTCTCTCTCTGCCCCTACCTGCCGTTCGCTCACTCTCTCTCTCTCAAATAAATAAAAGCTTTAAAAAAATTTCCTGCAAAAAAAAATTGTCTTATGTATGTTTTTGGTTACTCTCTCATTGTGTCCTCTCCTCACATCAACTTTGTGAGCTCAAGGACATTATCTATTGTGTTCACCAGCTGTATTCTCAGTGCCTAGAACACCACCTTTCATATATGTGCTCAGTGCATACTAGTTGAGTGAATGAAAAAACTACTGCAGGTGTGTGTGTCTGTGTGTGTTGTGTTATATGTGATGCTGTCTTGCTATTATATATTCAATCCCGTTATGTTGCACTGAGAAAACCCTCGCCAGTTACAGCTTTAAACTTGGTTTCAGAGCCTGGACTTTAACCGGGAATTTGACAAACACTTCTCCAGCATTCTCCACAACCAGAGTCTTCTTTCCAAGTCAGAAGTCTTGTCAGATTGCTTCCCTGTATGAAATTGTTCACTGGAACTCTGTTGGTCTTATAAGCTGTTTTCCCCAAACATCAGTCATTTATGGTTGTTCATGTACCAACTCTAATAGAATATATTTAATATTTTGTTTACGAATAGAATCATTTTTGCCATGCAGCCTCACCTTAAGCAATAATCTAAGAGAAGTAATATGTCCAATGCATGAGTTATATATTTTTCAAATGCCTATTAAATCCATTAACTGCCAACATAAAGAAATGTTGGTTTGTGTACCATCTAAACTCCTCTTGCTTACCACCCAGCCACGCTTTGGGGAAACCTGCTCTCAGGACAAAGGTCAGATGCCTCAACTTGGCCTATGAGCCGCTCTTGGAGCTTACTGGTGCTTTCGCACAGTCTCTCTCTCTTTACCACTTCCTGCACTCATTCATTCTGAATAACTAGCAGGTCCTGAATGCACCGAGCTCTTGTTGGCTCTAGGACTCTGTACTGCCATCAGCTTCCTCTGTCCAGAACTCCACCAGAACCCCCACCTCACCTCCTTCCAGGTCTAGCAGAAAGGTTACCTCGGAGAAGCCATCTGGGTGGTGGGTCTGGGATGCCCTGCTTAGTCCAGTCTCAGAATGCATCACCCTGAAGCAAAGCGGCTTCTTCATGCCTTGTGCTCCAACCGACGACTGTAAGCTCCTTTTGGGGAGGAAGAGTATTTTATTTACCATAGTATTTCTGGTATTAAATATAGTACCAGACATGCAGTAGTAATTTGGTTAATGAATAGGAGAACAAATATACAGGTTTCTCAAGGAAAGGAATGTCACTAACACTCAGCACGGTGTCTGGCACATACTGGCCATTCAGAAAACATGGTTGGGTGACTGAAAGCAGCGAGGGCTGCTCCTTGCCCTAGTGACATTACTTTTTGTTTTGCTATTTGAGAGGTGGTCTCAGATTCCGGTCACACTATTCTCTCCTCTCTGCCCAGGAAGAGGTCATAAATGAGGTAAAATGTCTGTCTGTTGCCTAAGAGACTTTTGGTCCCTCTGGTGACAAGAGGATGGGGCTGGGAGGGAAAGCTACAGCACAGAGGGGATCTAGATCCATATGCTTTCTCTTACTCAGGGTGAAGTAGCTATAAAGTCAATACTAAACATTTGAATTAATATTAAAATCCATAGTCCATGCATGTTTTCAGTACATTTAATGTTATTATATACAGTCTCCCCACACTATCTGGAAGTGGGGCATTCCCTTGAAAACTTTTGTAAGCTGGAATAGCATAAAGCAAAGAAGCAATGACGATTAATGTATATGAAAAAAACTTTTGAGCATTCCCAGACCTAAAAACGACTTCTTTTGGGCCTTTCTGATGCGTTAGGACACATCTTGCTAACGGATGCCCAGAATAAGTTGAGATAAACACAGATGGTCATAGTTCAGAGCTGAGGCAGCTGGATGCTGAGATGCTGGGTGTAGTTCCCGGGGACGGAGCTTGGGGGTCACTCTCACTGCTTGGGGTGCACGCTGCCTCTCGGACAGCTCCGCAGCTCGCTGCAGAACAAACGCTGAACACTCTTTTCATTTTTGCCTTTTTTGGTAAAAAGTGAGCATCCCCTTTGGATTTCTTTTGGTCACCGAAAACAGGTACTAATGTAGGTCTTTCATAAAAGTGAAGTGGCATAACATCAACCTTCAAAAAGCATGGATAATGGGGCACCTGGGTGGCTCAGTGCCCCACATCGGGCTCCCTGCTCAGCGGGAAGCCTGCTTCTTCCTCTCCCACTCCCCCTGCTTGTGTTCCCTCTCTCGCTGTGTCTCTCTCTGTCAAATAAATAAATAAAATCTTTTAAAAAAAATAGCATGGATAATGACGCCATTATCCCTAATTTCTGAGATTCCACAACCTATGCAATTTTTAAGACTGATAGTAACAATGTTTCTTACAACAATGTGTGCCATACATAATAAAGGTTTTACAGCAACTAAATTCTACTCTAAGACTTTCTTGTTCTTTTCTTTTCTTTTCTTTCTTGGCTCTACTATCTGGAATCTAGGGGACGATGGTATTTGGTATAAATGGAACTTCCAAATAAATTATATTTAATCTTATAAACAACCAAAACATTAAAAAACAAAAAACAAAAAAAAGGAAACTTTCCCAATACACTGCATACTTCCCTGGCTTTTGTAACAAAATGCCCCAAATATTAACAGTCCCATGCTGGCTAGGAGCTCTTCGATTGGACTCTAGGTTTTTGGATGCCATATCTGTCCGTGCTAGAGGTCTGGGGAGCACACATGCAGACTCAGATGATAGCGGGCCTGAGGCGAAACCGGTAATGACTTTAGCTGGGACATTGAAACATTTTCTTATGAACAGAACTAACCCCCAAATTGGCTGATTTCGGAGCTCTCCCCTTTCCCCTTTTTTTCATAAGGGGAGAATGAAGCTTACTTAGCTATGTACTTTTCTTCGGGAAGTATAAAATTGTTGACTTTCTGCAATATCAGTTAGCGAATGAAAAGGTAACATAGCCTCCACCCCAGTACTTCATTCTTGTGTTCTTGTGACCTTGACTTGCAATCATGTCTTCCTTTGAATTCCTTCAAACCATAGTTACCTCAGAGCTGATGAACTTTAGGGCAACCCTGGACCTCTTTTACCTCTTTTGTTGAACCTTGCATGTGGGTTTGTAATCAACGTTTATAGAGAACATCGGTAGGCAGGAAAATGGTCACTTTTTGGGAAATGAACTCTTTCTTTGTGTTGGTCTCCACAATTGTTTAGCAACAGAGTAGGGTTGTTGTTGTTTTTTTTTTTAATGTACATTTATTCTTAACACATGGAACATATGGTATAAAGATTTTATGCTGAATAAATGATATTCATTAAGCCCCAAAAAAGGAAAAAAGAGGAATTTACATCAAGTTTTAGCTGCATTGTTTGAAATACATAGATGCAGATTTTATCACTGAAAAAAAATCTCAGTTGTGTTTCTTCATCAGGAACTTCACCTGAACCTAGAGCTTTTTCACACCTCATTTAGAAAGAAAAGAAAAGAAAAGAAAAGAAAAACCCAGAAAAAAACCAAACTGTAAGTTGATTGCCTGCTGAGACAGCAAGGACTTTTTTTTTTTTTTTAAAGATTTTATTCATTTATTTATTTATTAGAGAGCAAGCGAGAGAGAAACAGCATGAGAGAGGAGAGGGTCAGAGGGAGAAGCAGGCTCCCCGCTGAGCCGGGAGCCCGATGTGGGACTCGATCCCAGGACCCTGGGATCATGACCTGAGCCGAAGGCAGTCGCTTAACCAACTGAGCCACCCAGGCGCCCCAGCAAGGACTTTTTACAGAGACCCATACAGCATTTCACCAAGAGGGGCGACGTCTGGAAAGAGATTAAATGGCTGTGTCTCACTTCCTGTAGGTCATCAACTTGTTAACATGTCATACTATAAAGGGGTAGCAGGGAGGGGGACCAAACGGTGGGGATCCAAGGTTGTGGGCAGTGTACAACGTCATATGTATACACAGTGTAGGCATGGCAGCTAAAAGCTAAAACCAGGTGTTTTTTTTTAAGATTTTATTTATTTATTTGAGAGAGAGAGGGAGAGAGAGCGCGCTTGTGCGCATACAGAGCAGGGGGAGGGGCTGAGGGGGAGGGAGAGGGAAAGAATCTCAAGCAGACTCAGCACTGAGCGAGGAGCCCAGCTCCACCTCACCACCCTGAGATCAGGACCTGAGTGGAAACCAAGGGCCAGGTGCTCAACCACCCAGGTACCCCTAAAACCAGTTCTAAGAGGTGATTTTAGGGTTTTTCATATAGTCAAGGAGGAGAGGGTGTTGTAGGTTCACACATGATACCTTGGGGGAAAAGCCTTTTTTTCCTCCTCCAAGTTTAACTAAAAACATTTTAAAAAACTACAGCTTGCTGCTGACCCAGTGTTTTCTGTGGCTTCTATGTG
The DNA here is from genome assembly GCF_054177405.1 of Leptonychotes weddellii. Lineage (NCBI taxonomy): Eukaryota > Metazoa > Chordata > Mammalia > Carnivora > Phocidae > Leptonychotes > Leptonychotes weddellii. Next base: position 129,676,423 of record NC_138369.1, read on the forward strand.
AGGCATTATCATTACAGTATGTTCATGGTAGCAGGTGTATAGTGCCCCACATGCGAAGGTCTTCGCTCAACTGCGCAGGCCCTCCAGGGAACAGGGTCTAGGAACGGGGTAGTTTTAATATTTTCCGGGAAGTCCAAAATTCTGACACGCTTTTTATTTAAATTATAAGAAAATAGCAAAAATAAGAAAGAAAGCTTCATCTGGGCATTATATTGCACTATCTGGCAGTAATCAAATGTATGAAATCGTTGAAAGCTCTAGAATACTAAAAATTTCCAATTGCCCTTCTTTCTTTTTTATGAAAACTCACAGCTTTAATATATATGCATAGTTAACTTATCTTCATTCTGCTTAAACTTTGAGAGAGAAGAGGGAGGAACTTGATTTACTGGGTATTTACTGAGTAGAAAATTGCAAGCGTCTTCACAATAGACCAATTTCATCAGCCTTATAAGTAAAATTATTCAGGCAAAGATTATGCTCAGAAATAAATTCTTTGAATAATGTTACATATTTTCTCTGCAGCTTAATTGCTTAGTTTTTTCCTAGCTCCATCTAGCTATCATATAACCTTTTTATTCCCCATGCTAAACATTCTGTAAAATACTTTTCCACTTAAATCATTTTTTGGGGTACTTGTATAGTTTCTCTTTTCCCTTGCCTCAATCCACTTGTAGGAACTGACTTTTTTTCCCTATTAAGTTTTGCTTTTAGGAAATTTGGTTCAGCACCATCCTTAAGTCCTTTTTAACAGTGACAGCGACAATGACAAGAACAGGAATAATAACACCGATATTCCTCAGTTTACCATGGGATTAGGTCCTGATACACCCTTTGTAAGTTGACGATATCATAAATTGCAAATGCATTTGATGCACCCTACCTACTGAACATCATAGCTTAGCCTACCTTAAATGTTCTCGGAACACTTCCATTATTCTACAGCTGGGCAAAACCATGTAACACGACAGCTTAGTTTGTAGTAAGATGTTGACTGTCTCATGTAATTCATTGAGTACTGTAGTGAAAGCGAAAAACAGAATGGTTGTATGGGTGCAGAATGGTTGTAAGCATACCTGTTGTTTACTCTCCTGGTCTTGTGCTTGACCGGGAGCCACTGCCCAACATTGTGAGAGAGCATCACACTGCACACTGCTAGCCCAGGGAAAGATCAAACTGCACAATTCAAAGTTTGGTTTCTACTGAATACATATTGCTTTTGTACCACCATTAGGTTGAAAAATCATAAGCTGAACAACTGGAAGTCAGGGACCATCTGTATCTGCAACATATGGAACATTCAACTATGTGCCAGAAATTGTTCTAAATCCATGTATTAATACTTACTATTCTTTTTTTTTAAAAGATTTTATTTATTTATTTGAGAGAGAGAGAATGAGAGACAGAGAGCACGAGAGGTAAGAGGGTCAGAGGGAGAAGCAGACTCCCCGCTGAGCAGGGAACCTGATGCGGGGCTCGATCCCAGGACCCTGGGATCATGACCTGAGCCGAAGGCAGTCGCTTAACCAACTGAGCCACCCAGGCGCCCCAATACTTACTATTCTTAACAACCCTAAGATGAAGTTGCTATTATTAGTCCCATTTTCTAGATGGGGCACTTGACAGCACAGAGAAGTAAAGTAACTAAGGTTGCAAAGGTAATAAATTGTAGAGGCAGGATTCAAACCCAGGAGGGTTTAGTTGCCAGTGTGGACTTAACCACAAGGCTAACCTCTAGGTCCTAATAGAATACCTCATAATGTTGCTTTATTTTATTTTATTTTATTTTATTTTTTTCCTTTCCCACTGATATGATTCTGCTACGAGGCCTTATTTTCATTCATTCTTGTGTTCTTTTGCATCTTGTCTTTTCTTTTTTAAAAGATTTTATTTATTTATTTATTTGACGGGGGAGCTGGGGGGGAAGACAGCGAGAGAGGGAACACAAGCAGGGGGAGTGGGAGAGGGAGAAGCAGGCTCCCCGCTGAGCAGGGAGCCTGATGTGGGGCTCGGTCCCAGGACCCTGGGATCACCACCCGAGCCGAAGGCAGATGCTTAATGACTGAGCCACCCAGGCGCCCCCACATTTTCTTTACCTATTCATCTGTTGATGGGCACTTAATTTGTTTCCATATCTTGGTCATTAGTTTTAGAATATATTAATGATCTAGAAGTGTCCTTCAGTTCTGAGGCAGGAACTCAGGGGGAGGTGTCTCAGGAAAAGATGGCCCATAGGAACAGAAAAAGCCATGTTTCCCTGCGTCTAGTAGGAATGACAAGATGTAGTGGGGGGGCAGGCTCCTGTGGACCAGTCTCTGACAAGGCTATGGATTTGGAGCTTTGCAAAAAGAAGCCAAGTTTCCCCTTTAGGTAGAAGCAGCCTTGACAAAGCTCATGCTGCAGGCACCCACGTGGATAGAGAAGATAGTACGTCCACATACTCCTGAGCCTGAGAAGTCCAGGAAACTTGGAAGATGGTTGATATAGAAGGTGTGGAAGACCTGGTGAAGTCTTTGGGGACAAGAGATGGTACATTCCTCTCCTAAAGAAGCCAGAGGCACAAGACTGAAGAGGACCCTTTCCAGAACCAGAGGAAAGGAAGAAGGCCCTGGGAGGCACTGAGAATCAATCCCCTGTTGAGAGGCCTGTTGCCAGCCCTGTCTGGGTTAGTCCAGAGCAGACAAGATAGAATGATGGCTGTATGCTGAGTCTGACCCACAGACATGTTTTGTCTGACATGCTTTCCTGTTTTAAAGAAGTGGAATTAGTTGCCAACATTGATATTTGGGAGAGGTCACCCCAAAATTCAGATTCCTGATTTTGCTTAATTTCCTGATCTTCACATTCCCACTTGGAAATTATCAGCTGGAAATGAGTAGTGGCTGTGCCCTTCAGATTGGCGTGAGCTCTCTGGCTCTTCACAGTCCCTCCCACTGTCAATTGTCTTTGCATCTGGCCTGCTTCATCTATTCATGTTATCTGTTTGGCTTGTTGGGCATTGAAGTTTGCTACCTGTGGACTGTATCCTGAGCAGCGTAGTCTAATGTAGATCATCTCCCAAAAGAAATTCCTAGGCCCACCTAACAGATGTTTCCTGGAGCTATCTCAAAAAGGGTGTCAAAAAGAGACATACACTATATAAGCTTAATATTTCAAGAAACTTTATAATTTACTCATGAGAGTTGTGTTTCTCTACAGCGATATGTGATGAAATCCTTCAACAAAAGGGGCCTGTGAGCTTGTTTAAAAGACTACCAAGGAAAGTAGGAGTTACAGAGATGCCTTATTCAGGAGCCAGTTTTGGGGAGAGAGAACTACATACCTATTAAAATAGTTAAAATATGGGGCGGCTGGGTGGCTCAGTCATTGAGCGTCTGCCTTCGGCTCAGGTCCTATTCCCAGGGTCCTGGGATTGAGCCCCACATCAGGCTCCCTGCTCAGTGAGGAGCCTGCTTCTCCCTCTCCTTCTGCCTGCTGCTCTGCCTACTTGTGCTCACTATCTCTCTGTCAAATAAATAAATAAAACCTTAAAAAAATAAAATAGTTAAAACGAAAAAGAGTGACAATACAAAGCCCTGGTGAGGATGGGGAGAAACTGGATCTCTCATACACTGTTAGTGGGAATGTAAAATGATATAGCTCCTCTGGGAAATAGTTTGGCAGTTTCTTAAAAAATTAAATACACACTTACCACACGACCCAACAATCATATTCTCAAGGCATTTATCCCGGGAAAATGAAAACTTAAGTTCACACAAAAACCTGTACACAAACGTTCATACCAGTTTTATTTGTAATGGCAAAAAAGTTGGAAACAACCCAACTGTACCTCACCCAGGGAATGAATGAACAAACCCTGGTACATACAATAGAGTACTAGACAGCCATAGAAAGGAATGAATGTTTGATACCTGCAACAATCTGGCTGGTCCTCAAGGGTATTATGTTTAGGTAAAAAACATCATTCTCAAAGGTTATATGCTGTATGATTCCATTTATATAACATCCTTGAAATGACAAAACTATAGAGATGAAAAACAGATTAGTGGTTACTAGGGGACAGGGATGGGATAGTGGGGTTGGGAGGGGAGATGGATTTGTGAATATAGGAAGATAGAGATAGCATGAGGGAGTTCTTTTGTGATGATGGAACAATTCTAGATCTTGGTTGTAGTGGTGGTTACACCAATCTATACATGGAATAAGACAGCATACACACACACAAATGCAGGCTTAAAGAAAATGGTAAAAACTAAGTAAGTTCTGTAGTCTAGTTAAAGGTAATATACCATTGTCAATTTCCTGGTTTTGACATCTTACTAGAACTTTTTAAGATGTCACTATTAGGGGAGGCTGGGTGAAGGGTAAATGTGACTCTACTATTTTTGTAACTTCTTGTGAGTCTATAATTATTTCAAAACAAAATTTAAAAAAAAAAGGAATGTATGCTGAATGCCTAGGGCTGGCATTTGGGGAGGTGAGCAAGAGGAGCGTCGAGAAACAAACTGGGGCTGAAAAATATTTCCAGAAGTTTAACCTACAGAAGCCTTAAACTTGGTCCCCGTTATCACTCCTGACGTCATTACCTCTATGGTGCTTATTAGCCGGCCCGTGTTAGGCAGTTGTTTCTCTACTGTTTCTGTTAAGGTGCTGAGCAGAGAACTAGAACTATTCCTAGGCAAACCAATCAATTTTAACCCACTGAGTGGAATCACCAGGTCTTCAATCCTTTTCAGTTATTAGTTTTCCTATTACCTAACATTCAGAGACTCTTTCTTGGCTGCCAGAGGTGTTTTATATTTTAACATCTGAATTCGATGCCATTGCAGATGCTAGAAGTTGCCAGAAGGCTGTCCTCCAGATAACAGTCTCTTGCTCTACCTTGTATCACTGTTTTGTTGCAATTAGCATTCAGATTATGCACTGTCATCTTATTAAAATGTGTATTTTTTAATGGAGAAAGCACATGGAGAGTTGATTGTGGAACTGTGGCTTATCCATGCTCTTCTTAGTTACCTGTGTCTAAATTAAGCTGAACCTATGGGCCTTAGCTATTTCTAAACAGGCATCACGATTTACTAAGGTTAGTGCCTGGGGGAACATTAACCTTGCAGACACTAATCTAATTCAGTGCCATCACAAGTGCATAATGCGGGAGTTTGGAGTATCGCCAAAAAGCACTATTCAAATGAACATTCAGTTGGCAAGGGGTGGGAAGGTGGGCGTGGACAAGGGAAGGAGAACTCCAGAAATGGTTATATAGACACTGTAACGTCTTTCCTTTCCCTCTCCCCTCGAGGTTATGTTTAAGTATGCAGAGAGATGCTAAATAAATCTTCAGACTATTATGAAGAAATCGTGATTGTGTTTCATCCCAGGCTAAGTTTCTGATGCTCATAATCACTCAACATTCACTGAGCATCTTTTACGTTACATGACTGACCTTGTGCTAGGGTGGGGACACAAAGATGAGTAACTGTAAACCATCACCGCATGGGCACCTCAAGGCATCTAATAAATGTCAGCTGAATGAAGGCACCCTTAAAAAGAGGTCACAATTTGGCTAAGGTCACTTAAAGGGCCTCCAAGGGATGAGACAACCGTGCAATTCTAGGTCGGTATAGATCATTCCCAAGTCTTTACCATAAAGAGCTAGGTTTGGGCCCCAGGTGAAGCGAGAGGGAGAAACCTGTAAGACCTTGCGCAACAGGGTCCAGAACAGTCTTTCTTTAGACTCACATCCTGCTTCTCAGTTTGCAGACACTAACAGGGTTTGCTGGTTTCAAGGGCCCAGGAGGGCCGTTTCCGGAAAAGATGGCACTTGGGGTGATAGAGGTCAACGACTGGAGGTGGCGGGGGAGAAGGAGGGTAAGAGAGAAGAAACGAAAAAGCCAGGAGATTCTGGTAGATAGGTCCTTCACCTAGGTCCCCGCCCCTTCCTTGTCCCCAGGCCTGAAACGCACCCGACCCCCGAGTCCTCCACTTCTCAGGGCGCTAGGCACTGAAGGCTTGACCCCCTGTCAAAGAGCTTTCCTCAGGACCGATATTTCTCATATTGCTTTCCCCCAGGCCCAGCCCGGGGGATCAGCGGCTCGGGGCCAGCTTCCCCGGCCACGCTGCGCCAGTGACACGCAGGCGCCGGAATCGAAGCCACGCTGGGTCTTCCCAGCCTGGTCCCCAGGCCAGGGAGGGCAGGCGCCGCGGAGCGTTTCCCGTGTGCGAGGCTTCCCACAATGCACCGCGCCGGCTGTGGCGGCGACCGCGGCGGCGCTCTAGCCGCGGCATGTCTGCGTCTCGACTGCTCTGGGAGGAGGAAGAGAAGGAGGAAGAGGAGGAGGAGGAGGGGGAGGAAGAGGAGAAAGGCGCAGGGGTGGGAGCTGTTGCCGAAGCTGCCACAGCAAAAGTTCTCTCCCCTCCCCCCTTCCCCTCCTCTCAAGGCCCCTAGAAAGGTTGGAGCTGCCGCCGCTTGCAGTCGGTGACCGCGCGACTCGGCGCCCGCCCGCGGTAAAGCGCTGGGCCTGGCAGGCCCGGGCCCAGGGGAGGGCGGGGGAGGGGGAGGGGGCGGCGCGCGGGGGGAGCGCGCGGCGGTAACGGCCTGACCCCGGGGGGAGCGAGCCGTGGCGAGGCTGGGGGTGGCCAGGGGAGCGGCCGAGGCCGAGGGAAGCGCAGGAGCTGGCTGGGGAACGGGAGGAAGCAGGGCGCGGATGGTGGGTTGGGGGGTTGAGAAAGGATAATGACGGGGGTGGCGGAGGCGAGAAGGCGGCCTCCGAGGCCTGAGGCGGGTGTCAGAGGTAGGGAAGGAGGTGGGAGGTTTGCAGGGGGAGGCCGGAGGGTGCTGGGTGTGGGTGTGAAAAGGCTAGGGAGACACCAGTTCTCTGTCCGTCGTGCCTGGTGCAGTGCTTTATGCACCGCAGGCCTCAGTCACTGTTGCTGCCAGAGTGTGTTCTTTGGGAGAAGGGAAGGGCAGGGGTTGGAGAAAAGGGAATCCCTGCGGGAAACGTAGTGGGAGTGTGTGCAGGGAGCGGGAGGCCGGAGGGAAAGATGCCGGGTAGGTGGAGGAATGCAGAGGGTGGCTGTGGAGGAGTCTTGAGGAGTCCGGGGGGTGTTCATTGTGCAGATACATTGGGGATTTCGTTATGGAAAGAACTGAAGCGTTTCTAAGGAAAGGAAAGAAGGGATACAAGGAGTTTCCGCGAATAGAAAGGACCGCGTTTGAAGCCAGAGGAAGTGCTGAATACTAGAGACTATGAAGAGAATGCATGATAGAATAGACAGATGTAGTAGAATTAATAAATGTTGGCCCAAGGACTAAAGAGTTATTCCAGATGGGCCAGGATGGCCTAGTTCTGAACCTGTTTGGGCTCTTCTGTAGATGACATCTGGTAAGTGCGGTCCTGTAGTGCTTGGGGTCACTGAGAATTAGACCTTAGTCTGTAGTTTTGGTCTGAGACCTTTTAGACCTGCACCAGCGAATATGAGAATTTCTGAAACAGACGGTAAGAAAATGCCTGGCCTGCAGGGATCCCCTAAGCCATGAGTTTAGATTTTAGCAAATTTGAAGTATTGTCATTTATTAGAGGCCGAGTGAACACTAATGCTGGAATGGAAATTACTTGGCTTGGCGGTTTTCTTCACTACCCAGCTTATCTGGTCCAGGAGAACTGATGCCATATTATTCACCCTGGGTTGCAGTACACAGGGTTATAATTAATGGTGGGGGGAGTCCATGCACGGTGGCCTTTCTTTGGAGGCTCCATTTGGAGCTCAAATTAGTCAGACGGGATTGGTTCCGTAACTCTGGGGCTGGTGGGAGATCTTTTGCTATTCAGGGTTCCTGAATGTATACTCTCACTGAGGCATTGTGGTATTGAAGAAAATGCATCAGCCTGCAAAATGTGGGCCTGCAGAATGGAGGATCTAGAATATCTGTTTTGGTCTTAGGTTGCAAGGAGGTCAGGACTGGTTGTCTTGAGGTCTAGGGGAACCTGAAGAGACTGGATGATTCTAGAGCCAGGTTAGAGGGAATATTAGCATTTCCATATCAGGAAATGAACCAAGGCCTATTGGATTTGCTGAGCTCCCACCAGACCAGATTTTCAGGAGGGAAATGTAGGCTAGAACCATACTCTTAAGATTTACCTGAAAATTACTCACTTTTTGTTATTAAGAAAGAATATTACAATGTACACATTGTAATATTAATTCAACTGAAGAGAGGGTAGTATAAAAAATCTTTTTATGGAAGTAGAGGGTGGAGGGATTAATGGGGAAGATGGAAAGAAATTTGGGAGAGGGATGGAAAAACTCATTCATTTGTTTAGCAAATATATCTAAAGGAGGATGAGAATTTAGCATTAGAAATGAGAGGGGCTTTTATTAAAAAATTTTTAGTGGAAATAATCCAGGATTTTTTTTTTTCTTAATTTGGAAAACTTTTTATGTCAGTACACTTAGATTTACTCTTTCTTTTCAAGGGCTTCAGTATATTTCATAGTAGGATGTACCCATTTTTATTGTTATCACAGAATGAGAGAGTCTTTTCTTTCCGCTCACCTGCACTATGTATTATCACTTAATTTTTGTAGGTTTAATGGACTTAAATATACTATGTCATTATTTTTCTTCCCTTTGAAATTGTATGAAATAACACATGTACATAATTAAAAAGTAAAATTGTCCTGAGGGAGCTTATAACGAAAAGCAGTAGCCCCTGTCTCACCTGTCCATTGCAGTCCCACTTTCCAGAGGCTACTACTTGTAAGCATTAATTTTTGTAGTTCTTGCTTTTCTTCAGGTCTGCAGGTAATATACATGTACTGTTATTTCTTGATTGATTAAAATGACATTATGAAGGAGTCAGAAGACTTCTATGAATGGAAAGGGTTTGTGTCATTGGCATTATCCCCATTCTCCTCCTTTCAGACCTTTGATAGTTATTATTTTAGCTTTTTTATTAGCTGTCTTTATATCTTTAAATAATATGCTTGAAGAGAAAGCATTTAAAATTAGACTGGAAATGAACTGGGTGAGAAGGTAAACGGAAGTTTAATGGATGGACCTGTAAGAAACACTAGGTTGTGGGAAACAACATCTTTGCAGCATAAGGGTTGCTGGTTAGAGAGAGGAGTTGCTTGGCAATGATAGTTGTTCATCTTGGAAGTAGTTACCAGGTCAGTTGTGCAGTGTTCTTTGACAGTCTTCTGGAGAGTTTTAGAGTGGGGAATCTGGGAATGGATTAAAAGGACCCTTGACTGTTCATAGCAGGCTTCTGTGGCAATTCTTATAAGAGTTTTTAGGAAGGAATGAATTGTTGTGGATAATGTGTTTCTTTTTTTGTGGAGGGAAGGAGGGATGGGGAAATGTGATAAAAGGGGGAAGAGGATGAAGGTCAGGGTATGATGGAGGTGGTGATAGATTTGTAGGAGGCTGAAGAAAGGGTAAAGAATTCTGAGGACATTTGGATATAGTTGATGTGAAGGAGATTTAAATTTACAGTGGTGAGACTGAGATTTGTGGCAGTTACAAGGAAATTTGTGTATTTAAGTCACTAATATGGTGGGAATGTGTGGAAAAAAGTAGGGTGCTCATATATTAGGATTGATTCGAAAAATACTGATTTTTGAAATTTGTGTACGAGGTTTAACATCACTGAGTCAGTAGACAGATGGGGAGAATAGAAAGAACTTGCTCCCTTTTTCGGAAGTCTTGTTTAAGTAACCTCACCTCTTGAGAATCTTTACTTTGAATAAGAACAGCGTTCACATGCAGATTATATACTGCTAAATCTTGTATTTGCTTTTGGGAATTATTCTTTGTTTTGCAAAGGGTGGCTAGACTGTAACCTACTCTGGAGCCAAGAGTTTCTTTAATCTCTGGGGAAATTCAAAACAGTTTGATTTTTGGGGCGCCTGGGTGGCTCAGTTGGTTAAGCGACTGCCTTCGGCTCAGGTCATGATCCCAGGGTCCTGGGATGGAGCCCCACATCGGGCTCCCAGCTCAGCGGGAAGCCTGCTTCTCCCTCCCCACTCCCCCTGCTTGTGTTCCTGCTCTCGCTGTCTCTGTCTCTGTCAAATAAATAAATAAAATCTTTAAAACAAAACAAAACAAAACAGTTTGATTTTTAAGTGCTTAATAAATACCTGTTGAATGACTGATAGAAAGTAGTGTTCACTGTCAGTGATAATAGTGGGACTGTGTCAAATTGCTGAGTACTGTGGAAGTACTGTAGACAAAAATTGTGTGTGTGTGTGTGTTTGAGAGAGTGAGGGACAAAAGGGGTATCTGGTGAAGCCTTTGGATTTAAGGGAAGAAGACAGAATGGATTAGAATGGGACTGGAACAATCTTGGCCAAAATATTGAAGGGGTGGGACCAAAGGTTCTCTTCTAATCTGAGGCTAGTTTAAGCTGAGTATATTATTATTGTTATTATTATTATTATTATGTTAGAGTTTATTATTTATTTTAGGGGGTGCCGGGGGGAGGGGGGACAGAGGGAGAGGGAGAGAGATAATCTTAAGGAGGCTTCATGTGGGGCTCGATCTCATGACCCTGAGATCATGACCTGAGCCAAAATCAAGAGTTGGACACTTAACTGACTGAGCCACCCAGGCACCTAAATCTGAGTAAATTTTAAATCTGGATCTAGAGTTGGTGGCTGGTTTAATTTGGATTTTCTTACCTAAATGACTGCTTGGAGATTTTTAGCTGTTTTAGGAATCTGTCTGATGTAATTCATTTTTGGCATGATAGTAAAAAAGCGTTAGGTGAAATTTCTTCCCTCAAGGAATTTATAGTATTTATATTTTTTTAGGGGGAAAAAGACAGTTATGAAGTAATTTCGTAACAGTTTAAGATTTCAGAAAGTTGATTTTTTAAAACCAATATCAAAAGTATACCTCCAGATGAGAATTTTTGTATTTTGGTAGTCATTTTCAGTAGTAGCATTTGGATCACTTTTTCTGAATTCCCTTCTAAGCCTCCAGCACATTCTGTACAATTTATCTGTTTATTAAGTACCTATTGTGTACTTTTGGGGGACTGGGCTTGTAAAGGTAGGTTAAATGTGGTCCCTATCTTCAGTGTTCATAATCCCTTCAGAATGGCAGAATTACAAATAGTATTAGGCATAATGTTATTCAGTAGTCTCATTGGTGACAAATCTTTTTAGTTTGAAAGATTTGATTTTTAGAAATGCTGAAGATCTGTCAATAACAAATAAGAGTGAATAAAGAATAGTTTTGGTTTAAATTCAGCTAGTCACAGAAATAGGAATGGTTTTCTTGGTTGACTTATTAACTGATTTTGGAAAACACTCCCCGTGATGAAGTCGGAAATATGTTGAACAGTGATGATAGCTTCACTTGTAGGTAGTCGAACACTAGATAAATGTTGGTTAAGTGCATCAGATGGTTGGGTGGATGGAGTGAATAAATGGATAAGTGGTAGCCTCCCAAGGTAACTATTTTAAAGAGGGCCTCACTGATTTTAACCAACTGAACCACCCAGGCGCCCCTAGGACCTCGCTGATTTTAATATGTAAATAAATTCTGGGTATATTTGTTAACAAACACTTTGATTACTGTGAACAAGGTGGTTTATGATTAAGATCCCAAATGAGTTTTATGGACAGTAAATGCTGTAGGAGTTCAGGGAATGGAGAAATGAATATTGGCTAAGGTTTGGGGAAAGGATTTAAGTGTACCATACTTTAGCTAGATATTTGAAAGGATTCCTTAGGGATCTCAGGAGAGGAACTAAATTGCTCCAAATTTCTCTTGCAGCCCTAGAATGAACCTAGAGTCTCGATCTATTTTTGTCTGAATGCTTTCTGCCTATTTCATTTTAGCTACTCCTACTGGTTTGTTCCTCTTCAAATTCTCCTTTGCTGGGTAGATTTTGAGCTCCTGGAACAACGGGGGGGGGGTCTGTTTCCATCTATGTCTAGTGTAACTTTTAGTTTTTCCTTTTATGAGCCTGTACCCCACAAATTACTTGGTCTCTGTGAGTGAAGAGCATGAGTCAACTTGGCTCTGCTATCCTGGCATTTTCCTGCGTGCTTTTCTCAAAGCTGCTTTCTGAATTACAGAATAGAATAGTCAGAGAATTGAGGGCATATGCCTAGTAGACACATGCTTGTTGAATAAATGAATGAATGAGAAAGTATCAGATAATTTACAAGCTCTAAATGATCTATATGTTTCTGATTGTTTCAATTTATTTATTCATAACCTGCCTTTTTTCTGCAAAGGATTTATTGGGGCTGACAGAAATATGTATACTATAATATGAATTGAAATAATTGAAGTCTAGTTGAAGAGAAAATGAAAGAAAAATCTGTTTAAAGAATATAAGGTCTATTATTATGAATGCTAGAGAACTAGGAATAAAGTGGAAGATAACCAGATGGAGAAGGAAAGGTGTTATTCCACAGAAAGTATGATTCTGAAAGAAGAAAAAGATTATTGGTATATGGTAGGTTATGTTTAGCAGAAAGCAAGAGAAGATTGAAAGTGTAGAGGATTATTTGAAATGGTTATTTTGGGGAGGAAGATGGTAAGACAATTCGAAGGATAATAGTAAACCAAAGTTTAGAATGTAGCAGAAATTATTTATGATGTGGATTTATAACAGTTTTCGGAGAATGATGGGGTGAGTTCTCTTTAGTCAACAGATGATGAACATTTGTTATATGTAAAAGCATTGTTAGATGTAGTTAGGAATAAATCCTTTGGGATTTATATTCTAGTATGAAGCTGGACTTGTGCACAAATAACTACACTATGATAACATATCTTAAGAAAAACGGAATGTTACTGAAGTTAAAAGGTAGGAGAAAACATTTGAGTAGGGGGAAACCTGGGACTACATTTAATGGCATGCAAGTGGCTTTTGAGCTAGTCTTTGAAGGGATGGATAGGATTCTGACTGGTAGAAATTACTGGAAAGAGAGCGTTCCAAGCTGAGGGATTAGCAAAAGCAAAGACTTGGAGGTGAGAAGCCAAGGATATGTGGGGAATAGTGAGTTAGTGTTTAATTTTTTTTTACTGTGATCCACAGTAAGAAATACATGTCACATCTTCAGCTAATATATGCATATTTGAATGTGTGTGTATATGTATAAAACAAGATACACCAATAACCATATCCCTTACCATGTTGGATGCACTCATATGTTTTCCATTCTGTTCTGTTTGGCAAAAAAAAAAGATGGCTGTCACTCACAAACTGATTTCATGACTAACTAAATAATTGATCACAACTTGTAGTTTGGAACACAAAGAGAGTTCATGAATAGGGCATAATATGATAAAAGGTAGGAAGAGTCAGTGGGGTTGGATAGAAAATGGGTGGCCTTGAAAGCTAAGCTAAGTAGTTTGTGTTTGATATGATGTAGTGTTGTGCTTAGTAAGCAAACAGAAGCTGGGTTTTAGTCTTGGCCCTTCTATTTTACCTGTGCTATGATTATGGAGAGAATTACTTCCTTTCTGAGATTCCATTTTCTCATCAAGAAATTGATAATTATTGGGACTCCTGGGTGGCTCAGTTGGTTAAGCATCTGCTTTTGGCTCAGGTCATCATCCCGGGGTCCGGGGATTGAGTCCCGCTTCGGGCTCCCTGTTCACCAGGGACCCTGCTTCTCCCTGTGCCTGCCACTCCCCCTGCTTGTGCTCTCTCTCTCTGACAAATAAATAAATAAAATCTTAAAAAAAAAAAAATTGGTAATTATTATACCTTTTGGCAAGGGTTGAGGCTAGGATTTGAGGATTAAAGTATGTTAACATAGGATGAAAGTATGTTCACATATCATTAATGTATAGCTACTCAACTTTTTTGAGTAGAGAATGGAATAAAAGCCTGTATATTGAATACCTTAATCTGATGATAGCTGTACTGTACAGGGTAGATTGGTGGCAGTGTGTGGTAGAGTAAGATTGGGGGGGTGACAAACCCAGTTAGGAGGCTACTGGAGAAATTTAAGAAGGGCTTGGATTGTTTTGATAGCAGGATTAGAAATGAGGGGGTAGATTGTGATTGGATGGTGAAAGGAGGAAAGGAAATTTAGAGCTGTGGTAAGATTCAAAAGGCAGCAACTGAAATTGGAATACATGTTGGGGTAGTTTAGTGGGGTACATTAGGGTCAGTAATTGCAGTTTCTTGCATATAGTAGGTCCTCAGTTATTTGAATGATTAAATACGTAAACTGAGGAAGAATTGCAAATGGAGACAGTAAGGGATAGGTTTGAGAAGGAGGGGTGAGATTGAAGGGTGCTTTTGAGGGACTGCAAGCATTTCTTCAGGGAATATTTTTGTATACTTACTGTGCACAATGTTCCATGGTAGGCAGTGTGAAGGATACATGTTTATATATGACACAGTTCATTTTTTTTAGGAGTTTATCCAGGGACAAAAATGTGTACACATCTGTTTATGACAGAAGTACTATGGCAGGTTCGACTTTGTAGAGAAGTTGGTGTGTAGCTTAGGCCTTGAAGGATGAATAGGATTATAGTAGGCGAATGGTGAGGGTTGGTGTTCCAAAAAGAGGGAGTATGATATGAATGACAGAGAAGTTCCGGATGTGTTTAGGGGTTGGTGGTCTAGATTAGCTGGAATTTAGGGTTCATATTATGAATGGAGGGAAATAAGGCTGTAGAGGAAACATCTAAAAATCTAGACTAAATGGGTTTTAAAAAATTTATCGAGATATGACTTTATGTACATAAAGTGCTCAAAACTTGTTATAGATCAGTGAATTTTTGTAGGTAGACATTTATGTAACCACCATCCAGTTCAACATTTCTAACATGCCAGAAGGCTCCCTCATTTGTCACTTTCAAGTTGATGTTCCATTCAACAAAAAGTAATTAACAGTGACCCTTGAACAACATGGGTGTGAATCGCACAGATCCACTTACAAGTGGAATTTTTTTGATAATTACTGTGTTTTCTTTATGATTTTCTTCATAACATTTTCTTTTCTCTATCTTACTTTATTGTAAGAATGAAGTATATATTACATAAAACGTACAAAATATGTGTTAGTATACAGTTTGCTATCGGTAAGGCTTCTGGTCAACAGTAGGCTATTGGTAAAATTTTTGGGAGTCGAAAGTTATACGTGGATTTTCTACCACTGTGGGGAGAGGTTGGCTCCGCAACCTCTGCGTTGTTCAAGGGTCAGCTGTACTATTCTGATCTCTAGCACAACAGGGTAGTTTTATGTTTTGAGTTTCTTACTAGTGGAATCATACATCTGTGTCTGGTTTCTTATGCTCAACACATGTCTGTGAGATTCGTCCATGATGCGTATAGCAGTAGTTCATTCTTTTTCATTTCTCTGTGGGATTCCATTATGAACATATCACAGTGTATTTGTTCATTTCACGATTGTTGGGCTGTTGGCAAGTTTCTATTTTTTGGAAGTCTAAGGACTTGACTCAGTATGCGGTGAGGAACCATTGATGAGTTTTGAGTGGGGAAAATGAGATAATTTAAGAATACATATGTGGTGGCCTGTTTTTGTTATGTTGTTTTTGCAATGAAGAGAACCTAGGGACTAGGAGACAAGTCAGAAAGCTATGACAAGGGGCGCCTGTGTGGCTCAGTCGTTAAGCGTCTGCCTTCAGCTCAGGTCATGTTCCCAGGGTTGGGATCGAGCACCACATCAGGCTCCCTGATCGGCGGGAAGCCTTCTTCTCCCTCTCCCACTCCCCCTGCTTGTGTTCCCTCTCTCACTGTGTCTCTCTCTGTCAAATAAATAAATAAAGTCTTAAAAAAAAAAAAAGAAAGAAAGCTATGACAGAAGTTTGAAGTATTGAGAGCCTAAGTTGCAGTGGTGGTAGTGGGAATAAAAGAAATGAGATACATAGAAGAAAGAATTGAGGGATTTGATGGCAAATGGCTTTTGGAAAACTGGAGAAAAAGAAAAGGGAAACTCTGGGGGCTTTTCTTGGGTAACTTGAGAATGGTAGTGCCATTAATAAAAATTACTGGATCAGTTAGCAGAACTGTTTTGCTGGGGAAGAACAATTACTTTGGTTTTAAGACACATGACCAGTGTGTGGGACACCAATGGAAGTAGGCAAAGGGGAATTATTTAGCTAGATTTAGAAATACTGGATTCAGCTGAGGAAGGAGGTCTAATAGAGCTTTGGGAATATGTACCTAGAGTTGATAATTGAAGCTACTAATTCTGGATTTGGTAGGGTGGTAATGGCAATGAAATTATTTGGACTGATAATTGAGGTATTAATTGAAGCAATAATTGAAGGATATAGGTAAAAAGAAATCATTATATATTCTAGTTCCTAAGGAATAAATTAGATTGTAGCAGAGGGGGATGGTTTAAAGATTATTTTTGGGAGCTGAGGGTAGATATCCATATGAGGAATGAAAATGTAGAAGCAATGTTAAGGGATGAAATGCCAAGGGGGAGAGAATTAGAGAAAGACAGAACTTGGGAAAATACCCATTATTTGGGCTAGGAAGAGGACCAGTACTTATTGGAGATAGAAGCAGCAACTAGAGAGACCACAGTAGAATCCTGTGGTACAGTGACATAAACCAAAAGAGGTAGTTCAGGTGTCATTACCAAAGAGGGGATAAGGATTGAGGTGGTGGGTCATATGATTTGGTACATAAAATTGTTTTTTGGTCTTCAGGAGAGCAGATCAGAGACCACAGTGCATGGGGGTAAAGGACTGAGTGGGTTGGGAGAATATGGAAACGTTGAATGTAGGAATTGTATTAAGAAGTTTATTTTAAGAAGGAGGAACAGCTCTTTTTCCAAAACTGGAGGCAAGAAGTAACAGATGGATGAAGATACAGCATTTTAGAAGCTGTAAAGAGGATTTGATTACAGGTGGAGAAGGTGTGATTTGAAGAAATTTTATGGAAGAGATTGAGGTTTTGATGGGATTAAAGATTTAAATATGAAAATGACTTGGATTAGTCAACGAGATAGAGAATTGTATTTAGAATAAATCAGTTGTGGAAGACTTCATAGCTTTCTGGTGGTACTTAACACCCAGTGTGTGGGTGTGAAGAAAACAGATGGTGAAGATTGTCATTAGGGAGGTGCATGGTGAATATAATGGGAGGTCATGATATTCTGGAGAGGGCAATATTAAATGGCTGATGGACTGATTTAAATTGCATGGGGAAACTAGGGAAGCCAAAAGGAGGTAAAGAGCAGGTGTAGAACTATAAAGTAGTTGTTTAAAAAAAAAAAGAGGTCTCTGAAGTTATAATCCTAGTGGTACAGCACTCTAATTGATGACCTATTTTCATTATATATGTGTGGGTGGCTGAAGTGCAGCTGAAGGTTTTAGGAGCTGAGAAAGGTCAGGGTGTAGAAAGTACTTCAACATCCTTGTTGAAGTTACTGAGAATAATGGCTGAATGTGGTACAAAGTAGAATTGAAGTCTTTGGGAAGGAAGGGGGGCGGTATTCTGGAACTTGGTAGATGTTGCAGATGGAATGGTTTAAGTGAGTAATGTAAACTGCAAAGAGATTTTTTAGTAATAGGAGTGACCCTTGGAGCAAGAAGCAGTTGGTCCTTTTAGCAAGCTGAAGGAGTAGGAGAATGGATAGCTAAGTCATGAGAGAAATAGGTTGTCCAGGAAAAGCCAAGCTTGAGATACCATGAAGGGGTAGTCACAACAATCCAGGCAGGAGATGATAGTATCTGACTTATGGTGTGGGGATGGAGATAAACAGATTTGTTACATTTACCCGTTTTTTATTATTTATTTATTTATTTATTTTAAAGATTTTATTTATTTATTTGAGAGAGAGAGAATGAGAGAGAGCGAGTACATGAGAGGGGGGAGGGTCAGAGGGAGAAGCAGACTCCCTGCTGACAGCAGGGAGCCCGATGTGGGACTCGATCCTGGGACTCCAGGATCATGACCTGAGCCGAAGGCAGTCGCTTAACCAACTGAGCCACCCAGGCGCCCCTTTTTACCCGTTTTTTAAATTTCTTTATAAATTATACTTGCAAAATCCTAGCCATTCATATGCAAGGAAAAAAAAGATAAGGTAGGGGTATATATTAATATGAAAGGCAAAAGACATAGGGTAGTTTGTTGACAGTAGAACATGAATAAGCTGATAGAAGCTAGTAAAAGGGTAGAACAGAAATGAATGAGGAGGGGCGCCTGGGTGGCTCAGTCGTTAAGTGTCTGCCTTCGGCTCAGGTCATGATCCCAGCGTCCTGGGATCGAGCCCCGCATCGGGCTCCCTGCTCTAAGGGAAGCCTGCTTCTCCCTCTCCCACTCCCCCTGCTTGTGTTCCCTCTCTCGCTGTGTCTCTCTCTGTCAAATAAATAAATAAAATAAAATAAAAAAATTATAAGAAATGAATGAGGAGGTTGGGGTTGACCTGAATAGGAATAAAGGTAAGAAGAGGAGAGTTAAGTAACTTGTAGCAGAGAAAATATGGGGAAAACATAATGCTGTTTGGGAAATACCTAATGCCAGGAGCCTATTCCTTGTCTGCGCATAAGGACAGTCCTTGCCACCCATGATGTTATAAAAATGGTGCAGTATGCATTAAGTATTTGAAAAAATAGCATGATGATAGAGATACTGAAATCTTTTGACCTCTACATGAGTTCCTCAAAACCACATCAGTGTGTGGTGATAATTTGTATACGTAAAGAAAAAAAAACTGTGTGGTGATAATTTGTATACATAAAGAGGTTCAGTAAAAAGTGGGAAGAATGGGATGGGTGGTAGGAAGGGGATGTCCTAAGGAATCTAAAATGGCCTCTGTAGTTTTTTCTTTTCTTTTTTATCTATAATGACTTTTATCTCATATATTTCTTAGTGTTCTTAGGAGGCTGGTTGCTGGGTTTTCTCATTTCACTTATTACCTATATAGAGGTAAGTCCCAGATGCACAGTTCTAAATATGCTTTCCTGTCTTGTTTGTAGTTATCATTTATTGAACATGTCTAAAGGAGCTGTATTGCCAATTCCAAAAACAAAATATAGTTAAACTATTTGTTTCATTTTGATTTTTTTTTAAATCTCAGTGCTTGAAACCTTCATCATTTTCCATTGATGATATTTAAGATCTAGACCAGGCCCTTTATTCTTTGGCTTTGTCTTTGCTCTCAAACTTTTGCTTGTCCAGTTGTGCAGAAGTGTTCATTTTTGTCAGTCTTTGTTGTCTGTCACCTTACCCCTTGTACTGTCAAAGGCTTGACTCTCAGTGCTTACCTGACTGTGGTTTTTGAGATTCTCCATCAGTGCCTTGCTGTGGTCCCGGCAGCTGACATTTTAAACCAATACTCGCCCAATGCTGTGTTCTTCAAATCCTTTGTATTTGCATTATATTCCTTACATGATTAACTCATGCTTTCACCCTCTGAAGAAAGAATACTTCCTGATCCTGTTTTTGATGTTATCCATGTTACAGAGAGCATATTTAGTGGCAGTGAGAAAAATATGACAAGACACAAAATACATATTATTGGTGTTCCACCCAAGTGCAGCTTTATTCCAGAATCTAGCCCCAGGTCATTCGTCACTTCCCCCCCCCTTCTACATTTAGTCTACATTTAGTCAGTCACGAAATTTAATAATGAAGGACCTGTGGAGACCCAAAGTTTTGAAAAGCCTAAGAGGGACAAGGGAGGTCACTTTGCCCATCTCACATCTTTGCTGTAACCTGCCTGATTTGGCCTAGAGTTGTTTCCAGGACCTGCCTCTGACATAGCATGGCCTATTTGAGTGGGTTGTGTGGGTTAGATGAACCATGGATGTAAAGGAAGCTGTTGGGCATGATTGTAGTGGAAATGGTGAGAGAATGTTTTAATGGTAATTATATTAATTTAACAGATAAGTGACTTCACAAGATAGGGGTTGGATGCCTGAAAATCTTCGTTGGCATCAAGGAGTTTTCCTTTTAAATTTGAGAAGAGCCAATATCCAGGGGATTAGAATGAAATACACAAGTTGATGTTTTGTAGGGTCCTATATATGTGCGTTTGTCAACATATGCACACCTGCATGTGTAGATATTAATGATAGACTTAATGTGTTAATTTGATTAGGTTCTATAATTAGAGTCTTTAGGGAAATGGTCTTGGTAGTCTTAAGAGTGATTCCAGTGAATTGGTAGAGAATGTTTGGAAAGGTCATTGTCAAGTTACTGGGATTATGTTTGGGAAATGGATTTTTTTCAGTGACTGTGGTGGCCTTTCTGGAATTGGTTCACAAAATTTGAGGGCAGTTTGAGGCCAATTTGTGTTAAGTTGGAGAGCCTTAGTTTGGAGGGAATGAGGGAACACACAAAATGCAGTTTTAGAAGGTTGTGAGTTGATTTGGTGGGAGTTGATACAAATTATAAGTTAATTGTGGAGCGGTTTTGAATAGGTAAGTGGGAGATGTTAATGGAAGGAATTTATAAGGAAGCTTGTTTATACTAGAAAAGTAAATTTCAAGAGTAAAATTGGAGAGATGGTTTAGGGAAGATTATTTTTTGGGGGAAATACAGCTCTTAGGGTAAAAACAGGACGGTAAGGGAAAACTAAAACGAGTAAGTTAAGGTGTGGAGAATCAGAGTAAGCGGAAGGGTTAAGGAAGAGGTTACTGAAAAATTTTTTATCGTGAGGAGTGTTGTGTTGGGTACTACTTTTGATTAGTGGTTCAGTACGGGGAGGGGGCTTAAACGTCCCTTGGTTTGTAGGGGTGGGGATAATTCAACATAAGAGTTACATTTCTTGAGAAGCCGGGGCAGTCGCGAGCGGGGGGCCGGCTCAGACGGCCGCACGGGCGGGCTTTTGCCGGCGCGCCGCTGGGCGGTGGGCGGAGCAGCGGCGCGGGGCTGCGCGGTGGTGGGCCCAGAGCCGCCGCCGTCGCCGCCCCCCGCGAGCGCGGCCGAGCACAGTCGGGCGGGCGTTCGGCGCGGCGCTCCGCGCACCCGGGCCTCTCCGAGGGCGCTCCAGTAAGTGAGCAGGCCGCGCGGGCCGTGCAGTGGCGGCCGGGAGGAGGGGCTTTCCCGAGCGCCCCCAGCGGACCTCCGCACGCGGCTCGCACGGCTTCCTTTTGTTGTGTGTGTACGTGTGTGAGTGTGCGCGCGCGTGCGTGAGTGCGCCCTTGTGCAGGGAGGCGGCGGAGGAGCGCCGAGAAGCCGGGGCTTTGCCTGCTGGGGTGCCTCGGCGGGTGGCGGGGCCTCCCAACAGCCGTCTTCCGGGTCGGGGCCCGCCGCGCAGGCAGAGCCCCTGCTCCCAGCGAGATGGCAAACTTTGTGAGTGGCTTGTCGGCGGCCAACAAGTGTCTGCCTGTCAGCGGGGACTGCCGAATGTTAATTGACAATCCCCCCCCTTCCCTCCTAATCCTGCTTTTTTCAAATGTTCTGTTGGACCGGGGTTTATTTACCGTCTTACGGTGTGCCGTAAGGTCAGACGGGTAATTTGGTATACTAGACAAATAGTTTTTTACTTGGTATCAAGAGCAAAAAATGTACGCCAGGATCCGTATATTGGTTGCCCTAGTAAAACCTGCATGCTTAGTGGTAAGAACTGTCCTAAGGCCTCTCCGTAATTAGGCTATGGGGCAAACTTTTGCTCTCCAGACGTTGTGGAGCACTTTTTACGGTGTCAGGAAAGAACTCCTTGTGTACTAGACTAACAGCTAGATGGAGTTAGGAAATGCAGAAGTTAAAGCCCTTCCCAAGAGCTTGAATTAAAAACAGCTTTTTTTTTTTTTTTTTAACATAATGATGATTGTTTAGTTTGCATATAGAGTTTTGCAAAATTGGGCATGGCGTGATTTAAAAAAAGCATTTCTTACTAATTTAAAGGGGCAGTGGTAAAGGCACCACGCAGTTTTGAAATTTCAACTATGTTAAATGTTGCTATAAATAAAATCCTATTCAGATTTTTAGATTTAATATATCTAAAAATACGTTTGCAGTTGTCCTTTGGGTGCAGGAGGAAGTCCTGGGTTTCTCGTGCTTGTTTCTGGGCAGATTTTCAGTATTGTCAGCATGATACGGGTGTAGAACCTTAACCTGAGTGAATAATTTGCTTGAGATTACCAGTCTGTTTTGCAACTGGGAATAGACTCTGGGTCTCTTATTCCCAGTCTGGTGACCTATCCAAGAATAGACTAAGGAAACTGGGTATTTTTCTGTTTGGTGGAAAATATGGCTGAGTTGAGTTTGTAGTGAGTATTAAACAGCCACAAAGTGAATGTGTGAACGTTTAATTTTCTGTTGCAACATTTAAATGTAGTTTCTCCACATGGTCTTTGGCCTTTCTTTGAATACAAAAGGGACTTTAGGGTATTCCTCAGTATTAACTTTTCATGGCATTTGTAGCACATTTACACTAGATTAAAATAGATGCTTATTGTAATTGTGTTTTTCATGTGGGTATTCTCTGTGGCTAGAGAATAGCAGATAACTTGAGAATGTTTAGCCTTCTCACAAATGCTAGGGAGAATAGGAATTATGTTAACTTCATTAATCTCTGATTTAAAAACTTTTGGCTCTTTTTATTGAAAATGCTTAAAGAGGTACAGATGGAATACCTGTGGATTTTCTCCTCAGCTTTCTGTACTGTTATTCTCACTACTATTACTACTTAGCTACATACAACAATATTTGGTTAACATGTGTTTTGGTAGGCCTTTTAGAAAAGAGTAGTACCTTTTCATAGTATATGATTTGCAGTTGAACTTTTTTGTTCATTTCTTAACCTTTCTTATGCCTTTCCTCCTATCACAAAAACAAAAACAGTTTCTTCCTCCTTCCCATCTCCAAAGAACCTGGACATTTTTATTTTAATACAATAGTTCACCACCAGGGGTGATTTTGGCAATGTCTGGAGACATTTTTGGTTGCCATGCTAGGGGGTTCTGTTGGTATCTAGTGGGTAGATGCTAAACATCCTACAGTGCACATGATAACCCTACAACAAAGAATTATCCAGTGCAAAATGTCAGTAATGTTGATGTTGAGAAACCCCGACCTCATAATATTGAGAATAACATTCTCCCAAATAATTTAAATCTATAAAAGTTATTTATAATGTGATTGAAATATCTATCACATTGTTATGAATCTTTTTCCAGACTTGTCATTAGAATGATCATGGGTCAAAAGTTATGAAGTATATTTTAGATCATCAGTACATAGGATTTTGGAGCTGCAAGATTAACAAGTTTAACTCTTTTAGTATGTAGATTAGGAAATGGAGTTTCAGAGAGATTGTGACTTACCCAAGTTCTCACAGATAATGCAGAGCTCAGGTCTCTTGTTTCTACTATAATTCACTTAATTAAAATTAATTTTAGTACTGAGGGAAACAGTATTGGTCATTTTTGCTTGGTATACAAATACATTTAAATAACTGAATTAAAAAATAATTGCATGGTGAAAATCTCAGTATTTAATGAATTACTGTTATGTTTTCAGATTCCCATGTGTTTGTTGAATTCATCAGCATGGTTTTGTAACTTGTAAATTTGGCAGCATCTGCTTTTTTTTTTGTTTTAAAGATTTTATTTATTTATTTGTCAGCATGAGAGAGAGGGAGAGAGAGAGAGAGCACAAGCAGGGGGAGCAGCAGGCAGAGGGAGAAGCAGGCTCCCGCTGAGCAAGGAGCCAGATGCGGGGCTCGATCCCAGGACCCTGGGACCATGTCCTGAGCCGAAGGCAGATGCTAAATGACTGAGCCACCCAGGCGCCCCAGCATCTGCTTTTTAAAAAAGTGTTTGAAAATTTAAAAAGCCCACATACAATTTTTTTTTTTAAAGATTTTATTTATTTATTTGAGAGAGAGAATGAGATAGAGAGAGCATGAGAGGGGGGAGGGTCAGAGGGAGAAGCAGACTCCCTGCCGAGCAGGGAGCCCGATGCGGGACTCGATCCAGGGACTCCAGGATCATGACCTGAGCCGAAGGCAGTCGCTTAACCAACTGAGCCACCCAGGCGCCCGACCACATACAATTTTAAAACAAAACAATTCTAAGTTAATTATGATACATTAGGCAACATTGCAAATGCAAACCCAACTGGAATTGTTAAAACATCTTTGGGTGTCATGAATTGTGTGAAGATTGATCACCGTAAGGGTGAGTTATTGTGCTAATTGTAAATCTATTCTAGCAAGATCCTTTTGGTTTAATTGTAGAAAACTATATTGGAACTTTCAGGCGAAATTAATTGGGTGAAATAAAAAATGGGTATTTAAATGAAATATTTTCAAATTAAGCAGTATATTGTCAGAGGAAGAAGTATCAATGGGGTTCTTTTTATGTTTAAAATTTTTTTCGATAGTATTTTTTTATTTACTTTTTTAAAACGATTTTATTTATTTATTTGACAGAGAGAGAGAGACAGCAAAAGAGGGAACACAAGCAGGGGGAGTGGGAGAGGGAGAAGCAGGCTTCCCGCTGAGCAGGGAGCCCGATGCGGGGCTCGATCCCAGGAGCCTGGGATCATGACCTGAGCCGAAGGTAGACGCTTAACGACTGAGCCACTCAGGCGCCCCAATATTACTTTTTTTAAGTGAGTAAAACAAAAGAAGACAGGATTGTATGAGCAAAGATTTCTTTAAAAACTTTTAAATAAAAAATTTATAGAAAAAAATTTAAAATCCATATTAATGAAAAGAAAAAAATCAACTGGAGAAGCTGCTGTTAATATTTTGATATATGGCCTTCTTATATTTTCATTAACTTTTTAAAGATTTTATTTATTTATTTGACAGAGAGCGCACAAGCAGGAGGAGCTGCAGGCAGAGGGAGAAGCAGGCTCCCTGCCGAGCATGGAGCCCAATGCAGGGGTTCAGTCCCAGGACCCTGGGATCATGACCTGAGCTGAAGGCAGACGCTTAACTGACTGAGCCACCCAGGCGCCCCTTATTAACTTTTTATTATGGAAAAAATTAAATAAAAAATTGAATGGTATTATGAATCTCCATATAACTACGATCTAGCTTCAACAATCAGCAATTAATGGCCATTCTTGTTTCATCTATACCTCTACCCTGTTTCTCTCCTTTCATATTATTTGTTTAAAAACTTTATTTTGAAATATTATAGACTCACAGGAAGTTGCAAAATTAGTACAGTCCTGTGTATCCTTTACCCAGCTTCCCCCAGTGGTGACAAATTTTATAAAGCTCTAGTAAGACATCAAAACCAGGAAATTGACATTGGTACAGTACTCTTAACTGCCAGATTTATTCACTTTGTACCATTTGTTTAACCTGAATTCGTTTGTGTGTGTGTATAGTTCTTTGCAGTTTTCTCCCATATATTAGTTCATATAACTACCACCACAGTGAAGATACAGAATTGTTCCCTCACCACAAAGAAAACCCCACTTGCTACTCCTTTATATTTGCATCCCACCCCAAAAGCCCTCCGTCTCATCACAGTCTTATTTTCCATCTCTGTAGTTTTGTCATTTCAAGAATGATATATTAATACATACTTCGTTGAATCAAAACTTTCCAGAGTGGCTGTTCCATATTACATTCTCATCAGCCGTGTGTGAGAGAGCTACTTGTTCTGCATGTTCGCCAACATATGTTGTTACTATTTTGTGTTTTAGCTATTCTAATAGCTATACAGTGATACCTTTTTGTAGCTTTAATTTGCATTTCCCTAATGGCTAATGATACTGAACATCTTCATATGTACTTTCTTGCTGTCTGTTCATGCCTTTTTCTCATTTTCTAATCAGAATATATGTATTTACTGTTACGTTTTTGAGAGTTCTTTATATATTCTAGATATAAGACTTTGTCAGATACATGGTTTGCAAACATTTTGTCAGTGTGTAGCTTATCTTTTCATCTTCTTCACAAGTTCCTTCACAGGGGAAATGTTTTTAATTTTGATGAAGTCTGGTTTCTTTTTTCTTTTCTTTTTTTTTTTAAGATTTTATTTATTTATTTGACAGAGAGTGGGTGCACATGTGCATGCACAAGCAGGGGGAGCCGCAGACAGAGGGAGAAGCAGGCTCCCCGCTGAGCAAGGAGCTCGGAGCCCGATGTGGGGCTCGATCCCAGGACCCTGGGACCATGACCTGAGCCGAAGGCAGATGCTTAACCAACTGTGATCCACCCAGGCATCCCGAAGTCTGGTTTCTTTTATGGATCATGTTTTTGGTTCCAAGCCTAGGAACCCTTTTCTTTAGGTCCTGAAGGATGTCTCCTGTGTTTTCGTCTAAAGTTCTGTAATTTTATGTTTACATTAAATTCATGATCCATTTTGAGTTGTTATATAAAGTTGTGAGGTTTAGGTCAGACTTTTTTTGCCTTTGGATGCCCATTTGTTCTAGCACTGTTTGTTGAAAAGACTACCTTTCTTCCATGGAATTATATTATCTGTTGGGCATATTTATGTTGGTCTAGTTTTGGGTTCTCTCTTGCATTGATCTATGTGTCTGTCCCTCTGTCAGTACCACACTGTCTTGATTAATGTAACTGTAGGTTTTTAGTATATTCTTTAGGGTTTTATGTATATAAGATCATGTCATCTGTAAATAGAGGTGCAGTTTATTGCTTCCTTTCCATTGTAAATGCTTTTTATTTAATTTTCTTGCCTAATTTTCCTTGTTAGAATGTCTAGTACAGTGTTGAATCAAAGAAGCGAGAGTAGGGGCACCTGGGTGGCTCAGTCAGTTAAGCGTCTTCCTTCGCTCAGGTCATGATCCCAGGGTCCTGGGATTGAGTCCTGCACTGGGCTCCTTGCTCAGCGGGGAGCCTGCTTCTCAGTCTGCCTGCTCTGCTTGCTGCAGCCCCTGCTTGTGCTCGCTCTCTCTCTGATAAATAAATAAAATCTTAAAAAAAAAAACAAAGAGTGGACAGCTTTGTCTTGTTTCTGGTTGTAGGGGGAAAGCATTCAGTATTTCACCATTAAGTATAATGTTCGATTTTTTTGTAGATGGCCTTTATCAGGTTGAGGAAATTTTCTTCTATTCCTAATGTTTTGGGAGTTTTTATTGCTAAGGGGTTGGATTTTGTCACATGTTTTTCTTCCTCTGTTGAGATGATCTACAAAAAAAATAAAGATTTTTGTCCTCTATTCTGTTGATAGGGTGTATTATTTATATTACTTGATTTTCAGATGTTAATCCAATTTTGCATTTCTTTCTTTCTTTTTTTTTTAAAGAGAGTGAAAAAGTGTGAAAAAATGCATGTGTGCACAGTGGGAAGGCCAGAGTGAGGGAGAGAGAGACTCTTAAGCAGGCTCTGCACCCAGCATGGGGCCGATCCCAGTTCCATGACCCGAGATCATGACCTGAGCTGAAACCAAGAGTTGGAGGTTCAACTGACTGAATCACCCAAGTGGTCCAGTGATAACCTTTTAAAATCCTTATCTTGGTGATTTGTGTCTTCTCTGTTTCTATTAGTTAGTCATATTAGAGACTTAAAAATTTTGCTCCATTGATTTTCTCCATTTTCCTGTTTCAATTGCATTCATTTCTATTCCTTATTATTTCCTTCCTACTGCTTGCTTTGGGTTTATGTTCTTCTTTTTTCTTTTTTTATGTGTCTTGTGATAGGTAATTAGGTTATTGATTTGAGATCTTTCTTCATTTCTAATGTAAGCATTTAGTGCTATAAATTTCCTTCTAACTACTGCTTTAGCTGCATCTCACAAATTTTGACATGTGTTTTTATTTTCATTCATTTTTATGTATCTGTATGTTAATTTTTTCTTTGAGATTTCCTCTTTGACCCATGGACTTTTTAGAAGTGTTTCTCCCCCCCAACACCCCCCATTGTGTTACAAGGTTTTCCTGTTGTCATTCTGTTACTGTTTTCTAGTTTAGGTCCATTATGGTCACAGAATGCACTCTGAATTATTTTAATTCTTTTAAATTTGTTGAGGTCTGTTTTGTGGCTCAGGATATGGTCTTGGTAAAAGTTCCATGGGTATTCTGCTGTCATTGGGTGGAGTATTCTATATATAGTTGACACTTGAACCATGTTTGAATCGCGCTTGTCCACTTATATGTGGATTTTTTACAGTACAGTACTGTAAATGTGTTTTCCTTATGATCTTCTCTAACATTTTCTTTTATCTAATTTTATGTAAAAATGCAGTATATAATACTCGTAATATATAAAATGTGTGTTGATGGATTGTTTATATTATCGGTAAGGCTTCTGGTCAACAAGTAGGCTTTAGTAGTGAAGATTTGGGGGCGTCAAGTTATACATGGAGTTTTGACTGTATGAGGGGGTTGTTCAGGGATCAACTGTGTATCAGTTAGATTCTGTTGGTTGATTGTGTTATTAATATAGCTACTGCTTTTCTAAAAGATATTGTTATAGCTTTTTCATTCCTTTATTTTCAACATATGTTATCATATTTCTTGTTTGCAACATACAGTTGGGTCATTTAAAAAAATCTGCTCTGCCAATCTGTCTTTTGATTATTTAGGCTATCTGCATATAAGGTAATTATTGATATGTCACCATTCATGTCTGCTGTTTTGTTTTTTTGGCTTGTTTTCTCTGGTTTTTGGATTTTACTTCTCTTTTGCCTTCCTGCAGATTACTGGAACAGTCTTTAGGATCCCATCTTTTGTAATGTGCAGAAGATCTATTTATAATGTTTTTGAGTCTGTCTTGGTGTAGTTTTTGCAGTGGTTGTTGTAGTTATTTTACAATATGCATATGTGATTTATAATAGTCTGCTGGTACCAATATTTTACAACTTCAACTGAAGTGTGTAAACTTCACTTCTATTTTACCCTTTACCTTCTCAACTTTTATTTAAAAAAAAATTTTTTTAAAGATTTTATTTATTTGAGAGAGGGGTGGGGGCAGAGCGGGGAGAAGCAGGCTCCTCACTGAGCAGGGAGCCCAACATGGGGCTTGATCCCAGGACCCCAGGAACATGACCTGAGCTGAAGGTGGATGCTTAACCGGCTGAGCCACCTACCACCTATGCGCCCCACCTTCTCAACTTTTAAACATAATTGTCTTGGGTGTGAAATGGTGTTGCCATTTTTATTTCAGTCATCAAATATGATTTATAAAACTAATGATGGAAAAGATAATCTGTTGTGTATACCTATATTTCTTTTTTTCCTGTTGTTTGGAACGTTTTTGTCAGCCAGTCTTTATAAGTATGGCTGTTGGTGACACAGTCTTTTAGTTTTTCTTCTTTTGGGAATGCTTTTTAAAAATGGCCCCTTTGTTCCTTCTGTGGTCTGAATGTATTTCCCTAAAATTCATATGCTGAAATCCTACTGGGAGTTGGGGCCTTTGGGAGGTGATGAGGTCATGAGGGAGGAGCCCTCATGAATGAATTGGTGCTGTTATAAAAGAAGCCAGAGAGGAGCTCCCTTGCCCTTTTATGTCCTGTGAGGATACAAAGAGAAGTCTGTTACCTGGAAGAGAGCCCTCACCCAATCATACCGACATCCTGATTTTGGACTTTTAGCCTCCAGAACTGTGAGAAATAAATTTCTTTTGAGTATAAGCCACCCATTCTGTAGTGTATGTTTTAGCAGTTTAAATGGATTGTTAAATGGATGTTTAATAATTCCTGAAGATAGTTTCACTGGATATAGAATTCTTGGTTCGCAGTTCTTTATTTTTCTAGTATTCAAAAAATACTGTTGCCACTTTTCTTGGCCTCTCTGATTTCAGATGAGAGATCTGGTGTCATTTGAATTGTTGTTCCATTATAAGTAGTATGTTGTTTCTGTGTGCTGCCTTCCCAGTTTTTTGTTTTTAATTTTGAACATTTAATTGTGCTGTATCTTGGTGTAAATTTCATTGTGTTTATCCTGTCTTGGGTTTGCTAGTTTTTTGGATCTGTAAGTTTGTATTTGCCACATTTGATCAGTTTTAAGCCATCATTTCTTCAAATACTCTTTCAGCACCTCTCCTTTCTTTCTGCAACTCCAGTGATACGAGTGTTGGACCTTTTGTTATCGGCCTATTGTTGCCCAGGACGTAATTTTTTTTCTGTTGTTCACATAGGGTGAGTTCTGTTTTTCTGTCCTCAAGTTCAATGATTCTCTTTCCTATCATCTCTATGTTTGTATTGCGTTTATCCAGTGAGGTCACATTTTTCTGTTGTTGTATTTTTTTAGCTCTATAATTTTCTTTTGCTTCTTTTTTTAATATAAATTCTGTGTCTTTGCTGAGATTCTCCATTTTCTCACTTGTTTTGGGAAAATTTATAATTGATTGCTGAAACATTTTTATTATGGTTTTTAAAAATGCTTGTCAAATAATTCCAATGTCTGATTTCATCTCTGCATTGGCCTTAGTTGATGATCTTTTCTCACTCAATTTGTGACTTCTTGAGTCTTTTCTTTTTTATCTGTTAGGAGGCTCTGGGCCCCCTATTGATATTTTTATTTTAGCAGACAGACCCTATTTAGGTTTAACATACAGATTTTGGCTCACTTTTGTAGGCTGTGTTTCCATTGGTAGTTTAATTTTCAGAGCCTTTGTGGTCACCTTAATTTATCTGATGCTGCTGGACTCCCATTAAGTCCTTGCTGGTGCTGTCTGAGGGAGCAAAAGGGTTTTCCCCATGCTGGGCTTCTGGGTATCTCTAGATAGAAGGAGAGGATTGTGGTAGGATCCTCCTGCTGTTCATCCCATGCCTCCCCATTCTTCCCTGTCCCCCTGTCTTTGGATGAGGGAGGAGAGGCTTGGCCCAAACTGAGCTGCTTGCTCTGGTTGGGTTCCTCAGCTTTGCCTACTTGTCTCTGTATCTCTAGGTGGAAAACAGTCTCAGGCCAGATGGGTAAGGAAAAATTTCTTCCCCTGGTCTTTGTTGTTGGCTGGGCTTCCAGTTGGATTTCCCCCTTATACTGTAGAGGGACTCCACTTTAATTTGGGGGGAAGAATGTGACTGTCTGGTCTGCCTTCTGTTGCTAAGTTGGTGGTCGGGAAATGGCAGTCTGGGTTGCTTTTTTCTTTTGGGTGTGGGGACTAAAAGCACCCTGCTGCTCTTTTGTTTCTTGTCTTTTGGGCCCAAAGTGGGTCACTGCCTTCTTACCATTTTCAGAGTTTTCCTCTGGTTGTCTCTTATATTATTTCCATGGTTTATAATTGTACTTAGTGAGGAGGAGCAGGGGAAAACAGATCTGCGCCATCTTGACTAGACAGGGAGTTTACGTTCCTTAATTTTTGTGAACCTGTATGATCTCCAGTCAGGTTATATCAACTTTGAAAATAATGGTATATGGATATGTGTTTTGTGAAGTTTTAAGCACTATATAAATGCTTGCTTTGGTTATAAATCAGAGTATCAGACACCTAAGTTTTGGGGAAGTCAGTCCTAACCAGTTTAAGAGGGTGCCAGGGAATAGATACATGCTATTTTACTGGGCATCTGTCACATAAACAGAATTTTGTTATGTAGTTAATTAAAATGAGGTTATAAATTCTGAGTTATTTTCTTCAGAGATGTGTTTGTTTAATAAATTATTTGCATTGAAGATGTTTAAGTACATTATAGTATTTTAATATTAATATTTTTCAAAACAGTACTGAAAATTTTGCATTATGCAGCCAATTTAAACTGTTTCTAATTCATAGATTGAAAAGAGCAGATAAAATGTCTTGTCCTGCCTTTATAGTTCCTAGTTTTTTAATTGAGAATAAATTGGCCCAAATAAGAAAACACCCATTCTACATTAGTAAAAGCTTGTGTTTCTAAATGATGAGTTCACTTGCTAATTTGACTTTTCCTGTTTAGAAAAAAAGTCTCACAAACATACTTCATGAATTGTTCAAACTTAATATAGTTACTGCAATTATGTTCACTAGGCTCCTTTGCAGACACTTTTTGAGGTATTCTCTGAATGACTCTGATGGCAAATCTCAAGTTTCCTAATCAGATTAAAAACCATTTGTTTTATGTGTGGGCATACCTCTACATTGTGCTGGTGTCTAGTTTAACTCTGGGCATGCATTCTAAACAGAAGAGATAAGAATGATTGTGGTATTGAATAAGATGAAAATTGTCAAAAGATGAACTGGCTTTTTGTGGACCATTTGTATGTTTTTAAATGAGAGTTGTTAATGATATTTCATATGAGAAGTAATAATTCCAGTTTCTTCTTATCTTTGACCTTTAATAATATTTTAATATTATGTTTTTGTTCACAAAGAATTGACACTTTAAAAAATCAATGTAAATAAACTAATTTTTAAGTGGGTATTATAATTTTTTAGGGTTTCCTTAGTTATTAAAATGGGATAATTTTTGTGTTAAATTAGGTGAATTTAATTTTCTCTATTTACATGGTAACTATCATAGATAACATTTTAATTTAAAATTTTATGTTCATTGATATTATACTTCAAATATTATATATGTACATATATATATAATTTTTTTGACTCCCAGGACATTGTTAAGAGTAGCGTTAAATATATTTTTAACTTGGGAAGGACTTGCATACTTAACCCCTTGAACCTCAGAGATAAACAATAATACCTGCCTAGGTAATTATAGGGGGTCAGGTGAAATGTGACAAGTGAAAGCAGGTTGTATACCACAAAGTACTTTATCAGAGTATGCTTGTATCATCTTTGAGGAGATTATTTGAAAATTTGCATGATCTTGATCATCATAGTATAAAATATTAATTTACAAATTAATGTGTATTCAGTAAAAATTTATGTACAAGTAAAAGTAAAGCAGCTTTCCCTTGAGTTTATTGGCTTACTAATCTTTTCTAAGAGAGAGAGAATGCATGTGCACATGCGCGGGCGGCGGAGGGGCAAAGGTGGGGGGAGAGAATCCCAAGCGTGCTCCACGCCCAGCATGGAACCTGACACAGCGCTGGATCTCAGGATCCTGAGATCACCACCCTGAGATCACGACCAGAGCCAAAACCAAGAGTTGGATGCTTAACCAACCAAG
The DNA here is from genome assembly GCF_054177405.1 of Leptonychotes weddellii. NCBI lineage: Eukaryota > Metazoa > Chordata > Mammalia > Carnivora > Phocidae > Leptonychotes > Leptonychotes weddellii. Next base: position 129,709,300 of record NC_138369.1, read on the forward strand.
AGTGGCTTACCAATTTTAAAAATGAATTTCTGTTAGTAAATTTGGGGAAGGATTACATAGTTGCTTGATAGTTTGTCATAGTTTTTGGGAGGTGTCTCTCCTCAACAGGTAATTTAGGTTGAAAGGTTCAATATCTTTAGCAGTTTAGAGTCTAAGGAGTTTATAAAAATGCTTGTGGTGGGGCACCTGGGTGGCTCAGTTGGTTAAGCGACTGCCTTTGGCTCAGGTCATGATCCTGGAGTTCCTGGATCAAGTTCCGCATCGGGCTCCCTGCTCAGTGGGGAGTCTGCTTCTCCCTCTGACCCTCCCCCCTCTCATGTACTCCCTCTGTCTCATTCTCTCTCTCTCAAATAAAAATAAATAAAATCTTTAAAAAAAAAAATGCTTGTGGTGGACAGTTGGTTTCTTGTTCGACAAACGTTTGTTGTTTAGGTGATTTGAAAAGGTCAAGGGCAGGTGAAAATTTTCAGTTCGTGGTTTTATTTCACTCACTTTGGTCAGTTTTCTTTTAAGAATTTGATTACTCCTTTGTAGGATTTTCATTTTCAACTAAGTGGATTAGCTACATTAATTGCAAAGTTTATAAGATTTTGGCCTGATGTTTGTTGAGAGTAGAAATGGAAAATGGTTCTAGAAAGACCTGGGCAGAGTAATTTCTGGGGTGGTTGGTTTGAATTTGTTGGGCTGTCATTCCTGCTTGGGAAAGATCTGGTCATGAAAAATATACTATTAGACTGTCATTCACATAGAGTTCTAATGACTTTAATTTTTAACACAGCTGGTGTAAATTAAAGAACACCTATGTCTGTGCTTTGTTACTGTGTAGAAATTCTAACCATATTCATATAAATCTTTTGCCTGGAACAAGTCCCCCCCACCCCCAAACATTTAGAAAGCATCATTAATTCACAAAAGTAAAAACTAATGTAATACTAGAACTTGACTAACCTTAAAATGTGATCTAGTTAAAAGATACTAAAGGACTTTAAAAGATGCTAAAGCATTTTTTGTTTCAGATTCTTAAACCATATGTACTATTATATATTTTATTGCTTTGTGCTTTTCTTGATTACATTTAAAGGGCGAGAGGTAGTAGCCTTTTTTGGTAGTGCTTATGGAAGCATCAGTAGTTGAAATTTTGTAAGCATACACATCAGTGAAACTAAAAATGAGGTTTTAAAAGAGATAATTAACCAAGAACTATTGTTTTTCTCAATTAGCTTTCCTAGAATGGTTGTATTTGGAAGTAACATTAAGGTGCATGATATAATGTAATACTTATAAAACAGCTAAGTTTTGATTAGATTTTCTTATATTTTTATTGTCTTAGAAATTCATATTGACAATTTTTGTGGGGGTTTCTTATCTGGATTTTGATCATTAATTCATAAAACCTCATCTTTTGCAATCTTTTCTAGGCAAAGATGACACTTGAAACAATTTGGTAGGCTGAAATACACCAAGCAAACAACATACAAATATACTTTGAAAATACTTGAGGTAGAAGTTGCCTAGGTTCGTAGAACTAAACATGGAGCATGTGAAATATTTGAAAAAAATTAGTTTCTTCTGATCTGCTGTAAAGTGCATGCAGCTTTTGTAGCTTTTCTAACACAGTACTTCTGAAATTCGTTATTAGAACTCAACAAAGACTAGAAATTAGATAGGATTAAACGGTTTTTTACATTGCTAAGAATTATTTTTTCTATTTGATACAATGTTTCATAAATCTTATAGTAAATTCATCAGTAGGTTGAATCTCTTTATTGTTAAGGCCTTCAAGCCTTTTTAGGGAAATTTCCCAAGCTGAAGGGTAATGTTGCCAAAAACCTCACTAGGCTGGTTTGATATCAGGTTCTGCTGTTTCATTAGGTTAATGTGACTTTTCTAGATGCTTTAGTTTTGTTATCTGTGATTCTGTAATTGAGATAGTGTTGTGTGGTGGTTAAGCTTCTGGAGTTTGATTTCTCTGTTAGAGTTAAGCTTTATATAATCATTTAAAAAATACTAAATATCTACAATGGGCAAGGCACTGTTTTAGGCACTTAAGATACATCATTGAACAAAACAAAATTTCTGCCCTTGTGGAGTTTATAGTTGGGAGTTAGAAAAACCTTAAACATCATAAACAAATAGATTACATAGTATGTTGAGAGGTGGTCCTACTATGCAAAATGTGTAACAGATTAAAGGGGGATTGGGTGAGTGTATGTATTTTAAATTGCATGGCAGGAAAAAAGCCTTTTAAATAAGATGATGATTGAGCGAAGACTTGAAGTAGGTAAAGGATTTACTTAGGATTATCTTTGGGAGGAAGTGTACCAGGCCTAGAACAGCCCGTACAATAGGCCTGAAGGCAGTAGCATGCTGGAAGATCTAGGGAGATAAGGAGGTCTGGCTAGTGAGGCTTATGTGGAGTGAGCAATGGGGAGAGTAAAGAAGATGAGGTCTGAATGGTGGTGGTGAGGAGAGCATAGCACAACGGGTTGTGGAGGGCCTCGCAGACCATTATAGGGACTTTGGTTCTGCCACTTACTAGTTTTATAACCTTTGGTAAGTTATTTAACCCTTCAGTTTTCTCTCATAAAATGTGAGTAATAATAGTACCAATCTCATAAGTTTGTTGTTTGGATTAAGTGAGTTAATAACTGCAAAGTCCTAGGAACACTACTGAGCAAAGTCTGAACCATATATTCATTGCATTTTTAAATGTGGAATCAACATTAAAAGATTACTTCTTTTTCATTTAGTAGCAAAGGAAGAATTGATTGCTCTCTGCTCTTTTAAACAGATTTTTAATATTTTATTTATTTACTTATTTAGAGAGCATGAGTGGTGGGAGGGGCAGAGTGAGATGAAGAGAGAGAGATCCAAGCAGACTCTGCTGAGTGTGGAGACCAATACTGGGCTTGATCCCACCACCCTGAGATTACGACCTGAACCGAAATCAAGAATTGAATGCTTAACTGTTGACTGAGCTACCCAGCAGCCTGTGATTCCTCTCTGCTTTGACTTTTTTCTACAATAAATTGCTTCAACTTCAGTTATAGCCCTTATCACATTATGTTATTATTACAAACATTATTTGTTATGTGTGTACTTACCATCTTTGCTAAATTATGAACTCCTGTGGGCAGAGGCCATGATATTTTATGCATGTCTTAGGAATCTTAGGTAGCATGTTGTACATGCATATCAGGTGACCAGAGTGTTGACGTAGTTAATGACAAAAATGTTGGCTTAATGAATCAACCCACCTGCTGGGGTGTGTGTGTGTGTGTGTGTGTGTGTGAATTTTGCCAGTCTTTGAAAACTGAATAATGGAAGGACAATAGCTAATGGTCCCTGCAAAATATTTCATTTATTTTCTTTCTGTGCCATAGTTATTAAAATTGGTAATGGTAGAAAATCACAGTTATTAAATAAGTGTGAGGTAAATTAGAAGTCCATATTTACAGTGTAGTATGGATCTATTAACATCTGTCTTTGATTAAAGATAAGTATCTTTATTGACAGCAAAGCATAATACTCCTGCCTTAAAACATATTTTTAGTTTTAATTTCACTGTTTATATCTGCACAAGTGGTATAATGAGGGAATATTTAGCCAGCAAAATCTTAAGTCAGAGGAATTGCTAAGAAGGAATATTCACTAACTCCTGATGTGAGGGAGTGAAGCAGGGAAAGAGGAAAATCATAACTGACCTTTGGGTGGTTGTCCAAGTAACTTTATACCTCTCTTTTTGTACTTACAGGGTCTTAGTTTCCAGCTTGGTACGTTCTTTTCTTCTCATTGTTGGGGGAGAGGAGTGGGAGAGAAGGAGGAAGGATAGAGACTTGGAAGGAGAAGTGAATTGGTAGATGATGCTAAATGAATTTAGGGTTCCAGAGACAGAGACTTTGTGGCAGATGAGTTAGAGGGAATTGTGTTTCCATGGTAGAGGAAAGGTTGTGATGGGAATGATACTCCGAAATTTCTTTTTACAGATTTAGACCTTGAGGTTATATTATTTTAAGCATGCAGGTGTGTGTGTGTGTGGGGGGGGTGGTCATGTTTCCTTTTCCTTCTTGCTTTACTGTTTTTTTTTGTTTCATTCTCCTTTAACATGTCTAGTTAATGTTCTTTGATGTATGAGAGCCTTAATTTAGGGCTTTCAATAAGAAGTGATGCAAGAAGATGAGTAGGCTTTTTGTGAAAATGTTTTCAACAGAATATTAACATTTCGAAAATATTTGTCCAGGGCGCCTGGGTGGCTCAGTTGGTTAAGCGACTGCCTTCGGCTCAGGTCATGATCCTGGAGTCCCTGGATCGAGTCCCGCATCGGGCTCCCTGCTCGGCCGGGAGTCTGCTTCTCCCTCTGACCCTCCTCCCTCTCATGCTCTCTGTCTCTCATTCTCTCTGTCTCAAATAAATAAATAAAATCTTAAAAAAAAGAAAATATTTGTCCAGTCTGTAGATTTTATCATATTCTGTGATGGCATATGTAATAATGTCTTGATTGTGAAGTAAATATACCCAGTCAACTTTGTAAGACTCCTAAAATATATAATTTGAAGACATTTTTATTTCCTGTGTATAGACTTTGCTGTGCTTTTTCTGTTCAACTTTACAATATAGCTTTAGAAATTCTAAAAGTTGAACATAGTGAATGAAGAACATAGATTAGTGAATAGCAGTATAGTGCAAATACAGTGTTGCTCTACTTGTTTTTAATAATGTCTACCACAGTAGTATAGTTTTATGACAAATACATATTCAAAAATTGTTTTACATAATTGAGAAGGTGGCATATATGCTCTTCTGAATTCTTGGAAACAAAACTTTGAGGCAGGCAATTAAGAGCTTAGTAGACATAAAATTTTTAAAATAGAGTTTTTAGTTTGTAACTATTTTAGCAACAAAACTGACTGGCTGAGGGACTAGAAAATGCTGTAGTGTTTGTGATCCCTAGATAAAATTATGTAAATACAACTTTGAATTAATATATTGGTTATTTTCTAAAGATTTAAAGTTATTTAATTGTTTTGCTTTTCATTTATAGCTTTTATTGATTTGCATATTTATTGAGCCCTAAAAATGTGTTAGGGCTGCTATATAAATGCTTTATTATTTCTGAATAGAAAATTATATTTGGCTTATTCTTTGTTTCTAATAAAATTTCAGCTTTCAGTCTTCATTACCTCCATTTCATATGGCAGAAAAAAATACTACAGTTACATAAAAGAAATTGTATGTGTCCAATATCGATGCAATATCAGTGCAGGATATTAATTTTCTATATTAGTCTCTGTTAAAAGGTTTATTACAGCATAACATTTAAAAATATATGTAGTCTGTTCTAGTATTATTTATTTATTTATTTTTTAAAGATTTTATTTATTTATTTGAGACAGAATGAGAGAGAGAGAGAGAGCACATGAGAGGGGGGAGGGTCAGAGGGAGAAGCAGGCTCCCTGCCAAGCAGAGAGCCCGATGCGGGACTCGATCCTGGGACTCCAGGATCATGACCTAAGCCGAAGGCAGTTGCTTAACCAACTGAGCCACCCAGGCACCCTAGTCTGTTCTAGTATTATTAAATACCTTTGCCTTGAAATTTTTAAATGCTTAATGTTTTTATGTTTTTAAAAACTATATTAATGTAGTTAGACTTTTGAGCTGAGGGAAATGTTACTTTGGGGTTTCATCAGGAAATCATACTCTGAATAATGTAGAGTAGCAACATAAGATTTTAATGAAACACATTTTGTGTTTATTTTCTTGTTTTTTATTTTTTTAAAGATTTTATTTGTTTATTTTAAAGAAAGAGCATGCACAAGAGGGGGGAGGGACAAAGGGAGAGGGAGCGAGAGAGAGAGAATCTCAAGCAGACTCCCCGATGAGTGCAGAGCCCAACGAAAGGCTCAATCGCACGACCCCGAGATCATGACCTGAGTCAAAATCAAGAGTCAGACGCTTAACTGATTGAGCCACCAACCCACCCCTACTTTCTTTAAGTTATTTAAGATGATTCTGGGTTATTGCCCAGATTTTAAAGAAGGTAATTCTGGGTTATTGCCCAGATTTTAAAGAAATCTTAATCCTCAACTAGAAATTAAATTAGAAAAAGTCCAGTTAGTGTCTCCTCATTTCCTTGGGATATCATTTACTACTAATTTTATTTAATCTAACAGTATCTACCATGGAGAGAATATTGTTAGATTTGGCATATTTGGATATCACTATTTTACTTGACTTTAAGAACATGTCTAATCCTGGTTCTTTTGGGGGATAACCTGTATTTTTGTACTTTTATAAGATAGAGGGGAGGAATTGGGAGCTTGGAAATTGCGCCAAGTAATCTGATAGGATGGACATTTGCCTGACATATTTTATAGAGGTAATCCAACACTGTTTTACTCAGTCTTTAATTTTTACCTGTGATAGATGCCCATGCACTTGTGTATGAACTGCACTGATGCACTGACCACAGCCGTTGGATAGTACTTTGTATCTGTTGGATGATCTCTTTTCCTTTTATGCCCACTAACATATAAGCATGAATTATACTTATCCATATATATATATGGTATTGCTCTATAGAGATAATGAATATCTACATTGAAAGAGTTAATGTTACTAGTTTTATAGGATGTAGATCTTTTCTCACTTAACTAGATTACTTGCATGTCTCTTTTAGGCCCCAGTTCCCTTATTTTAGGAAGATAGATGATTCCTTTCTTTTTGGCTTATGTTAGTACATATGTTAGGTCTATGCTTTTATCCTTCAAACAAGTGAAAGAAAGTTAAATATTTAACAGTTTTCAGGGTATTTACATATCTGTTAATGGCACATATTCTGATGTCAGTTGTTAATGATCATAAAAATTCTAAAGTTTTTCATAAATTTTGTTTTGAGAATTCCTTAAAAATGAGGATGTGAAAATAATATAGTGGCCATATTTTAAGATTTCCTTCTTTTGGGGCACCTGGGTGGCTCAGTCGTTAGGTGTCTGCCTTCGGCTCAGGTCATGATCCCAGTGTCCTGGGATCGAGCCCCGCATCGGGCTCCCTGCTCGGCGGGAAGCCTGCTTCTCCCTCTCCCACTCCCCCTGCTTGTGTTCCCTCTCTCGCTGTGTCTCTCTCTGTCAAATAAATAAATAAAATCTTTAAAAAAAAAAAAAAAGATTTCCTTCTTTTTCCATATTTTCTGGTAATTGTCATGTTCAGCATTTCTCATTCCTTATCCAGGTTTATTGCAAGAGGATATACACACTTAGGCAGTAGAGAATGTTAAAAGGTTTTAAAAAAAAAGGCTCTCCCCTTTCCTATTCATGGTTAACATTTGTGCGTATGTGTGTATCCTGTCAGGCATTTTCTATATATATGCAGACATATGTATACCTGTATTTACATATTCTTTACACAAATGAGATCACACCATACATATTACTTAGCAACATGTCTTTTTTGTTGTTAACTTCTATATTTTTGCATATCATTCCTTCTCATTTCATTCTGTGTAGTATTCCAGTATTTGGATATACCATAGTTATATTAACTACTAACTTATTTATGGATATTTAGGTTTTTAGTTTTTTTTGCTATAATAAGTGGTAATATGGTGAAAAATCTTGGGCATGTCTTGGCATATATTTTTAAATATATCTGCAGTGTAGGGGGCACCTGGGTGGGTCAGTCAGTTAAGCATCTGACTGTAGATTCTGGCTCAGGTCATGATCTCAGGGTCATGAGATCGAACCCTACATCGGCTCCACATGTAAAGTCTGCTTAAGATTCTCTCCCTCTCACTCTGCCCTTCCCTCCCAATTCCTGTGCGTGCATGATCTCTCTCTCAAAAAAACAAAACAAAATAAAATAAATCTGCAGGATAAATTCGTAAGGGAAAAATTGTTGGGCCTAGGAGTGTGTACATTTAATAATTAGGTAGATATATTGCCTAACTAAAAGATTATCCCAGTATCGGTAGTCTAGGAAAATGGGAATCTCTGTCTCTGTGACAACACGAGCTAATGTCAAACTTCTTAATATTTTTCAGCATTTTGTTGTTTAGTATTGCTTTCCAAAATTTCATTATGAGTGAGCTTGAGCATTTTTCCACTATTATTGGCCATATGTATATTTTCAGTGATCTCTTTGGTCATGTGCTGAGCCCCTAGCCATTTGTTAGGCAGATTATTTTCACTGATTTTTTTTTCCTTATCCTTTGATTTTGTTTTTGCCTTTATAGAAGTTTTAATTTTTTATGATTGAATTTAGTGATCTTTTCCTTTATGGCTGGGGATGGGGGGGTTTCTGTGTAAAGTTTAAAAGCTCTTCGACATTGGTTATAGGACTCTTTTCTCTCTGTTGTCACATCTTGAATTACATGAATCCCTGGTTTGTCATAGTTTGACATTATTATTTTCTTTCTTAGTAACCCATAAAATAGCCATGTATCTTAAGATTGGTAGTTTTAGATTCAGTGAACTATGGTACTTGAAAAAGAGTTATACAGGTTTTCTATTACTTTTTATGGTTTAAATTGCTTAAAATCTTGATGTATGTTGAATATATTTGGTATAAACAGTAGATGTAGAGCTCTAGCTTTACTTTTTTTTCTGGCTGGCTAACTGGTTGTCCCCATTCCAATTATTGAATGTTGCATTTCTTTTCTACCTATTTGAAATGCCACATTTATCATATACGGAATTTCCATGTTTTTGAAGGGCATGTGTCTGAAATAATTTCTGTTCAGTTCATCTGCTTGCCTCTTTGTATACTGATAGTATTAAGAGAATTCAGTAAAGGAACTGGTTATAAAATTAATATACACAAATAATTTTTTTATACAAACAATAGGCATTAGGACTAATATTATGGAAGAAAAAGTATACATTCAGAATAACTAAAAATATAAAATGCCTGGGGACAGGCTACTTGAAGAAAATTTTGAAACTCTACTGAGGGATAAGAAAGAAAATTTGAATCAGTTCAGATTTTTGGTAGGAAGTCATAATACAAAGCCGTCATTTCTTTTTTTTTTTTTAAGATTTTATTTATTTATGTGACAGAGAGAGACACAGCGAGAGAGGGAACACAAGCAAGGGGAGTGGGAAAGGGAGAAGCAGGCTTCCCACCAAGCAGGGAGGGAGCCCGATGTGGGGCTTGATCCCAGGACCCTGGGATCATGACCTGAGCTGAAGGCAGACGCCTAACAACTGAGCCACCCAGGCGCCCCCAGCCGTCATTTCACTATAAAAATAAAATTGATTTTTGTTTATTGATTTAATATTTTATGATCTTGCTGAACTTATTTCTTGTGACCTTGCTGAACTCGCTTATTAGTTTTCTTCCAGTTTGTTGAGAGTTTTTATTGTGAATAGGTGTTGAATTTTTTCAGATGCTTTTTTTTCTATGTCTCTTGAGACAACCATGTGGTTTTTGTCCTGTATTCTCATAATATAGTGTATTACCTTATTTGATTTTCAGATGTTAAACCACCTTTGCATCCATGGGATGTATCCTACTTAATCATGGTGTATAGACCTTTTTAAATGTTGCTAGATTCAGTTTGCTAATATTTTGTAAGGATTTTTATATCTAATTTTATAATTGTAGACATTGCTGAGTAGTTTCATGTGATGTCTTTGACTTTGGTATCAGAGAAACTCTGGCTTCATGGATTGAGTTGCAGAATGTACCGTCTTCCTCTGTTTTGTGAAGGAGTTTGTGAAGGATTGGTATTCTTTAAATTTTTGATGGAATTCATCAGTGAAGCCATTTAGGCCTGTTCTTTTCTTTGTGGGAAATTAAAAAATACTAATTCAGTTTGTTTATTTGTTATATTCAGATTTTTCTATTTCCTCTTTAGTCAGTTTTGATAATACATGTCTTTTTAGGAATTTGTCCATTTTATAAAAGTTGTGTAATTTGTTGGCATAAATTTGTTAGGATGTTTCTTCCTTTATAATTCTTAAATTTTTTTTAAGGTGTAATTAACATATAACTTGTATTAGTTTCAGTTGTAGAACTCTTAATTTTTGTGGGGTCAGTGTTACCATCCCCTTTTACATACCTATTTTTTTGTAATTTGTCTTTTTTCTCTTTGTTCTTAGTTTGCCTAAAAGTTTGTCAGTTTTAAAAGAACCAGGTTTTTCTCTAATTTTCTGTTTTGTAGTTCATTAATTTCTGCTTTGATCTTTATTATTCCCTTTTGTCTGCTTACTTTAGGGTTTAGTTTGTTCTTTTTCTGTTTTATTAAGTGGAGGCCTACGTTATTGATTTGAGAATTTTTCCCCCAAATATATAAAGTTATAAACTTCTTTCTAAGTACTTTTTTAGCTACATTTATGTTTTTTATTTTTTATTTATTTTTTTAAAGATTTTATTTATTTATTTGGCAAAGAGAGAGACAGCAAGAGAGGGAACACAAGCAGGAGGAGTGGGAGAGGGAGAAGCAGGCTTCCCGCTGAGCAGGGAGCCCGATGCGGGCTTGATCCCAGGACCCTGGGATCATGACCTGAGCCAAAGGCAGACGTTTAAAGACTGAGCCACTGAAGCCGCCTTCATTCTTACGTTTTTAAAAGATGTTGAGAGAAGAAATGAGAAAAATATATAGAGTCCTTTAGTTTAACTCACATATTTTCTATTTCTGGTGCTCTTCTTATTTTCCTGTGTATTTGAATCTGTTGTCTTTTCCTGAAAGCTGAAAGCTTGATGGATTTCCTTTAGTATTTCTTGTTAGGCAGGTTTGCTAGCAAAAACGTCTCTAAGCCTTTTTTGTCTGAGACTCTTTATTATGCCTTTATTATTGGAGGATAATTCTTTTGTCTTCTTGGTTGACAGCTTTTTTCTTTCAGCACTTTGTCATTCCACTGTCTTCTGGCCTCTGTTATTTCTGACTGAAAGTCAGCTGTTAATCATGTTGGGTCCCTGCACATGCTGAGTGATTTTTCTCTTTGTGCTTGCGTTATTTTCTCTTTGTGTTTGCTTTCATCAGTTTGACTATGATGTGTCTAAGTGTGGGCCTTTTTGTATTTATCCTACTTGAGATTCATTGAGTTCCTAAGGCCTGTAGATTTGATTCCTTTTTACTAAAATATGGGAAGTTTTGGCTGGTATTTTATTAAAAAAATTTTTTTCCCTGTCCTTTCTGTCCTCTCCTTCTGGGACTCCAGAAGTGTTAATAAATTGGTCTCCAAAGCTCTGTTCAATGTTCTTCAACTTATTTTCTCTCTCTTTTTAAGATTTTACTTATTTGACAGAGAGACAGCGAGAGAGAGGGAACACACGCAGGGGGAGTGGGAGAGGGAGAAGCAGGCTTCCTGCTGAGCAGGGAGCCTGATGGCGGTGCTCGATCCCAGGACCCTGGGATCATGACCCGAGCTGAAGGCACATGCTTAATGACTGAGCCACCCAGGCACCCCTCTCTATTCTTTAGATTGGATAATTTCAGTAGATAGTCTTCAAGGTCATTGATTTTCTGCCATTTTGAATCTGTCATTGAGCCCTGCTAGTAAATATTTTGTTTTAGTTACTGTTCAACTTCAGAGTTTCCAATGTGGTTCTTTTATGTAATTTCTGTACATTTATTGAGAATCTGTTATTTGTTGATTATTTTCATAATTAAAAAAATTTAAAATATGTGTTCTTTTCACATATCTGAAATAGATGTTTTGAAATATTGTTTGCTTAAACCAACATCTGGGCATACTCTGGAAACTGTAGTGACTGCTATTTTCTGTTAATATTTAGATCACATTTTTCATTTTTTTGTAATCTTGTAATTTATTGTTGCAAACTAGGCCTTTATTTGGGAGAGGGGGAGAGTAAGAGAGAGCATAGGTGGGGAGAGGAGCAGAGGGACAGGGACAAGCAGACTCTGCTCTAAGCATGGAGCCCAACATGGGGCTTGATACCATGACCCTGAGATCATGTCCTGAGCTGAAAGCAAGAGTCAGATGCTTAACACACTGAGCCACCCAGGTGCCCTAGGGATCTAATATTTTTAATGACTTATGGTAGGAAATTCCATAAACTCTTTGAGTTTGTTAACTATGCTCAGAAATACTGTTAGACAGATTTGTTGTGTATAGCTTATGTTCTTCATTTTTATTTTTGTTATTTGGATATGGTATATCGTCTTCCTGTGATTCATGGTTGATTATACTCATTGTCAGCTTTTCCTGTCAAAGGTGACCTGACTGATTGAGATTCTATATCTAAGTATTTAATGGGATTTTTACAACTGAAATTGTTTTTATTGTAAATAAATACATATTCTGTACATGACTAGTTCTGTTTGTTATTTGTAAGGCCTGGTATTGTGTTTGCTTCCCTCTTCACTTCATAGACTTTGCAAAGCAGATATGAATAGTACTATTAAGTGGTTTCTTAATCTTCGCTTTCTCTTTTCTAGCTTTTTAGGTCTGTAACCCTCTGAATTCCCCTCAGCATCACATATCTCTAAAGCTGTAGACTCCAGATTTAGTCAAATTATTCTTTAAAAAAATTTTAAAGATTAATTTAGAGAGAGAGCAAGAGAGCATGGGTGTGTGCATGAGTGGGGGGAGGGGCAGAGGGCGAGAGAAGCAGATTCCTCACTGAGTGTCGAGCCTGATGCAGGGCTCGATCCCAGGACCCCGAGATCATGACCTGAGCTGAAATCAAGAGTTGGCCACTTATCTGACTGAGCGACCCAGGTGCCCCTAGGCAAATTATTTTTTATAAGGCCAGGGTTATTTCACAGTTACTACTTACCACTATTTTATCTTCCTGGTTTCAGATTTAAAAGCAAGTCATTGTACTGGTCATTCAGGCATAGCTTCCTATTTGCAAAGAATGATCACTTCATTATTCATACCAGTTTCCATGTTGTATTTGTACAGTATTTTTTCCCTTCATAAGTAATGTTTTTGTTGTGTGTTTTTCTTTTCTTTTTTTTTTTTTGTAGGACTTGGATGGCATAAGTGATTAAAGTGGTGTTGAGGGTCTCTGAAGCTTACGAAAGGTAGAAACTCAACCATGATTTCTTTTTCAACTCTACAGCATTCCCTTCCTTGAAGTCTTCATTTTTACCTTAGTCTCAGGTAACGTCAACACTTGTTTTTCATAATCATGAATAAATTAATATTTTCAAATATGAAACCATTTTTGGGTGATAGAATTTCATGTTGATTTTTGTATTGTAGTTTGTTTTGATGTTTGTATCTGTTAGAAACTTAGGATTTTAATCTTTTTTCTTGAGAAAACAGTGTTAAGAGAAAACTGAGGAGTAATAATATTTTATATTTTAAGTTTAGCACAGAAAAATATGGGTAGCTTATTATGTAATCTTAAGTGAAATTTAAGTGGGAAGATGTTTTTCTCTTTTAACCCTTTTTTCAGCAGGGTATTGTATTTTTCACCCACTTATCATTAACACATACAAACCCATGTTACATTTTTCAGAATTTCTATGGAAACTCTGTTTTCATACGTGGGAAAACTAGTTAAACCTGTTAATCAAATTTAATGGTGTTTGGCATATAATTTATAAAATATGAAAAAAACATACTAGTTACTGTACTTTGTATGTACTGTATGTTTGCCTAATCATTTATATTAGAGATATTCGTTAAAATATAGATGTGGCCATGGTGGCAAAGGCTTTAAAGGTAGAAATACATTATTTGAAAAGTCCATGTAAACAGTCTTGAGATTTTATAGAGGCTCTAGAATCATCATACCCTGGACATCTTTGTCTTGCTCTGCTGTTCTTAACAGGTGGCTTCTCCCTTGTGGTCCCAGTTGGTTACCATTATGTCTGTCAGCAGGAAGAAGGAAGGACATTTTCCTTCCCTTTAAGAGGAGTTATGTATATTATTTCTACTTATATTCCAGTGGTCATAACATTGTCACATGACCACAATCAGCTGTAAAGGAGGCTGGGAAATGAGTCTTACCTAGGTAGCCATGTGTCTCACTTAATATTTTATTATTAGGCACGAAGGAGAGAACAGATTGGTGGGGGGAGAACGGGGAATTTGTTGTTTGTTATATTAGGGTTTGTGTCAGATTTACTTTCCATTAACTAGTTTGGATTAGCATTAAAATACAATTTTTATTATCTAAGACATTAACTCTTGGCCTGGGACATACTTTGGAAATTGTGCTTATTTGCATTCTGAGACAGTTCAAGTTTTGTGACTAGTCATCTTGCTTTTTTTTTTTTTTTTGACTAAACACTGCTGGTCTTGATAAGATAGAATAAGGTATTAGAAGTTAGAATTGACTTGAGATAATTCCTCATTTTGTTTCACTGCCATTAGGGTGAAATGATTTGTCTATTATTATTATTTTTTTAAATTTTATTTATTTATTTGACAGACACACAGCAAGAAAGGGAACAGAAGCAGAGGGAGTGGGAGAGGGAGAAGCAGGCTTCCCACTGAGCAGGGAGCCCGACTGGGGGCTCGATCCCAGGACTCTGGGATCATGACCTGAGCCGAAGGCAGACCCTTAACAACTGAGCCACCCGGGCGTCCCTGTCTATTATTTTAGACTCTAAAACAATTGGGTGGGGGCCTTGGATGGGAGGATCTTTCCAGATACACATAGAGCTAAAAGATCTGTAACTAGCTCCTTCTAATTCTAAAGAGTCTGTTATTCTAAATGTTTAGATAAGATCAGAACAACTTAATCTCAGGGACATTATACACTTCAAATAGTTCTTTTTAGATGGAAAGTATGTCATCATACATTGTATTTTATGGTTCTTGTCCTGTTGTAAATACTGTATTTTGAAACAAGTATCAAATATTATATATTCTATTATAGAATTTATTAAAGGGTTAGAAACTAGTTGTCAATTTTCCACCATATTTTATGTCAACATATTTTAACATTGGTACCCTTTTTAAGAGACTTGAATAACAGTTTTGATAAATTTATGTACTTGTATACAGCATTTATAGTAGTCCTGTTGACTTAAGTTTTATTACTGAATAGTGTAAAACATTATAGGTGTTTTTGGTATTGAAGGTGAAATTACATCCTTAGTTCTGTACTGAACAAATAGGGTTTGTATTATTAAAGTGAGAGCATTTATCTAAGTTTAAAAAATGTTGATATTAATAGTTAGCAGTTCTCTGTTCTGAAACAAGTTTTGGTTACTCTGTAGTACATATTAAAAATAACTTAGGTGTTTAATGTTCATAGTGTATAGGGAAGTTTGTTTTAAGAAGTGTTTTTGATACTCCTTTTATTATACAAGACTGTAGAAAATTCATAGTTTCCTAACAGAATAAGTATTTTTAACGTTAATGTTTGAATTGTTGATATTGGCATAAGATGTGATGTATGAAACAACTAGATCCAGCAGAATGTAGGGTTCTGTTTTGTTTGGACCTTTTTTTTTTTATCCCCCTCCCCCTTTTTCAATATAAATTACAGCTGTTTCTTAAACAGTATGAGTTGCCAAAAATTTGATGTTTTAATATTTATAGATACCACTATTTTCTTGTTGTCACATTGTTTTGGAAGACTTTGGTGTTGAGTATTTGGAATACAGAATATGCTTAGATTCTGCTTTATTTGAGGGGGATGCAGGCATATAGAGATGCCTGTTAATTTTGACTTAATATTTACAAATTTTCTGTGGTTAAAAAAGGGTCAGAGGTTTTTCTTGTTATATTGTATAAAATGATGGATCTTAGCCTATACTTTCTCTTATTTAATGTCTTTAATTGTTGCTAGCAATGATCAGAAAGACCATTTTGTCCAGTTGCCATCATTATAAATGATGCTCCTATTGGAATGTTTTGAATTAGTAGTAATTTAAAAATCATCAAGGAGCATAGTTTACAAGATATACTTTATAGGTGCAAAATGGTAGTTATACAAAGGTATATCTGAAGGGGTTTCTGAATGTGGAATATGTCTAGACAAGAAGTAGACTTTGTTTTTAAATTAGCGATGAAGCATTGTTTGCATAGATAAAACTATTCTTTTGAAGGATGAAAGAAAATAGGAAACTTCTTAAGAATTACCAGTGGCAAATTAATTCCATATTGATCATGGTTTGCTTTGTCTAACCAGTTGATCTTGAGGCTGACTGATATTTGTGTTTCCAATGCTGATATTTTTTAAGGTGTAATTTCTCACTCGTACATGGGTTAGAAATGTTAATATCCAAATTAATATAACTGGCATCCTCCAGACAACAAGGAGTTTGCTGAAAATGCTTTGGGTCAGAAGTAATTTGTAAAACCTAGCTTTTCTGTTTCAGAATAGGTTCCTTTGAGTACTTTTCTTCTACATTCAGGTGAGGTTTATAGGTTGAATGGGTTCTGGTACAAGGCAGGGTATTGTTGATTTGGGAGAATATTTTGAGTTGGAAATTATTCTTTTTATAGAAAAATGATGTTTAATTCTTAAGCTTGCCCACTATAATCTGTTTTGACTCATAATGTTGGAAGCTCTACATTGTTCAATAAAAGGTGGTGGAAAATAATATACAACCAAACTAAATAAATAAAACAGAAAAGCAGTATCTTTAAGTGAGAAATATTTCTTTCATGTTTGAATGCAAGATTTAATTAAAGGTGATAAAGTGGCAGATGAATATTTGTGTACGTTCTGAAGGGGAACTAGGTGCTTTCAAAAATTTTGGAGGATTACGGCAGAAGTCTTCCAGATCTGTTTTCACCTTAAAATGTAGAGCCCTCTTTTCTTTGATACAGGTATATCTTTAGAACCACTCCTATATTAGCCACATTTAGGATTATTTTGTTTGATTTCCAAGTGAAAATGGTGAGGTAAAAGAGGAAGGGAGTTTCCTGAAGTAACTTGGTAAAGGTTTGAAGAAAGAATGGAAGGATTAAGACCGTGTATGTAAGCCTATGAAAAAAAGAATAACAGGAGAAATTTACTAAGGTGTGAGTAATGGGTGGAAGTGGGAAAATAGCAAATGTAGGAAGTGTCCATTCCTTCCAAAGGAGAAAAAGGGATTTTGTGTCACAGAGTTCTCCTGTGGTACCATGTGGTGGGAGTAGCCAGCTAAGGAGACTTGGATTGCTTTACCAAGCCAAGCAGTGGTGACAGAGTGGCCTCAGAGTAGGTGAGTGAGAAGAGGAGGAGTTCTGTGAGTTCTTAATGTGTTCAGATCCTTTTTCAAGATGGGAAGGTTTAGTATAGTGAGGCAAAAAGTGCACTAAACCAGCTAAGCCCATTTTGAAATCCCTCCTAGTGTACCTCATTGCTATGACTTGGGGTAAACCCCAGTTTCTTTATCTGTTAAATGGGGATATACTGTTATTGTCTTGAGTGTTACTATACGTGTTAAGTGATGTAACATATATAAATGTACCCAGCAGTGTCTTACAGCTAGTAGGTCCTCAACACATATTAGTTGTTCTTCCTCTTCAGGTTATGATAATCTCTGAACTTTATAATACAGACCCAAACCTGTTAATAAATTCGGAAAGATATTTTCCTTATTAATTGCATAGAACTCCCTTAAAAAAATCAGTGGGCACTTTAAGTGCCTTGTAGAGTTGATTAAAAATGAGTAGTAGTGGCCAGCTTGTCCATATGTTATGCTTCTGTCAACTTTGTCTTCTGAAAGCAAGCCCAGTCCCCTCAGTTTAGAAATAATTAACACAAATGCTTGTATTAAAAGCGCATGTGTTTAATTCCTTATTGAAAACCCTGACTCAAAGCTTATTTACTCCATTTCATCTTATAAATCTATAAAGCTTACTTTTTAATTGCTTGCACACATTTGATTAGAAGCATTAAATTAGAAGGTGATGACAAGGAGAGTCAGCTGTCCCTTCTGGACGACAGGAGAAAGTGATGGCTAATAATTTATGTTCTCTTTGAGTAGAGCATTGCCATTAGGCTTAAATGACTAGGGGTTACCTAATTGGCCACAATTTGAATTACTTTTACACAGCTGAACCAAACATTTTTCAGTAGGAAAGGCTGGTAAGAAGTGTGTGGGAATCATTGAATGGAGCAGGAAACTGTATTGTGGCCCCCTAAATATCCCTGTTGCTGTACCTGTCAGCTTTTTTGACAGAGAGAGATGGAGATGAGGGAAGAATAAAGCTTGGAAAGGGGGAAAAGAACGCAGTTTGAAGTAATCTGCTAAAGGGAGATTTAGGAGAAATTGCCCCAAGGTGGGCTGGCCTCTTCCTTCTTTTCACTCTTTTGCTATGTTCTAGTTTTTAATGATTTGTGTCCTGGGTAACTCTAAATTTCAGAAGAAAGAGAGCTATCCCTTTAGCTGAATTAGCCCTAGGACATCATTGTCCATCTTGTCTCAGCTCTTTTTTTTTTTTTTAAAGATTTTATTTATTTATTTGAGAGAGAGAGAATGAGAGACAGAGAGCCTGAGAGGGAGGAAGGTCAGAGGGAGAAGCAGACTCCCTGCCGAGCAGGGAGCCCGATGCTGAACTCGATCCTGGGACTCCAGGATCATGACCTGAGCCGAAGGCAGTCGCTTAACCAACTGAGCCACCCAGGTGCCCATCTTGTCTCAGCTCTTAACAGCTGTGATGTTTTAAACTCTGTCAGCTGCCCAGGGTCCCTTACAAAAGAATGTGTTGTCATAAGGAACTCAGGGTGACTGGTTGCTTATTACTCCACCTAGCCCTTCTTTTTCCCCAGTTGGACAGAGGCTACTGGGAACACAAATTAATTGTTTATTTCTTTTTTTCTTCTAAAGCAGGCTCTCGTGTAAGTGACATGATTTAAAGGAACTATTATTTCTTTCTTCCTCTCTGCTGTGTAATATCCCTAACACCTGAATTTCCATTAATTGTATAGATGTTTGGGTCAAAAAGCATTAGTTGGCTTTTTGACAGGTTAGCAGGAAGAGACATTTAACTATTTGCATTTTACTTTATTTTTTTAAAGATTTTATTTATTTGACAGAGCACAAGCAGAGGGAGAGGGAGAAGCAGGCTCCCTGCTGAGCAAGGAGCCCATTGTGAGACTTGATCCCAGGACCTTGGGATCATGACCTGGGCCGAAGGCCGCCGCTTAACTGACTGAGTCACCCAGGCTTCCCTAACTATTCACATTTTAACATGGATTGATTACATCAGTTTCCTTTCTTTACTCCTGGCTGATCCTCCTTGGAAATAACTGAAATTAGAGAAGGGAAGTAGCCTATGTTAACTCTTGAGCATAGGACCTTTTGTTGTATTCGGGCTGTTGAATGTGCTGTGAAACACATGGGAGCTTTGACTGAGACCATGCAGGAGTTAGAAGGGGGAAAGTTAAAGATGGTAAGTGCATGTTAAGAGAGTTTCAAGGACAATAAAAAATGGTCTTTCCTTATCATTTTTCGTGTAGCTTTGTCCTTTTTCCTTTTACTATATAGGCTTGGTGAAATTAATTTTATTGTTTGAGAACCTTACCTAATTTCTTGTCCAGCTTACTCTGCCCAGTTACTTGTTGAGATGTATGATACAAGTATGGCTCACTTTATTTGTCTATGTATCTTCTTCTTGATTTTTTTCACGTAATGTATCTCTGAGAACTTCTCACCTGGCACGTACAGCGGCCTCATTCCTTTTAATGACTGTGTGTATTCCATTGTATGGTTGAATCATAATTAATTGAACAAGTCTTCTATCAGTGGATGCTTAGGTTGTTTCCAGTCTTTTCCCACTAAAGGGTTGTACCAGACATCCTTGTACGTACATCTTTGGTTAATTTTAATGAATTACTTTATAGGATTGTGTATATTCTTAGCAGTGAGGTTGCTGGGTCAAGGGTGCATGCAGTTTTCATTATGATATTTCCAAGGCTTGCTTTAAACCCTTGTCAGAGCGGTGTTCACAGATACTGAAATCTGTATCTTGGTATTTTCTGGTATTTCAGGGAAGTTGTCTCAAAACAATTTCTCGGCTAGCCAATAACTCAAAATGTATGGATTAATTTGGGGTCATAGGAATAAAACCATACCTAAAAAAAAGGAAGAGAGATTCCTTTTTCTGTGTCTATGGCCTGATTTCAAGCAAATTTTCAAAGAGGTCATATTTGTCTTATATTTAGTCTTTCCACTTCCTTTTCCATTTACTCCGTATGTATTGAGGTGTGTTAACTTCCTGTTCCAAGTCCCTCACCCTGGCACTTAATGTAAGCCTACCTTTTCTCCAAAATAGTCTCTATCCCTAGAATATTTTGACTTCCTCAGTACTTACTGTTTTAGCCTCATGTTAGGGATAAGGTTAGTAAAAATTATATTTTAATGTTTGTTTTCATATGTACATTTTATGTTAACAGTATTTTAGAGGTATAGTTTTAAATTGTATGCATATATTAGGATATACTATTTTAAAAAAATGATGAGATGCATGATCAAAAACAGTGGAGTTGGGGGGGGGGCGGAGCAAGATGGCGGAGGAGTAGGAGACCTGGATTTCGTCTCCTCTCAGGAATTCAGCTGGATAGGGATCAAACCATTCTGAACACCTACAAACTCAACAGGAGATCGAAGAAAGGAAT
>NC_138369.1:129730277-129815090 GCF_054177405.1 Leptonychotes weddellii
AAAAAAATATATGTATATTAAAAAAAAAAAAAACAGTGGAGTTGGAGTTGGGGACCATTGCTTTAGGGAAATGTAGACCCTGTGTTGGGTTAACAAGTCAGCTTCAACTTTGGCTACTTTTTCTTTAAGTTTTGTCCTAGGTCAGTTTCTTTAAGTTGCCCTTTTAATGACTTTTTCTACATCTCCCATATTCTTTAAAAGCTCCCCAGTTTTTTGTGTTTTGTTTTTAATAACGATATAACAGCAGCTGTAGCAGCAATGAAAAATTGCAATAAAGGATGGCTTTGTGTAGACATAATTCCCTTTTAAATTAGGGGCTTTCCACATTCTTTAAGAAAACAGTAAATAGAAGAATATAATTGATTTGGTATGAACCTCCAAAGAAATGGCCAGAATAAGCAAATTTTAGCCCTGTAAGACTTAGGTCTCACTTACTTGTGGGATAGTTGATTTTCTAAGAAATGTGATAAATAGAATATGAGAAGAGAACAGTTATTTGGCGATTTATTTAGAATCTTTGTCCTGTAGATTTTTTAAAAAGATTTTATTTATTTGTGAGAGAGAGAGAGCAAGCATGAGCGGGGGAGGGGGGCGCAGAGGGAGAAGCAGACTCTCCACTGAGCAGAGAGCCTGATGTGGGTGGGGCTTGATCCAAGTTTGCTACTAAAGATTTTGAAAAGTAAAATCCGATTCTGGGTCCTTTGTTTTATGTGTTCTAGACTGATAATACCTGGTACCAGGGAAGATAAGATTAGCAAGTATGAATTATATTTTTTGTGTTTTTTAACTTTGCTGTTTGTGTTTTTTTTAACTGTTCATTTAAGTACAAGTTTCTCAGTAAATGATAACCTTAGTAAATGAAAGAGTATTTAAATTTCGGTAGTGTGTTTGTTTGAATGTAACTGATCATTTATTTTACCTACCTGATTGATTTGGGAAAGAGGTAACCAAACTGAAACATAGTTAATGTATTTACTACTTGTGGACCCTTCCCTTTGGGTAGGTTATGTATGTTAATTTTACACAGTCTGACAGTAGAAATCTATTTTGAAAAACTTTGTACACGTGCTTCCACCCTCTTTGAGATGAAATTTCTTTGATTTCATGATTGTTATGTTAGTTCCTAGAGTAACACAGTGGAATTTGAATTTATAACAAAGTTAGAAGGGCAGATTTAATATTGCCTGTCTTTTCTAAACAATGGAGTAAATAAGGTAATGTAATTATTTGATAGC
Source organism: Leptonychotes weddellii (assembly GCF_054177405.1). NCBI lineage: Eukaryota > Metazoa > Chordata > Mammalia > Carnivora > Phocidae > Leptonychotes > Leptonychotes weddellii. Next base: position 129,731,513 of record NC_138369.1, read on the forward strand.
ATGTAGTTCTTATAACCTATTAAATTTAATCATGCGCTGTTATTTAAGATTATATTAGTAATGGAAGTTTCACTTTTATTTCATTTTAACGCATTTAAAAACGTGTAAAAAATAAAATTTTATTATAGTAAGTTTTCAAATTAGAGATAAATATAAATATGGAGAAATGTAATTTAACCACCCAGTGGTAATGTTAATATTGTTAGCATTTTAGAAATCTGTACATTCAGACACACGTTTCCTTTAATATATTGGGATATTCCCCCACATTTTCAGATATTTTTCAAGAATATTTTTATTACTGCATACATTCTTTTTTGAGCTTCCAACAAACTTACTGAAGTATAATAACTGACAGAAACACGCACATATTGCAGATAAACAACTTGAAAACTTTACAAAGTGAGTACACCTGCGCAGTCAGCATTCAACTCAAGAAAAAATACTGCCAGCACCCGGACACCTCCCATTTCATACCTGTTATAAGCAGCAACCCGCACAGGGTAGCCACTATTCTGATTTTATTTTTAAGAAAAACTGTGAGATATAATTTACATATGATAAAATTCACCCATTTTCAGTGTTCAATTCAGGGATTTTTAGTAAATTTACTGAGTTGTACAGCCATCAGTATAGTTTAAAACATATGTATGAATATATTTTAACCAGCTTTGTTTTATTGAATACATAGTGTATTACCATTTTTTTGTTAATGTAAACTTTAGTGATTTTTTATATATAACTTTCTATGCATTTTGTTTCATCGGGATAGGTTTCTTAAAGTATAATCACCAGTTCAAAGAATATGTGCATTTTTATGGCTTTTGATACATAGTACCAGATTACATTTGAAAATAATTGAGCTAATTTATTTTCCTATTGTTAGTAAATGAGTGTCTTTTTTTTTTTTTTAACCTACCTCAACATTGGACGTATTTTTTTTTTTAAAGAGTCATACCAGTTTGGTGGATGAAATATAGTAGCTCTGTTTTAATGCTCATTTCTTTGATTACTACTGTAAGTGACTATTCATTTTATATATATATATTTTTTTTTTTTTTTAGATTTTTTTTTTTTATTTATTTATTTGACAGAGAGAGAGAAAGCACAAGTAGGCAGAGAGGCAGGTAGAGGGAAAGGGAGAAGCAGGCTCTCCACTGAGCAGGGAGCCCAATGTGGGGCTCGATCCCAGGACTCTGGGATCACGACCCGAGCCGAAGGCAGCCGCTCAACCGACTGAGCCACCCAGGCGCCCCTCATTTTATATATTTTATATATGTAGTGATTTGCCTGATAGTGGTTTGTCAATTTATTTCTTAATGCACCTTTTTTATTTTTAAGACATTTTAATATATTAAAAGATATGAATCCTTTGTTACAAATACTTTCCCCCAGTTTGCTTTATGTCATACTCATTTTTCATAATGAAATAGATTAAGATTTTATGCCTTAATGCCAAAAATGAAAATTTGTATTTTACTCTACTAGCCTTTGGAAACTTATCTTGGTAATTTTAAAATTGGAGATGATAATGAATTACATGAATAAAATTTTTCTGTTAAAGTGTGTACCTTTCATAATTGAAATTTTAAAAAGTATCAAGTAGACATATAAAACTAATTCATTATGCTTTGTTGCCAAACTTGGTCTTTCTAGGCAGTTATACTTAAGCATGAACATTGACGACAAACTGGAAGGATTATTTCTTAAATGTGGCGGCATAGACGAAATGCAGTCTTCCAGGGCAATGGTTGTAATGGGTGGAGTGTCTGGCCAGTCTACCGTGTCTGGGGAACTGCAGGAGTCGGTACTTCAAGACCGGAGTATGCCTCACCAGGAGATCCTTGCTGCAGATGAAGTGTTACAAGAAAGTGAAATGAGACAACAGGATATGATATCACATGATGAACTCATGGTCCATGAGGAGACAGTAAAAAATGATGAAGAGCAGATGGAAACACATGAAAGACTTCCTCAAGGACTACAGTATGCACTTAATGTCCCTGTAAGTAATTCCTTTATAAGATTAATATAACTTATAGTTAGAAACATAATTTTGTGTTAAGTAATACTTCAAGTCATTGAGGAAATTTCAGAAATTGTTTAAAGGCTTAAATAGTTCAAATGGGTGTTCTTGAATTGATATGCTGAATGTTGACAGAAATCACATTTGAAAAAGCAAAATTAAGTTTTTGTATTATATACATTTTAGAAACTTATCTTTTCCAGGATAAAATTTATTTCTCTGTCAGGATTACTGTGTATTAAATTTTAAGTGCTTCAGTTTTAAAGATTTTGTTTTAACTTCTGGGTTTCCTTGAGGAGTAGAAAGATTGAATCTTGAGCATAACTAGAAAAAGATCAGACACTTTTGAGGGATTTTTCCTTCAAATTCTGTAACTTGGCAATTCCTGGTGCCTGTATGTTTTTCACTATCTTTTTAAAAGGTATATCAGCTCTTTAGTTTTTCCTGTTTATCTTAGATTTCGTGGTTTAATCACCTAAAGTATTATTTTGTAGGCACCCATAACTTTTTTGCCTTCTTGTGTTTTTATTTTTACCTGATGACCAGCAAAATCATAACCATAGTGTAATCTTCTTCTATTCTTTCTGTGATATTAAACCTGGATTTCTTTCAGTATATCTAATATACTGTGCTTTTTCTTTGCTTCAGAACCTTCATATATCCTGGTTATAATATTCCCCTCAGCCATACCCCCTCCCTGTTTTTTATCTAGTTAGTGGTTCATCATTATCATCAGCCTTCCCCTTCTATTTAGTCCAGGTTGAGTTCCTACAATAGGGACTTGTGGTTACTTGTTCAGTGTCTGTCTCTCTCATAGATTATAGGCTCTATGAGAGCATGAATTTTGTCTTATGTTCCATTGTATCCCCGGTATTGGCACACTGTGTGAATGAATGAATAATACTTATAGTTGTGTTCTAATACATGTGCTCACCAACTTTTATCTAGCCCATTGCAATAGCCTTGTCTTTTTTTAGCCTGTTCATGTGATGGATTATATGAATTGATTTTTGAATGGTGAACCACCCTTATATACCTACAATACATCCCACTTGGTTGTGGTGTATAATTCTTACTATGTATCGTTGGATTCAATTTGCTAATAAGTTGTTGAGGACTTTTGTATCTCTGTTCATGATATATATTGGTCTAGTTTTCTTGTAATACCTTCACATCTGATTTTGATATTAGAGTAATCCTGGTCTCATAGAATGATCTAGGAGTATTCCTCTGCTTCTGACTTCTGGAAGAGACTGTAGAGAATTGGTATAATTTCTTCCATAAATGTATGATAGAATTCATCAGTGAGTACTTATGGTCTGCTACTTTATTTTTTGGAAGGTTATTAATTACTGACTCAATTTCCTTAATAGATGTAGGCCTGTTCAGATTGTTTATTTCTTTTGCGTGAGTTTTTACAGATTGTGTCTTTTAAGGAATTGGTCCCATTTCATCTAGATTATCAAATTTGTGAGCCTAGAGTTGTTCATAATATTCCTTTGTTATCCTTTTAATGTCCATTGTTGTTCAGCAGGTCTCTAGAACTGTTTCATCTTTCAAAACTGAATCTCTATGCCTATTGGACAACAATTCTGTTTTTCTCCAGACCCCAGTAGAGGCTTACTGATTTTACTGCTATTTTAAAAGAGTCAACTTTTGATTTTCTCTGTTGATTTCTGGTTTTCAATTTCACTGATTTCTGGTCTAATTTTTATGATTTCTTCTGTTATTTTGGATTAATTTTCTCTTGTTTTCTAGTTTTCTAAGGGGGAAGATTAGATGATTGATTTTAGATCTTTTCTAATATATGCATTTGATGCTATAAGTTTCCCTCTAAGCACTGCTTTTACTGGATCCCACAGATTTTGATAAATTATATTTTTATTTTCATTCAATTCAGTATATCTTTTAATTTCTCCTCAGATTTCTTCTTTGATCCACATGTTATTTAGAAGTGTGTTGTTTAATCTCCAAGTGTTTGGGGATCCTGCAGCTATTTTCCTGTTATTAATTTCCAGATTAATTCTGTTGTGGTCTGAGAGCATATATCATATAATTTCTGTTCTTTCAAATTTGTTAAGGTGTGTTTTATGGCTCTGAAAGTGGTCTGTGAGTGCTCCATGTGAGCTTGAGAAGATTGCGTGTTTTCCTCTTGATGAAGTGGTTTATAGATTGCATTAGCCTTTTTAATAGGACTGACTGTCCTGTAAATATAGATTGACTTGTCCAATCTATATTTCATATAGTTTCTATAGTGATCTTTCTGAATGAGTTTTATATTTCTCACTCCCCTACGAAAACTTCTTCAGAGGTTCCTGTTGCTAAACAGCTAAAACACAGCCTAATGCAGAGGCAGAAAGAGCCTACATAATCAAAATCAGATCTCTTCTAACAACCCCTTAGACAGTAGTTCAACAGCTTCCCTCCCCCGTTTATACATGAAGTGTATCATATTACTTTATTTGCCCAGCTCCACTATGATTTTTTCTATTACTTCTGTATATGTTCTGTACACTTGTAATATTCTTTGATTGGCAATCTACTTGTTTTTACTTCTCAGCTGAAAAGATTTCTCTTGTTTGATTTTCATTGTGATAACTAACATTTTGCATTTTTTTGCTTACAAGACTATCAGGTCCCTTTTCCGGATCCTGCCTTCAACCTTTGTGTTCTCAATACCTGGGCTGTAGTAGGCAGTCCAATATTTTTTGAGTGAAAAAAACGTTTGTGTGTGTGTGTGTGTATATATATATATATTTTTTTTTTTTGAGGAAAATGTATGTGTATGTGTAAAGTGAATGCTCTCAGATGCTAAATTTAAAGTTCAGAGTTTAGACAACTGCATAGACTTGTATAACCCACAACCCATCAAGATACAGAATATTTCTGTCATCCTAGAAGGTTTCTATGTGTTTCTTCCTGATCAGTCCCTTTGAGAACTTTATGTAAATAGAATCATATGTAACTCTTGTGTGGGGCTTCTTTTGCTTAGCACAATGTTTTTGGTTTATCCATATTGGTTGAATGTATACATAAGTAGTTCATTCCTTTTTGTTGTTGGTTAATATTCTATTGTGTTATTGTCCTAAAATCTGTTTATTCATTTCCCCTTTTACGGTCATGTTATCTCTAGTTTTCAACCTTTATGGATAAACCTGCTATGAGCTATGAACATTCTTTTTTTTTTTTTTTTAAAGATTTTATTTATTTATTTGAGAGAGAGAGAATGAGAGAGAGCACATGAGGGGGGGAGGGTCAGACGGAGAAGCAGACTCCCTGCCGAGCAGGGAGCCCGATGCGGGACTCGATCCCGGGACTCCAGGATCATGACCTGAGCCGAAGGCAGTCGCTTAACCAACTGAACCACCCAGGCGCCCAATTCTTGTACAAGTCTTTTTTCATTTCTTTTGGGTACTTCTTTATACAAGTTAAGCCATTTCTCTTGGGTTCTCATTTTATTTGATTGAGCTAGTGTCTATCTTTGCATCAGTATTACACTGTCTTGATTGCTGAATCTTGTATAGTAAATCTTGAAGTCAGGTAATATGGTCTTCCGATTTTGTTATTTTTCTTGCGAGACTGTTGTGACCATTTGAGGTTGTTTGTATTTTCATATAAAATACAGAATCAGCCTTTCAGTTTTTATAAAGAGAACCAGCTGGGATTTTATTGGAATTATATTAGTTCTACATATTGACTTGATAAAAATCAACATCTAAACAATAGTGGCTTCTAATCCATGAACATGATATATTGCTATATTTGTGTAGGTTTTCTATAATTTATCTTAGCCTTGTTCTTTTCAGTGTAGAGTTATTGGAAATATTTTAAGTTTATCCCTAAGTATTTCGTGTTTTGGATGTAATTGTAAATGGTATTTTGAAAAATTTCAATGTTTAATTGTTCATGACTAGTATATAGAAATGTAGTTGATTCTTTTTATATTGACCATGTGTCCTCTGACTGTTATGTGTACATATAAGTTCTAGTAGTTATTTTGTCGATTCCTTAAGTTTATTCACAGTCATATTGTCTGATCATATTGTTCATGCATTTTACATTTTCCTTTCCAGTATATATCTCTCCCTGCCCCCATGCCCCCACCCCCCACGGTATATATCTCTTCTTTTTCTTGTCTTATTGTATTGACTGGGGCCTTCAGTACAATGATGAATAGAGGTGGTAAGAGTAGACATCTTTGCTGTGTTCCTGATCTTTAGGGGACTCATTTAGTCCCATACACCATACATTACATCATTTAGTTTTTCACCATTAAGAATTATTTTAGCTGTAGATTTTTTATAGATGATCTTCATTACGTTGAAGAAATTTTCATTCTAATTTGCTGAGACTTTTTTGAATAAATGAATTTGTACCTTCAAATGCTTTTTCTATGTCTATTAAGTGATAATGATTTTTTTCTCCTTATTATCTTAGTATGGTGAATGCTGTTGATTGATTTTCAAGTATTAAACCATCCTCGTATTCCTGGGATAAACTGCACTTGGTCATGATGTGTCATCCTTTTTATACATTGCTAGATTCAGTTTATTAACTTTTTAAAATAATTTTTAAGTGTACATTTATGAGGGATATTAGTTTTCTTGCAATATCTTTGTTTTAGATGTACTAGCCTCCTAAATGAGTTAGGAAATATTTCCTACTGCATTTTCTGAAAGAGTTTGTTTAAGATTTGTACATCTCTACGTATTTTTTAGGCTTTACTACTAAAGCTAACCTGGGACTGTGTTTTCTTTGTGAGAAGTTTTAAATTCCAAGTTCAATTTTTATTTATTTTTATATATATATTTTAAAGGTTTTATTTATTTATTTGACAGCGAGAGAGGGAACACAAGCAGGGGGAGTGGGAGAGGGAGAAGCAGGCCTCCTGCCGAGCAGGGAGCCCGATGCGGGGCTCGATCCCAGAACCCCGGGATCATGGCCTGAGCCGAAGACAGTCGCTTAACTGACTGGGCCACCCAGGCGCCCCCCAAGTTCAATGTTTAAAACATATTTCAGGTTTCTCAGATTTTTAAATTTTTTTCTTGAATCCATTTTGATAAGTTGTATTTTTCAAGGAATTCATCCATTTCTTCTTGTTTAATTGAACCGAATTTTTCATAATTTTTAAATTTCTTTTTTTGTCTAAGGATCTATAATGATTTTTCTTTCTCATTCCTGATAGTGGTAGTTTGTCCTTCCCTTGACTAGTCTGGATAGTGGTTTATCAATTTTATTGGTCTCTTCAAAGAATCAGGTTTTGGTTTTATTGATTGTTACTATTGTGCATTTCAACTTTAACTCATCCTTTATTATTTCCTTCCTTCTACTTACTTTGTTTTTAATTTGCTCTTTTCCTAGCTTTTAAAAATTTTTTATTTTATTTTGTTATGTTAATCACCATACATTACATCATTAGTTTTTGATGTAGTGTTCCATGAGTCCTAGCTTTTAAAGTGGGAGGCCAGATGACTGTTACAGGCCATTCTTCATTTTTGATATACACATTTGGAGCTGTAAGCTTCTCTTAACTTCCTTTGTGATTTCATTTTGACCCATGAATTAATTAGAAGTTTTTTGCTTAACTTCTAATGTTTTGAAGTTTTCCAGGTATCTTTTTGTCATTGATACTTAATTATTGTGGTCAGAGAATGTGCAGTGTATGATTTCAGTCTTTTTAAATTCATTGAGACTTGTTTTAGGGCCCAGTATATGATTAGTTGGTCCATGTTTTATACTCTCTTGAAAAGAATGTGTATTTTGGAAGTTATTGGGTGGGTTATTTTATAAATGTCAATTAGGTCAAGTTGGCCTAGTTATGGTCTTTGACACTTTTTTTTTAAGTTTTTATTTTAATTCCAGTTAGTTAACTAACATAGTTAATACTAGTTTTGGTTATACAGTATACAGCACCATACATCACCTGGTGCTCATCAAAGTGCATTCCTCAATCCCTGTTGTTTATTTAACCAGTTCTTCCACCCCCTGCCCTCTGGTAGCCATCTATAATTAAGCGTCTGTTTCTTGATTTGTCTTTCTCTCTCTTTTTTCCCCCCTTTGCTTATTTGTTTTGTTTCTTTAATTCCACATATCAGTGAAATCATGTGAAATCATTTGTCTTTCTCTGAGTTATTTTGCTTAGCATTATACTCTTCAGAATCATCCATGTTGTTGCAAATAGCAAGATTTCGTTCTTTTTTTGGCTGAATCATATTCCATCATGTATGTATACTACATCTTCTTTATCCATTCATCAGTTGATGGACACTAGGGCTGCTTCCATATATCGGCTATTGTAAATAATGCTGCAACAAACATGGGGGGGCATGTATCCCTTAGAATTAGTGCTTTTATATTCTTCAGGTAGATACCCAGTAGTGTGATTGCTGGATCATAGGGTAGTTCTATTTTTAGCTTTTTGAGGAACCTCCATACTGTTTTCCACAGTAGCTGTATCAGTTTGCATTCCCACCACTAGTTCATGAGTGTTCCTTTTTCTCCACATCCTCACCAACACTTGTTTCTTGTATTGTTGGTTTTAGCCATTCTGATAGGTGTGAGGTAATAACTCATTGTAGTTTTGATTTGCATTTCCCTCGTGGTGAGTGATGCTGAATATCTTTTCATGTGTCTTGGCCATCTGTATGTCTTTGGAGAAATGTCTTCTGCCTATTTTTTTATTGGATTATTTATTTTTTGAGTATTGAGTCTTCTAAGTTCTTATATATTTTGGATTGGTCTTTGACACTGATCCTTTACTGATCTAGTCTTCCAACAGTTAAAGTTTATTTGTAAAAAAGACCCAGTTGAAAACTACATATTGCATTAATTGACACGTCTCTTTAGTTTTCTTTAGTCTGCATTAGTTCCTCACTTTTAAAATTTTATGATTATACTTGAAGATTATAACTTTATTTTGTAGAATGTTTCTCAGTTTGGGTTTATCTGATTTTTCCTCTTAATGATAGTTAAATTACTATCTTTGGGAGGGATATCGCAAAAAGTGATGCTGTGTCTTCTCTGCATTGCATTCTAATAGGTGGCACATGATTTTTATCTGCCCCATTCTGATGGTTCACTTTGATAAGTTGATTAAGGTGATGTCTGGCAGGTTTTGTCACTGTAAAGTTAATCTCATTCCTCATCACACTTTTTAATTAATTTGTTTATTTATATCAGTATGGGCTTAGGAATTTTATTAACTGGGTTAAAATCTATTACTGTGATTGTTCTAATGGTTGACTTAAGATTTGGCCAATTGGATCCTCTGCAAGCTGACTTCTATGTTCTTTTGACATGTCCCATCAATCTTTTTAGCACATCCTTGCTTTCTGTCACAAGATTTTTAGGTCTGTCTGGTGTGTTTCTTGCCTCACCCCTGGAATCAGCCATTTCTCTAAGGAGGCCTAGTTCATTTTTGTGCAGAATGGCATTTAGAAGGCAAGACTGGGTGCCTAATGTGCTGCTCATTGCTGTTGAGGTATAGCTACTTCCAGGCCTGTCAGTGGACAAAGCCAGAGAATATATGTATGTATATAATTAAATACATTTATATGTATATATGTGCACCCACTTCTATCTATAATTATCTCCATATCTTATCAGTATTATAAAACTATGAGTCACACTGATCCCTCCAATTACAGTCCATTACCACAGAGTACATTTTCGTTTTCTCCCTTCTGTATTTTATAACTCCCTTCTTATACAGTGAGAAATCTGGCTTTCTTTATCATTAGTATATTTCCTTACTCGATCAGACCTCCCTCCCACTCGTGCCATGTGTAAACCATTTGTCACCCCATCTTCCTGTGCAGATGCCCTCTTCCTCTACCGAGGCTCCTATACTGCATGGCAGTCCATACTTCCTCCCTGCATGTGCTTTCACAACTTGCACTGGACCTCATCACCATATGGAGCCCTCCTTATACACTGTGCTGGTCCACGCTCACACTTGGTATCCTTCTTACCCCACTTAGCCTCTGACACCTTGCTCCAGGCTGCCCTTCCCCTATAACATAGATCCTTACGCTCCCTGGGTTCTGACACCTCACCCTTAGCTGTCTTCTGTGAAGAACCTCCTCACCCTGCTTACACCCTGACATCTTGCTTTGTGCAGCAGATGCCTGTTTATCTTGTCTGGGATCTCATACCCTGTTATGCTTCGGCTTATGCCTTTAGGAATGAATGGTTCATGGAGAGCGGGTAAATAGGGAGGGGCAGGAAGAGGAAGGGACAAAACTTATTATCCTTTTACTTTTGGTTAAACTTAATTTTGAAATTACATAGATACATAGGAAGTTACAAAATTAGTAGAGAGGTCCCGTGTACCCTTCACCCAGTTTCCTCTAGTGATTAAATTCTACATAATTATAGTACAATGTCAAAATCAGGAAATTGACATTGCTATAATATGTCCAGTGCTGTATACTTTATCACACATGTAGATATGTGTAACCACCATCACAATCAGGAGACAGAATGAATCCATCATGACAAAGATCTCTGTGGTGTGACCCCTTTGTAGTCACACCTCTTCTCCTACCTTTTCTAACCCCTGGCTATCCTACCCCTAGTTTATTTTCCACCTCTGTGTCTTTGTCATTTTGAGAATGTTTTATTAGTGGGCTCATACAGTATGTGATCTTTAGAGGTTGACTTTTTTCATTTAACATAATGCCTTTGAGAGCCATCTGAGTTATTGTGTGTATTAGTAATTTGTTCCTTTTTATTATAGAATACTATTCTATGGTGTTGATGTACCACAGTTTAACCATTCACTTACTAAAGGACATTTTAGTTGTTTCTACGTTTTAGATATTACAAATCTGCTATGAACATTCTTGCATAGGTTTTTGTGTGAGCATAGGTGTGTGATAAATACCTTGTCGTACTCCCACCACCAGATACACACTTCTAACATTTTGGTATATATACTAATGTCCTTTTTTGATATGTATACCAGACATAGGATCATGTTGCTTTTTATTGACTGTTTTCATTTACCAGCATATTTTGAACTTTTCTTAACTTCTTATTCTTCTAATACTTATTAAATGTTTGTTTCATATTCCATATTTATGGATAATTTTAAATCAAGTCCTGCTACTCCTACTAGGTAATGATAAATTTGTCTCATACTATATACCAGAGGGCAGAATTTAGGATTTGTGTAACATTGCTCTGTAGTAGAACACAACAGACACAAATTATATCATTTTTTTCTTACTTAGGCATTCCCACTAATATGGCACAGTGGTGAGGGGTAAGTCTTGGGATCATGAATATGTATTTTTGAATTAAAGAGAGGACATTGATCTAGAACAGTATGATCCAGGTCCCCAGAAGTAAGAAGACTTAAGTTACCAGGCCTTTCATCCTTTTTAGATTATGTGCTAAAGACTTTTAAAAATAGATATTGAGCATATTAATGATTTTCTTCTTTTATTTGCTCATTCATTTGGAAGCCACAAAGAACTTTTTCATATTAACTTCTTTTGTTAACTAAAAACTAGAGTTGAGTTTTAAGTTCTCTTAGATTGTTAACTAACAGTTTAGGTTCTATAGCCTCTGTAAACTCTCTAGTGTTTCGTGACAATTGAAGTAAAAGTTCCTCATTTGTGATAACTGCTGATTTTCAGAGTTTATCTTAACCTTATTCTAAATCAGTCACCCAAACTCAATGGCCCTACATTTTTGGCAGCAATCTCCAGGCCACCTTTTGAATGTCTACAGTTTACTCATTAGAACTTTGTTTTCTAATGTGTTAGAAACTTAAATTAAAATGAAATAAAACTAATTTTTCAGTTCTTAAGTCTCATTAGCCACATTTTAGGTGCTCAATAGCCACACGTAGTTAGTGGCTTCTGTTTTGGACAGCAAAGATAAACAACATTTCTAACATTGCAGAAAGTTTTATTGGAAACACTGTGCTACAAAGCTTCGTAACTCAGAAACAATTTATTTTAGAAATGTGAAAAAAGTATTTGGTTTATTCTTTTAATTCTTATATTTGTTTAGTAGGAATTGAGAAATCATAACTCTCTATGGGCTTTATTTTTCCAGTTTGATGGCAAGCATGTTGAAGAGTAAAGACATGTTTGTGTTGACAAATTGGAGCAAAATGTAATTCATAATGATATATATGCTACATTTGTTTTTTAGAAAACTGTTGGATTGTATCACTTGAGCAAAAGGATTTTATAAATTAGGAACTATAAAAAATCATGTTCTAGTCATATAATGATATAATAAAATGTGAAGTATTTCAGATATTCATAACTCCTGAAAAAATATACTTTAGCATTTTATTTTAGTCATGAATTTCTGTGCTATAAAACAGCATGAACAAAATTGTAGGAATACTTTCATGTATTTCTTATTTATGATAATTTTGTTCATGGCCTAGGAAACTCAAAATGTATTTGGCCATAGGCATAAGACCTTTATTTGGTTTTTTAGTTTTTAAATTTTCTTAAATCCTGTTACTAATTTAAGGAGGGCTGTATAGATATTTTCCCATATGCCTCTTGCTCTAGTCAGTAAAAACCTAACATGCTGATGCTAGCAATTTGAGTATATATCTTGTAATGGGTAACTTTTCCCTTTTATTAAAAAAAGAGAAAAGAAAAAAATCAACCCTAACCCATTTCAGTGGTTTTAAGATATTTTTTATTTTTGCCACATATTTTGTACTTTGTTTTAATTCCAGAATTGGATTGCATTTATTGGTGACAAATGATATTTCACAAGCATCCTGGAAGGTGACAAATCTGTTTGCCATTGTATTTATTTGCTTAAATAGTCATTGGTAGGATATGTTTCTTTTTTTGACTAACTCTCAGCTTGTTATCCCCATTACATTGTATACTTTAAAAAAAAAAAAAACAGCTATTTATAACTTGTAGCCAATTCTTACTACCATTACATTTCTTTTAGAGTTCATCTGAGGGATTGAGAAGTAGTTTTGTTATGTTCATTGGCTGTTGGGGTCCTTGTCTTTTGAGGTGATTGCATTGGCTGTTATTAGGGCTCTATGTTTTAAAAAGGGTTTTTATTCTTCCCATTCAAATACTTTTTACTTCAGCATACTCTTTGGATATCTTTTTCAGAAATAGATCCATTAATTAAGCTTATTTTAAGGAGAAGAGATGGTAATTTGTATCAACTCAATTTTTTTTTTTTCTTAAACAAGATTTTATTCACATGCTATATAGACCTTAGAAAGTGCCATATTTGATAGGAATCAATATATGAGCAGAAAACCTGGCATAAGTAATCGTGCTTCATAGTTTCTCCTGGTGTGAGTCATACTACTGCTTATTTATTATTTCAACTTACTTGATAAGCAGATGAGTCAAGGTATCTCTTTTAAGAGATTGTTTTTAGGGCACCTGGGTGGCTCAGTCCGTTAAACGTCTGCTCAGGTCATGATCCTAGGGTCCTGCGGTTGAATCCCACATCAGGCTCCCTGCAGGCTCATCTGGGAGTCCTCCTCTCCCTCTCCCTTCACTGCCCCCCCCTCCCCGCCCCGTGCTCACTCTTTCTCTCAAATTAAATCTTAAAAAAAAAAAGATTGGGGCGCCTGGGTGGCTCAATTGGTTAAGCGACTGCCTTCGGCTCAGGTCATGATCCTGGAGTCCCGGGATCGAGTCCCACATCGGGCTCCCTGCTCGGCGGGGAGCCTGCTTCTCCCTCTGACCCTCCCCCCTCTCATGTGCTCTCTCTCTCTCATTCTCTCTGTCTCAAATAAATAAAATCTTAAAAAAAAAAAAAATAAAATAAAATAAATAAATAAATAAAAGATTGTTTTAGGGAGCTAACCCACAATGATCTATAGTTTTAGTATCCTTCCATGCTCTTAGAGTTGTTTGATTTAATTTATTTTCCCTTTATGTGGACATAAATTATTAATAGAAGATTTCTTTCTAGATGACTGTATTAACATAGCCAGTCTCCTAACACGTTCAGTTTAGTTTTGTGTGATCTTTGATGATCGACTGATCTGGAATTGTGAGGCAGTAGTACTGAATGAGCATTATACTCTCTTACTTAGGACAGTAGTACACAAACTGAAAATCATTATGGACAAGGCTATAGAGTCAGCCTAGCTAGATCAGTCTCAGAGATAACTACTTTGGTTTTTTCATAATGATATGATGTAGGTTACTATAAACAATTACATAGTCATTGTAAAGATTCAAATAGTTTAGAACAAAGTAAAAGGTAAAAATTGTTTCCACCACTTACCTACTTTAATTCCCAAAAGATACCTACTAATATTGATAGCCTTCTGGAAATTTTTAATTTATTAACAAATATGCAGAGTGTGTATGTGTATTTATTTCTATGTAATATGGTTTTAAAATCTATTATCTTATGAAAACATATATTTTGTTTTCCATAGATTAGATGGTGCTATTTATATGCTTTTGAAATTAGCTATTTTCATTTAAAACACATCCTATAGAAATTTTGTAATTGCATATAAAACTTATTTTAATAACTGATTAAATGGTATGCCTTTAAGGCAATATTGATGGATATTTATATTACTATTAGATTTGTTTGAATGAAGTAATAATGGTGAAAGGGTCATGCTTATATATATAGACATAGATGCCTATATATATGTATATATATATACACACACATATGTATATACATATATATATGAGATCATGTTCCTTGTATTTATATCTATATATACCCACACATTTGTAACACTCTTTCTCTAGGTGTATGTCTTTTATTGAAATATAACATTTATACAGAAAAGTGCAGAAATTTTATGTGAGGAGTTTTCTCAGAAGTGAACGTAATTGAGTAACCACTGCCCAGATCAAGGTATAGAACATTACTAGCATCTCAGAGGCCCTCCCCATCTTTTATCTATCTTAGTCACAACCCTTTTCTAATTCCTGAAGATAACAACACTTTTAGCATGGCCTAGTGGTTTTACCTGATTTTGTACTGATTATAAATAGAATCATGCACTCTGTAGTGTCTGATTTCTTTGGTTCAGATTGTGAGATATATTCACATTGTTGCATGTAATAGTTTATTCTTATTTCTATATAAGCATCAGTTGTGTAAATATATCAAAATGTATCCATTGTAGTATAATAGACATTTAGATTGTTTCAAGATGTGGGCTATTATGAAAAGTACTGATGTGAATATTCTTGGATGTGTCTTTTGGTGCATGTACATACTCATTTTTGTTGGTTATGTACTTAGGATTGAATTTGCTAGATATACATATGGTCAGCTTTAGTAGGTACTGGCAAAAGCTTTTCTTAGTGGTTTTGCTAGTTTAGTCCATATCCTTGATATTTTGTATTGTCAGTCCTTTTAATTTTAGCCATTTTTGTTCCGTAGTAGTCTTGCACTGTGATTTTAGGTTTTTGTTTCACTGAAAACTAACAAAATTCAGTACTGTTTCACACTTACTGGCAATTTGGATATTATTTTTTTGTAAGGCACATGTTTATCTTTTGTCCATTTTTCTATTAGGTTTCTTTCTCTTACAGATTTGTAGTAGTTCTTTATCTGTTGAGGATATATATAGAGATAGATGTACATATATCTCTATATATCTATATATATCTATTTTTGTGTATGTATCATCTTTTCTTATCTATCTATATATCTATCTTTGTATATATATCTCATCTTTTCCACTCTGATTTGCCTTTTTACTCTTTTGATAAATAGAAGTTAATGTTAATAACACTCAATTTATAAGTCTTTTCCTTTTGGTTAGTGTTTTGTGTATCCTATTTAAGAATTCTTTGCCTACCCCAAAGTCACAAAGATACTTTGTTAACTTCTAGAAGCTTTATGGTTTTTCTCTCCCATTTAGATTAATAATCCATTTGGAATTGATTTTTGCTGATGATGTGAGATAGGGATCAAGGTTTATTTGATGGCTTTTTTCCCCACTCACCCATAGAAATTTTTTCAGTTTCACTTTGCTGGCTTAATGTTTTAGTTCTTAGAACAACTTAGTATGTTCAGATAATGATAAACAGGTTTTTCTTTGATTAATACTAGGGATTTATACTAACACTGGACTTAAGTATCTTTTTAAGATTATAAAGTAACACATACTTGTTGAGGAAATGTAAAAATTCTAAAACTGTAAAAAAGATAGCAAAAAATTGTTGTAATGTCACTATAGGATAATCACAACTAACATTTGGTTGTTAGCATTTTAGTGTTTCCTTTTTGTTTGTTTTTCTGTGTATGTATTTGTGTTTGTATAAAATTTGCTGCATATGTATTTGTGTGTTTGTATAAAATTGTAAAATATACCTATCTACATAATTATATATTTACCACTCAAACCATGAACATTTCATTATGTCATTAATATTATCCAAAACTAAGATTTTTTTTATAACTGTATAATGTCAAATAGCTGTGTTGTAATTTATCTCAGTCTTTATTACTGGATGCTTAGACTGTTTGCACTTTTGTTTTTACTACCATAAAGAATGTTATGTTATATGTAGACATTGTTGCCATGTGAGATTATTTCTTCCGTATAGATTTCTTAAGACTCTTGATATATCCTGATCAGTTTGTAGTCCGTAAATGTTTACCAGTTATTCTTCCTGTAGTAGTGTAGGAGATTTCCTACTTAATATCTTCATAAATGATCTAGAGTAGGAACTGGGAAATATAATTTCTAAATTTGTATATGATGTTGAAGGAAATAAAAACAAGTGGACTTGGTCTTGGGTTGGCAGTGGAGAAGAAAATTAAAAGATGTTTTTAAACAGGAGACTGAGGTAATATAGCATATTGAAAGGCAGGGAATTTGGAAGGAGGTTCTGAGGTGAAACACTGATTTAGATAATATGATGTCTAAGTGGAGATGTCCTGTAGAAATTGGTAACCCATCTGTAATTGTATGATAATTAATAACCATAAATATTTGTTTAGAACTTGAAAGTTTTCAAGGTGCTCTTGATGTAATCTCATTTGATTTTCTGTTGTGTATTAGCTGGATATTATTACTACCATGAGTAAGAGATGAAGAAATGATTATGATCATTAGTAGCATCAAGAATCTGTCTGCTATCAACTGCTTTGTATTGTAGTTGATGCTTTACATATATAATCTCTTTTAACTCTGCAGAAATTCTGTGAGGATTATTTCCTCCATTGTATTGGTGAAGAAAGTTCCAAATGACTAAATTTTAGTTCAGCCTCAAACTGCTATTAATATTTTTTGGAATTAGGTTGTATTTCCTTTAACTCCCCACCTTTGCTTTTCATGTTTTTCCATACTTTTCCAGCTGGAAGTCAAATTCAGCCAGATAGTAATTGGAAGAGGTAGGATTGAAACTCAAGTCCTCTGCTTCACCTAAATATTGACAATATTTTATCCACTTTGTTATTATTTATTTATTTAAGATTTTATTTATTTATTTATTTATTTATTATTTATCAGAGAGAGAGAGAGCGCGCATAAGCAGGGGGAGCGGCAGGCAGAGGGAGAAGCAGGCTTCCCGCTAAGCAAGGAGCCTGATGTGGGACTCGATCCCAGGACCCTGGGATCATGACCTGAGCCCAGGGCAGATGCTTAAACGACTGAGCCACCCAGGTGTCCCTCACTTTGTTATTTTTTAAATTATTTTCTCTCCCTTTCCTATTAGCCATTCTAGAACCATTAGAAATTTTTTCCACATTCTGGCAGCAAGCAAACTGTAGTTCATATTTGGAAAAATAAAATGTTCGTGTAAAAAATTATTTTAAAATAAGTTTTAATAATTCAGATTTATTAAGAAGCTGTTATAGTAATGGAAATAACACTGGACTAAAAGATACAAGATCTTGATTTAAGTCCTAGTGTTGAAATATAGTAGCATGGGTAAGACACTTCCCTGAAGTTTTAGTTTCCTTATTGATAACATGAAGGTAGTAGTAATTCACAGATCACAGCAGTTAAGATTTCAGTTGCTAGATTTGGAAGACTTGGGTTTAAATTTTGATTTCCCGTCTTAATTAATGGGATTTTAGACAAGTGACTTAACCTTTCTGGGTCTTAGTTTTCTTATTTTTAAAAGGGGATAAAAATAGTGTTGCTGTGAAACTGAGATGAACTGCAATAGACTGTATGAGTTAGGGAGCATGTGCTGCCTGCCTCCCCCTTCCCCCATCCCGTAGCCTTAGCACCTAGGAACCTAGAACAGTGGACGGTGCCCAGCACCCAATAAATGGTAGATGAATCTTTGTTTATCATGCTGAGGAGGAGAAACCACAAATTTATAGAAGACCATATAAATGGTAACTCTTTTAAAGCAGCATTATTGAGGTATAATTGATATACAGAAGATCTGCACATATTGAATGTATACAATATGGTAAGTTTGGGATGCTAAGTATTTTTGTAGTTAGAAAAATCAAAATTTTCTTAACTTTTATTTTGTAATAATTTTAGATTTATAAAAAGGTTGTAGAAATAGTTTATAGAGTGCATATAAACCCATCACACAGCTTCCTCTCATATCAAAGTTTATTCAACCATAATACAGTTATCAAAACCAGGAACTTAATGTTGGTAAAACTGCAGACGTTATTAGAATTTCATTTGTTTATCCCCTAATGCCCTTTTTCTGTTCGAGGGTTCAGTGTAAGATCCTACACTGCATTTAGTTTTTGCATCTTCTTAAGTCTCCTCCATTCTGAGGCAGTTCAATCTTTCCTTGTCTTCTATGACCTTGACATTTGATACTTGAAAAGTATTGGTCAGTTATTTTGTAGAATTCTCTCAGAGTCTGATGTTTTCTCATGATTAGGTTGAAGCTCTGCATTTTTGACAACCCCAAAGAAGTGATGTTGGTACAAAATGTTGATATGTCTTATTACTGGTGATATTAACCTTGATTCTTTGTTTAGGTAGTATCTGCCAGTTTTCCCCACTATAAAGTCACTGTTTTTCCCTTTGTAGTTAACAGATATCTTTGAGTCTGTTTAAATATTTGATTTCTCCTCAAATTCCTACCTGCTGATTTTAGCATCCATTAGTGGACCCTGCCGATTGTAGTTATTAATGTGGTGTTTGCCTAATTGTGATTTTGTATTTTCCTCCTTCTTGTTGTATTTATGTTAATTGTAGTTATCTCTTCTCCCCTATTAATTTTTTCAGTTACTTCATATTTTTCTCAGCATGGATATTCATTTTATTCTATGAGTTCCAATCCTGTACTGTCATTACTTACTTTGTTGCTAAAGTTGTTCCAGCTGTGCTGGTTTAGAGTTCCTCCAGACTTGTGTCCTTTGGACACGTGCTCATCCTTTTTCTGGCTCTTTAGTTTCTGGTACCACAGGATATTGCAGGGTCATCTTATATTTTCCCCTGGCCCAGCTCTGGAATCAGTCACTTCTCCAAGGAGCCCCAGTTCCTCTTATTTTGGTAATGATATTTAAGAACCTAAGTTCTGGGTGCTAGGTGTGTTAGATATCATTCCTCCTTGGTAATCTCAGTAGACAGAGCTAGGAAATACATGTATGTCTGCTAACTCATACATGCACACACATCTCTACTCATTTCTTTATGTTGGTAGAGTCCAGGCATCTCTATTAAAAGCGATTGAATGGAGAAGAGGAAGAGAACACAAAGTATAGTTAAGATGTATCTAGGTCAGCAGCTCTCAAAATTTCTGGTCTTGCATGCAACCCTTCTAGTCTTAATAAATTTTGAATGCTCCTAACAACTCTTGCTTATGTTGGTTATATATATCATTATTTACCATTTTAGAAATTAAAACAAATTAAAACTTTATTAATTTGTAAATAACAAATCCCACTGCAAGTTAACATAGAACATACTTTTAAAAAATTATATTGGCAAATCGTTAGCTAACCTGTACCCACCAATTGCAGTATGTTTTTGCCTTCTAAGCAGAGGCTGTCTTTCTTTTTTAATTTATTTTTTTGTTGAAGTATAATTGGCACACAATCTCACATTGTATACCATTGTTTCAGGTGTACAACAAAGTGATTCTCGGCAGCTCTGTGTGTTATGCTGTGCTTAACACAAGTGTAGCTACCATATGTCACCATGCAACACTATTACAATACCATTGACTATAATCCCTGTGCTGTATCTTCTATCCCTGTTACTAATTCATTCCATAACTGAAAGCCTGTACCTCCCACTCCTCTTGACCTATTTTGCCCATCCTCCCCCCCCTTTCCTCTGGCAATCAGTCACCAGCTTGTCTCTGTATTTATGGATCTGTTTCTGCTTTTTTTGGTTTGTTTGTACATTTGTTTTTTAGATTCCACATAGAAGTGAAATCATATGGTATTTTTCTTTCTCTGTCTGATTTATTTCACTTAGCATAATATCCCATAGTTCTATCCAGGTTGTTGCAAATGGCACGATCTCATTCTTTTTTTATGGCTGAGTAATACTCCATTGTGCGTGCATTTAGTGCACATCTTTATTCATTTACCTAACATTGGACACTTAGGTTGCTTCCATATGTTGGCTGTTGTAAATAATGCTGCAATAAATATAGGGGTGCATATATCTATTTAAATTAGTGTTTTTGCTTTCTTTGGGTAAATAACCAGTGGTGGAATTACTGGATTGTAAGGTATTTTAGTTTTAATTTTTTTGAGGAGCCTCCATACTCTTTTCCACAGTGGCTGCACCAATTTATATTCCACCGACAGTGCATGAGGGTTTCTTTTTCTCCACATCCTCACCAACACTTGTTATTTCTTGTCTAAAGGTTCTAGCCAGTTTCATAGATGTGAGGTGATATTTATTTTTTTCATTGTGGTTTTGATTTGCATTTCCCTGATGATTAGGGAGCACCTTTTTTGTGTCTGTTGACCATCTGTATGTCTTCATTGGAAAAACGTTTACTCAGGTCCTCTGCCCACATTTTAATTGGAGTATTTGTGGGGGGTTTTTTTGTTTTGTTTTTGGTATTGAGTTGTATAAGTTCTTTATATACTTTGGATATTAATCTCTTGTCAGATATATCTTGTGCAGATGTCTTCTCCCATTCAATAGGTTGCCTTTTCATGTTCTTGATGGTTTCTTTTCCTGTGCAAAAGCTTTTTATTTTGATGTAATCCTTATAGTTTATTTTTGCTTTTGTCCTTGACTGAGGAGATATATCTAGAAAAATGTTTCTCCGGCCAGCTGATGTCAAAGAGGTTGCTGCCTGTGTTTTTGTCTGGGGGTTTTATAGTATTAGCCCTCACATTTATATCTTTAATCCATTTTGAATTTATTTTTGTATATGGTGTGAGAAAGTGGTCCAGTTTCATTCTTTTGCATGTAGCTGCCTAGTTTTCCCAGCACTATTTATTAAAGAGACTGTCTTTTCTCCATTGTATGTTATTTCCTCCTTAGTGATAGATCAATTAACCATATAATTGTGGCTTTATTTTTGGAGTGTCTTTTCTGTTCCACTGATCTATGTGCCTGTTTTTGTGCCAGAACCGTACTATTTTAATTACTATAGCTTAGTAGTATATCTTGAAATCTGGGATTGTGATACCTCTGGCTTTGTTCTGCTTTCTCAAGATTGCTTTTGATACTATATGGGGTATTTTTGGTTCCATATACATTTCAGTATTATATGTTCTAGTTCTGTGAAAAATAACATATAACTTTTTTTTTTTAAAGATTATATTTATTTATTTGAGAGAGAGAATGAGAGAGAGAGAGCATGAGAGGGGGGAGGGTCGGGAGGGTCAGAGGGAGAAGCAGACCCCCCGCCGAGCAGGGAGCCCGATGCGGGACTCGATCCCGGGACTCCGGGATCATGACCTGAGCCGAAGGCAGTCGCTTAACCAACTGAGCCACTCAGGCGCCCAACATATAACATTTTTAATGAAATATAACCTTGTGCTCGCTTCAGCAGCACATATACTAAAATTGAAATATAACCTTGTTTTCTAAAACAAAAAATTTAGAGAGACTTTGTTTTACAGTTTTATTAATATGTATATTACCTGGCTTACTATAATATAACTGGATTCTCACATTCGCTAATACATTCACTCTGTGGTGACATCACATGTTAGCTTCTGAAAAATGCCACTATGTATTCATGAGAGGAGAGTGGGGAAAACCGTCATGATTATGGAAGCATTTCCAAGCTCATGGACAACCAAAAAGGGTGTCGGGGACCTTCATGATTTTATGGAAGTTGAAAGAATGGAATGTCCAGGTAGGATGGGGGGAGTCAGCACTGTCACAGATAAGATAACTTGATTTGAGCACTTCATCTACTTCATCTTATAGTTATCTAATTTATAAGTTGCTAGCGTAGCAGCCAAAATGCAGATTTATCATAAGAAATGTAGAGAAACAGACTAGAATATTTGCTGTGAAGTATGGATCCCTGAACCCTTCAAAATCAAAAGATAACTATGGACCTTGTCAAACCCTGACAAATGTAGCTACATTCAAAATTTTGAATGCAGTCGTGGGTCAGGCAGAAGGGAAGGTTATAGTTCATGAATCACACAAAGGCCTGTTCCGTCAGTGTGTTCCTTCCTCTCCTTGCCCTATTCTGTGACTTGGTGAGCTTGGAATTAGAAATATTCCTATTGACCAGCTACATTTAACTGTTCTTGCCAAAACTACCCTGGAAATACACACACACTCTCTCTCTCTCTCTCTCTCTCGGTCTTAACTTTCTCTTTTCCAGACTCCAGGAATATTCCCCACTATTGCTAACATTCTTTCTTTAGGCAGTATGTTTACAGTACAGTTAATTGTGTTATATCTTTATTTTTATATTCAAACACTTGTTTTATTTACAGTCACCTTGATTTTGTTTCCTAGATGCAATACTTTGAAACAGTTCCCTTCTAGTGATAAACACATCCTTTTTATATGGCTGTGTGTACTACTTTTACTCTCAGGAATAACCATTTCTTTAAAATTTGGAGGCAGTTATTTTGTCGGTATTCTTATAAAAGAATTATTCTGTATAACAGATTATTCTTTGTAAAAGTTTGGCCATAAGAAGGAAATTGTTAGAAAAATTTTGGTTCATGAGAAATGATTTTATAGAGGAAATGTAAGTGTGCTTTTAGGCAGAGAAGATGTAGCTGGTAGAATAAGGAAGATTATTTTAGAAAGGCAGTGAAACAGATAGGTAGGAATTGAGTCAGTAGCACAGAGTAGAGAGGAAATTGAAAATTGGAAGGAACATAATGGCTCTAGAAATAAAGAGGAGAGGTCGTAAGGACAGCTACTTCTGCCAAGTGACCTTTTCTTTTCTGTAAAGTGGATCATATAGCATCTTGAAAGCTGAGCTGGGGAGAATATAATTGATACCATGGGCAACAAGGAGCTATTGTAGATTCCTCACTGGGGAGATGATAAGAAAACAGTTTTTTGTTTTTAAGATTTTATTTATTTGAGAGAGGTGGGAGAGAGAAAGAAGCGCACGCGTGCATGCACAGGACCAATGGGGAAGGGACAGAGAAGAGGGAGAAGCAGACTCCCTGCTGAGCAGGGAGCCCATTGCGGGCGGGGCTCAATCCCAGGACTCTGAGATCATGACCTGAGCTGAAGGCAGACGCTTAACTGACTGAGCCACCCAGGTACTCCCAAAAACAGTTTTATATTTTTTCATGGGAGAATATATGAGGGAGATGATAATGCCGTTAGGCAGCAAGGTTGATAAAGTTAGAGTGAAATGGATTTTGCTGGATATGGATGTAGAATACTGAGAATGAAGAAAAGGAAGAGTCTAAAATAAACCTTCTTACCTGGGAGTTACGGGTAGAGGGTCGACTAAAATGTGCAACCCAAATGAAATACTTATTCATCATACACTATGTCTGGCAAATTTATTTTAGTACATTTCACATTTGTTATATCACTTATTAACATTATTAAGTCTGGAAGAAAGAAGTTGGGAAGGGTAGCAGGGTTGGAAGGAAAAAATAAAGGGATATGTATGATAAACCTGCAGCTCTGATTAAGTTTCTTACTTCATTCATGAAGACTTTTGCGGTTATTTCCAATCTCATTAATTTTTCCTTTGATTCCTGCCCTTATTCCCTGTACCATTCATTTAGGTTGAACCTAACATGTACTATTACTTGAATTGCTAGGTGTTTTTTTGTTGTTGTTGTTATGCATCAAAACTCCGCATGTACACTTTTAAGACCTTTAGAAAGGAGACCTTATATTTAGACTGTATTCTTGGTATTTAGAATTGTGCTCTGTACATATTAGAATTTTAGTAAATTTAAAGCTTTTGTTAAATTATTTTAGACTGAGTTTAGCACATTGCAGGCACTTAGTAGCTGTTGCACGAATAAATGAGTAAGGCTATTATGGGAAATACCAAAGAAGAATATCTTACTTGCAGATACCAAGATAAGATACAAGTGCATGAAATAGTGAAATATAAAAGTAGGATAGTTTGTCTACTTTTGGGACAGAAATGAAATAAGTCTTAAAAGAGTAATTTTGGATTCTGGGCTCCCTTTATTAGTGATCATGGGAATCAAGGGAAGAGTTTTTTTTAATGTAGAGAGGCCTCTTTATATTTAAGGTCAGGAGAATGAAGTGAAAGAGATCAAAAATGAAGAAAACATCAGGATAATTAAGAGATATATTTTAGAAGTAGCAAGAAAGAACCAGCATGGGCTGTGGCAAGGGGTGAGGAGGTACGACATTATAGGTCTCTACCTCTTCTAAAGCTGTTGGGGAAGAAGTTAGAGTATGGAAGGTAGATATAACATGGGAGTCATGTCTGACAGTTTCCCTAGTCTCAAAGTGAGAGATCTAGAGGGGGCTTCAGGTGCCTGATGCCTGGCTTTAGTCAGATCTTAGGAAAGGAAGGGTAGTTAGGCTGATTGATGGTTTGATGGTATTTCTGGGTCGGTAGTGAGAACAACATTGAAATTCAGGTATGTAGGCATGAAGTTGTATATGGGACAAGGTGGAATGGTAAAGCTTAAGTGAGGAAGAAACCAGAGTCTTTGTTTTTTTAATCTGATGTATTTCCTAGTCTCTTGGTTTTCTTTCCTTTTCTTTTTTTCAAAGATTTTATTTATTTGTCAGAGAGAGAGAACACAAGCAGAGGGAGACCAGCAGGCTCCCCGCTGAGCAAGGAGCCTCATGTGGGACTCGATCCCAGAACCCTGGGATCATGACCTGAGCCGAAGGCAGCTGCTTAACGGACTGAGCCACCCAGGCGCCCCTGAATATGTTTCAAAAATCCAGCAAACCAGTCTTTTCAAATATCATGTACCTGCAGATGCTGCTTTGATTAATTATACTTTGGTTTATTTTAGGTGAAAAATAACACTGAGAACTTGATTTTCTTGTAAAGACAGTTCTCAAGGAATGAAAAGACAATGTATAGATGAATTCTTGTCTCTTTTGTCATGATTAAGAGGTTTTCACGTTTTGGGGTGCCTGGGTGGCTCAGTCGGTTTCAGCATCTGATTCTTGTTCTCAGCTCCAGTCTTGATCTCAGGGTGATGAGTTCAGGCCCCATGTTGGGCTCCACGCTGGCCGTGGAGCCTACTTTAAAAAAAAAAGTTTTCATGTTTTTATAGATTATAGTTGTCTTCTTAAAGCCAAAGAAGACTTAAGTTTTCTCAGACTTTTTTGCAACTCACTCTTTCTAGCTGACTTACTATCATACCCATCCATCTCTTTATGGTTTAGAGTTACCTCCATCTTTTCTAAGCACCTTAGGCTGGATCTGTGTACTTTAGTGTGTGGTTATGTTATATATAGAGGAGATTAATTTATTCCATTTATGGGTAATAAGCCTGTTGGTGCACTCTAAAAATGTAACTTCCTGTGTGCCTGACATTCACAATGTTTTGATTCATTGATACTTCTAGGTTTGAGGCTGGGCTTTCATATGTTAAAAGTGTGCCTTATATTTGAGAATGCTAGTACAAATACTTCTTTCCAGGGATGCCTGGGTGGCTCAGTCAGTTAAGCGTCTGCCTTCTGCTCAGGTCATGATCCCAGGGTCCTGGGATCAAGTCCCACATTGGGCTCCATGTTCAGCGGGGAGCCTGCTTCTCCCTCTGCCTGCCGCTCCCCCTGCTTGTGTGCTCTCTCTCTGACAAATAAATAAATAAAACCTAAAAAAAAAAAAAAAAAACCACTTTCCATATATGTGGAAATAACTGAAAAGTTTAGATACATTTATTAATCTTTTTCACTGTTTACACATAAAGGCTCTTCCTTGGTTTGTGAATATCTGCTAATTGCAGAATTTGTGAATTTGTCTTATACTCTACTTGGCACTTTTGCTAAAAATAATTCCTCTGTTTCTTACTGCTGCATGCTAAATTTTCATGGTTTCTTTGCAATTTAGAAGCTGATGGAAATACTGGAACTACTTTTTGGTGCCCCTGCAAAATGGGACAGAGCAATTCACCAGCTGCTTACATAGTCTGTAATCATCTCTGCTGTCTCATACCCAATCCAAGTTTTGTATTTCAGTACACATCACTTGAGAGGTGTTAACATGTCTGTATTCCAAAGCCTTGTTGGTGGTGATTTTACCATTTTATTTTATGTTCCAAATAATGATACCAAAAGAAGCCATAGGAAGGTTTGCTAGTACTATTCTATAACCTGATAGAAAGAATTATTAGCCTAGTAAATCATTTACATCCTGTTTTTGTGCCAAGATTCTTCTTGATTTGTGATTCTTATACTGCCTACACCTCAGGAATTTATGAAAGCTTCCAGTTCCTTATTTTGTCAGCCTGAAATCCCTGCCTTATGTTGCATTTTCCTCATGAACCCCTTCTACACAGCTGTCTTCCAACTTTACACTGTGAATCTGTAAGATGTTATAATGTTTTGCACCATTCTTTTTAGTGTATGTTTTGAAAAATGTAGCCACTACTACATGATACTTCCTGGATTGTTATTAAGGAGCTATTTATTTATTTTAGCTTATAAAGAACAGAGATTTATTTCTCACAGTTCTGGAGGCTGGAAATCTAGGATCAGGGTGTCAGCATGGTAGGGTGAGGGCCCTCTTCCAGATCGCAGACTTCTTGTGTCATTACATGTTGGAAAGGTCACGGATGTTTAATGTGGTTCAGAACCTGTTGAGTTGAAAGGTTTTTTAGTTTTAAGATTCTTGTATTTTCATTTCAAGGATAGATGGAAAATGTACTATTAAAGAGCAGATGACTGAGTATCATCAGTTGTGATGAGAATTGGCACTACCATTACTGATCTAAGAACCTTCATGCGTTTCTATTTGTGTGTGTGTGTGTGTGTGTGTGGTTTTTTTTTTTTTTAGGACATGCATCTCATCTGTGAAAACAGATCTGAAGATGGGATAACATTTTGTAGTTTTTGTTTGTTGTGTAATTAGTATCCTGCCTTGTACATAACAGTGGCCTAACACTGTATGCAGTTCTAGAAACATCTTTATTTGGTGATGGTTTGGTGTATAGGCCAGGAAAGTACAGGCTAAGCTAAGATATTGTCAGGGTGTTGAGTTTAAAGATAATTAAATTTTCATTTTTTGTCTTACCTTTCTTCTGACGTGATTACATTTTAGAATTTTGTGTTTCCTCATATTTTATAAATCAAGAGAAAGCCTACTGTGAAGTCTGAATACCCTTTTATTCCCCAATATTTTACTGATTTTTGGAATTTAAACCTCTTTTTGTGCTTTTAACTTCAGTATCAGTTTCCTTAAATGTGGGAGTGAAATTGATCTTATTTTGTCCTGACTTCTACTTTATTCTTTGGTCTTATAATCCTTTCCCATGATATCTTTAGTCTTCTTGTCCAGATAGATTTTTGTAAAATCTTAGTCTATTCTTTAGTTGATATACTCTTGACTCTTACTATTCTATTGCGTATTAATGAACTCTTCAATACACTGTTCCGCGCGCACACGCGCACACACACACACCATCATTTTGGAAGCACCTATATGTAGGTTGAGCAAAGGATTAAACATGTAATGGCTTTGTCACAATGGACTTTTTGTTTATTTCTAAAATTGGCTTTTTTTTTTAACAGATAAGTGTAAAGCAGGAAATTACTTTTACTGATGTATCTGAGCAACTGATGAGAGACAAAAAACAAATCAGAGAGCCAGTAGACTTACAGAAAAAGAAGAAACGGAAACAACGTTCTCCTGCAAAAGTAAGAGAATATATTAAGGCGGTGGTCCCTAACCTCCTAGTTCCAAACTGTTGGTTAATCTTATGGGCAGGAACCTGGCTGCTGGACCATAAGGCAAACATAAAAATCTCATGTGGCTTAGTAAAGTTGGAATGTTGTATCAGAATCGCCAGGAGGACGGGATGCATGTCTGCATGGAGGTGGCGGGCCATTGGTTTTAATTTTTCCACTTTTTTCACCATGTCTTTTTTCTAAAGACAAACTTTTCTTTTTCCACGTCTCTCTTTTCTGCCCTTGCTTCTCATTCATATTAGTTTTACTTATTTTAATATGATTTCAAGAAAATTCAACACCAGTTATTCACCAGGGAAAGGTTGTGGGATACCTGTACTAGAATGTAAGCTCCACGAGGGCAGGGACTTCATATTATTCACAGTTGTATCCCAAGAGCCTGCGATAGTAGGCATAATAGACCCTTAAGAAATACTTGATGGGTGAATGAATAGATTAGTAAATAAGTGACCTAGTAAATACTAGTAGTAATTGCTGGCTTTTTTTCCTCTTTGGTATAGTAATAGTTGACTGTAGGTAGCATTTTGGTATTCCTAGGAAGTCTCTGAATTCTGAGCAGTATGTTTACATCTTTATAGTTATTTTTCATCTTTTGTTTTCCCTCATATAGTGAAGAAGGATTTTTTTTTTTAAGTCATAATATAACATGACCTTTTAATTTTGATGGCTCCTTATTTTTACATTTGTGATTTAGATTATCATCGTCATTATTTATATAATTAGTCTAGTTTTGGACTCAGTGATGTGCTGAAGCCAGCTTGTATTGGCTTGCCAGAGCTGATTGCTAAATTTACAGGAATTTTGTAAGCCAGTGCTAAAATCATTAGTAACTTAAAATTAGCCATAGTGAGAATATTTATAACAAACACGTCCCACCACCTGACTCCTTACTCTGTTGGTAAGCATTAAGAACATACCACAGCCTTTTGGGATATATATGTATAGCTACTATAGAAAAATTTGAAAAATACAGAGACTAAAATAACCTGTAGTCATATTGCCAGAGATAACTAACATAATTTTCTGCCATATTCCCTTTCTGTATTCAAATTTGTGTACATAGATTGATTGATTGAAAGTCCTGATTTTTTTTAACAGTGTGTAAGCAGTTTTTACATTTAAAGTTATTAATGGTTTTTATAAAGATTTTATTAGCTGCATAATATATTATTTTTTGATGTATCACATTATATTCGGTGATTGCTATATTGTTGGAAGTTGTGTTCTCTTTGCCTTTATTTTAAATCATGCTGCACTTAAAATATTTGTGTATAGATCTTCATGTGTTACTGAATCAATCATCAATCGGAGGGCATGAATTTTTCAAAAGTGTTCTTGACAGTGTGGCTCCTTCCAGAAATGTTGTACCAGTTACATTGCTACCTGTAGTGGACCTGAGGTGTGTCATGTCTGTCTGTACTTTCAAGTGTGAGACTTCATTTTCTGTAGCATAAGAGGGACATTTCATTATAGTTTAAATTTTAATTTCTTTAGTTACTGGCCATACTAAACTTTTTTTCTCCCATAATTATTGGCATTTTATATTTCATGTTTTGTGACGTCCCTCCCTGCCTTTCTCCTTCCCTTTGTTTTCTTGGGGTTAATTTTTTTCTCAGTGACTTATATGATACTTTTGTGTTGTTGTTTTTTTACATTAATGAATAAATCAAGTTTTTCATATATACAATACAAGGTTTTGAGAAAAAAATTATAATATTGCGATAGTGATTGTTACTTTGGATTTGCTGCTAATCTTTGGGGAATAAAGTCTTTTAAAAAAATGTACTACATTTTCCTTGGTATTTTATTGCCATTTTTTTTCTGGTACTATTCTTGAGTGTAATGTATCCTAAAATTCTGACTAAAACTCAGATTATTATCTTCTAGTAGGGTGTTATTTGGCATCTTTATTTGGTGCTATGTTCTAGGTGTTTCTAATACAGATCAGATTTTTAGAGGCTTTAAGCTATTTTGCTTGTCTAATTTGTAGATAAACTGATAATGTATTAAAATATTTCTAAGGGTATTACGTAAATATATATCTATATAATGACTAGATGAAAGATTTGGCCTATTTTAAGTATATTATATATAAGGAAATGTTTTGGGTCTTTTTAGGGAATTCCTAGGAGAGTGACATACCTAGAAATAATACATGGAAGATGAGGGTGTGAGACTAACAAAAACAATTATTTTTAAACTTTCCTGACACATTAAATGTAACGGAGAATGGTTGTGGACTGTTTTTAACACTGGTCTGCAGTCTCCAGATGAATGGTTTTTGTGTCTGGAGTATTAGAATTTGAGACAGAACCAGTGAGGTTTTTTTACATTTTCTCAAGCATGTTTTTAAAAATTAACACTTCATATTTTTCATTAAAGTAACTGTTTCTTCCTTTTTTGTAAGAAGAGAAAGAAAAGCTTATCTCATGTCTATAAATCAATGTATTGCTTGTTTTAAATTCCTTAAAAACAGTTTTAAGTTTCACAAAGAATTATAATTTATTATGCTTAGAAGACTCTACTCTCCCCCCAAATCTTTTCCAGATCTTGAATTTGCCATTATGAATATTTTGGGTGTGTGCCACCATTGTGTCATATTAGATTGGGGATCTATACAGAAAATATAACTAACATGATAGACTTCTGGTTAAAATATTAGAGCTTACATATCCATATAAATAAATGTGACTCCTTTCAAGATCAGCTCTGTAGTGAGAAGTACTGTATTGTTATGTCATCTTTAGCTGCCATGGATTTTAAGCAATAATTGCTTTCTAAGCCTCTATCATATGGCAGAGGTAGATTTGATACTGAAAATGCCAAAATACATTTAGCAGCATGTCTGAAGAAGAGGATATAGTCAAGCTTGGGAATGTTGGCTAGGTCAAGTTATTTGGTGCTATCATGGATTAAGCTTGTTTATGAAAGTAAGTTTTCATATAATAAAATCTTGTCCCTTTTAAATGTCAAAATTAATTTAATTTTAACAGCTTTGTCGGGGATCTTTAATGTGTTGTGTTCTTTTTAAGTATAGTGCATATGAACTATAATGTCTAGTCTAATGTCTGTCTATGTTGATGATGTAAACATTTTTTTAAAAATCATATGAATTATAATGAAGCCCTTTGGAAGGACTGAGATATTAGGGCTTTCCCCGCCTCTTACCCTGAACGCTCCTGACTGGTAGACTTTAAGTGTTTTTTTGATGCTTATAATTGCTTCTTGTCTCATTCCTTAATGACATGCTATTCTTTTTTACATTGCTATACTTAGTTCCATCGCCCCTTTGAATCTCGCTTTGTTGTGGATTAGCACTATATGGAGAACTAAAGTTACCAGAAATGTGTGAAAAGTTTTAGTAAACTTAATTCGTTCTCCATGCATTCATGTCAGTGGGTTTCTTCCTGGCTCTCATTAGAGTCACTGTAGGGCTTTTCCAGTTATAAATACCCAGGCCCCAACCCTGGGGATTCTTATTGAGGGGATTTCCATTTATACTTTAAAAGAGTCCAGGGCGATTGTGATTTATGTTTACGCTTGAGAATCTCAAGTCTTAATACTAGAAACTTCTGGAATAAGAAGTAAGGAATGAGCTATTACCACTTGACTTTGATATTGACTTGTTAGGTGTATTAGGAGGATTATTGAGTCAAAGTCAATGAACTCTTAAGATAATCTTTTTAAGAAAAGTATAATAATATTATCTTAATCCAGTATTGTATACATTGTATAGGTCTTTTCAAATGTCTCAGTGACTGAATGAGATAGAGCAGAGTACTTTTAATTCCTTACTTCTTATTCTGAAATGTATCTCCCTTTTCATCCCTCAGCAAACAGTTTAGATGCCTGTGATGTGCCAGCATCTCTTATCAGGTGCTGAAGAATGGAACTGTGTTTGTTTAATAGTTTAGGTGGTCCGAGTAGAAATTGATCATTCAAAGTTGTGCTGAACTCAGTAAGGATGAGAGTATTCCACAGATCAAATAGATTGTAGATTATATAGAGAATCCTTTCTTAGCAATTTATTATACACTATTGGTTTTCAGAAAAGATTTGTGACTTTGATATCAAAAAGATCTTAAATTATATAAATGAGGAAAACTTAATTAAAGGGAACAGAGAAATAGATATACCAGGCATGTGTCATACTTTCTCCTGTGTGTTGACTTGATTATGGAAGAAGTGGCTTTGAAGCTGAAGAACTGATTATAAGATGGGGAATGGAAGTAACAGAATAGTACTTAAGAGAAAAATGAAGATGAGTATTAGTAAAAGAATGTGTTAGTATTTTATTTATTTATTTATTAAGATTTTATTTATTTGTCAGAGAGAGAGCACACCAACCAGGGGGAGTGGCAGGGAGAGGGAGAAGCAGGCTCCCTGCTGGGCAGGGAGCCTGATGCACGGGACTCGATCCCAGGACCCTGGGATCATGACCTGAGCCAAAGGCAAACGCTTAACCGACTGAGCCACCCAGGCGTCCCTAATATTTTATTTCTCTAATTTTCTCAGGAAGCTATGTGTTTTGGGTAAATAATTTTTCTCACAAAACTGAACCCTAACTTTAAAAAATATTTTGATGCAAACCTTTCTTTAAATATCACATACTTTTTTGCCTAATATTTAGGAAACCTAAGAGAAATGACCTTTTCTAAAACTTAGGGTTATTATGCTGAACATTAGTTATTGTGCCATGCTTACAATACAGTGACTTTTGTGTTCTGGCACTGTCAAAAGCTTGTCATTTTAAAATGAAATTTGTAATGTATGAAGTCCAGTATGGACAGATAGTGAAAATTCTGAAGAATGAGAGTGACAGTGTGAGGGTGGGATATTAGAGGTAACTAGAAGGGTCAAGATATTGTGCTGGTTATTGCTGTGGATGGTTATGGCTGTGTTATTTTGTTGTATATCTTTGGGATGGCACTATTCTGCTTCTGATTGGATTTGAAGAATAAAGAGAATTATAGAAGATCTCATTCTCCACCCCCCCAGTTGCAGTGAACTGACTTACAATACAGGAGAAATTTAAATTATCTCTTCTATATTGTCTTTTGGGTTTTGGTAGTTTAGAAGATGCTTTAGGTTGATTTAAGAATATATGATAAAACCTATAATCATTACCTTAAAATAATTAAAATTATTTTAAAATAATTTTAATAGTACATAACAGAGAATGGAGAAAATAATTTCTGCCTTTTAAGACAGCAAAACTTTTCCTCACTGAAGAGTGTTAGGTTGTTCAGTGGCAGTGACCTTTGAGGAGTGAAAAATCTCTAAATTTAATAGAGCTTTGTTAGTGCTTTGCCTGATGAAAATTGATGTATTATTTAAGATAACCATCATATATAGTAGCTAGCTGGGAACAGATTTGGCTCAGAACAAAAAATAATGGACCATGAGATTAAGAAAGCAGATTAATTGAGTTCCATTTGGTTTTGAAATTTTTTACTAAAAAATCTGTTTTAAATTTGTAAACAGTTAAGAAAATCAAGTATGTTAAGTATTGTTTAGACTGTTATTAATTTCACCACTCTTGATAAAGCCTTATTGCTTGGTCTTTATAATATACCATATTTCTCCAAGAGTAGGAGTGACAGGAAGCAAGACAAATCAAATGGAGATACTATACCAGGCATTTTAGGACTTAAACCTTGAAATTTAAAATGTTTAGTTGTAATAGTGTTCATAAATTGAGGGGAAAAAGAAAAGCAGAAATATTTTATGGTACTAGTTAGAGTAGCAAGTGAGACTGCTAATCTCTAAGGCAGACACATTTAACTGGTAGATCACATTCTCCCAAAAGATCTTGAAAGGGTGTGAACAAGAACAGAAGCCATATCTATACCAAGGAAGAAAATTTTGCCTATATTAATGTGCAATTTCTTTTCCACTAAGGGCCTTTGTTCTTTAACATAGCCACGTCTCTGTGGCACTACTTAGTAACTTCGAAAAATTGAAAGGTATCACTTTTGGCAAAAATTTTTAAAAAGAATAAATTGGTGAGCCTTGAGGATGTTTGGTATGGGTAGCAGTCAGCCATGTCATTAGACATTTATAGAGTCTAACTATGTTCCAGATACCATTTTGGGCACTGGGGTTATAGTGGTGAATAAAACAGACAAAATCACGTGGTTATATTGAAAACAGATTACAAATTGGAAGAGCCACTGGTGCTCGTGTGAGGCAAGATGAATTTTACTTAGTGTCCTTTATACAAATATGTTTGTTATTCTGCCCCCCCCAAAAAAAAACACAGAGAAAGAAATATTAAAATGTCCAAGAATTTGATTTTTCTGTCTTTGAACTTATAAATGTGCTAGATTTTTCAGTCTTCTTATTCACAAGCCAGTGTTAGCTGTTTCATCCATAAAATCCACCTTGAGTTAAGGCTTGAATGCACAGGGAAAGGCAGCATTACCTTCAGTGCCAGAAAACAATGACCTAGAACTCCTTAACTCTTCATAAAAGGGCTTTGTACAGTCAGGGACAACATCCGTTTCACATTAAGTAACTTGGGCCAGATTTGTTCCTTGCAGAGACTTCCCTTGCAGTTGCTATGCCACAGAAAGCTATTGAGCTGCCATGTGTTTTGGCACTTGGATCTTGTTATCAGCATATGTGGAAAAAATACCTGGTGCTGTCTTGTTTTTAGTTCTGTTTTATATAAAATGTTTAACATCTTTTTGTTATTTGTTGTATGTTAGAAATATTTTGAATCTTCTTTGAAAAGATTTTGTGTTTTGTTTTGCATAGTGTTAACTTGCACATTATTTTGTGACTTGGAGGGGTCAAAAAATTTAAAGCAACTGGCCAGAGATGAAACTTTCTATTCTCACTGACTCTCATCAGGAAGCTGTGACACCCACTTCCATTCTTGTGCCAAATGTTTCTCTTTATGACTCTGGTGCATAGACTTTGAAGCATTGTTGACCACATTGGCAGTTTGCCCAGAACCCAAATATCCTGTATAATTTGCATAATAATTACCATTGATTTACATACAGTACAGGCTGAGTTGTCTTCCAGAATTTAAAGTAAAAGAATGTTTTAAAAATTAAAGCCTTTTCCCCCTTACCTCTCCTGTTTTCTAGGTTTGAGAAGGGGGTCATAGCTGTGTGTTTACAGGCCCTAATCAGTTTCCACAGGCCTTTGTATTTTCTAAGATGTTTCCTAGATTTGTCTACCCTGTGTGGGACACAATTTTGTAGCTCCTACACTGTATGCCCCCACTTTCAGTATTGTTTCCCTCTTACTTGCCATGCTCCTAGGGATCTGATCTCCTACTGGTTTTCTTTGCTTCTTATCTTCATGTCATATTCTGCCATGTCATTTCTAATCTCCTCAGTAATGAAAAAAAAAAAGATCATTTATTATTTTTACTCTGCCATGTGTCTCATGAGCGAGACAGTTTAATGTTGCATGTGGAACAAATGGTTGATAAATTGGAATACATGAAGCCCAAAGATGAGCTTCTCTCCAGCACTGTCCAGACCAGGCCCATAATATTCTCAACCTCAGGAAGCCCAGGAAGATACGATTTTTGTCACCTGTCTTCCTTCCCCATACCCACTCTTATTTATCCAACAGATGTTTTTAGGAATATGCTCAGGGACAGTTTAGTAGTCCTAGAATAAGTAACCTTAGAGATCCTAGAGTGAACCAGGCTCCAAATTCTATGCTAGATGACCTAAAAACTTAGATTGCTCTTTTTCTCTTCTTTAACAAAAACAAGCAAGCAAGCAAGAACGAAAATGTAATAGGTAAGCATTTATGTGATTCAGAAAAGTATTTAAGTATAAACAATGTAGAGTCCCCCTCCCACTTTGTCCCCTCTGCCCAGTTCCCCTGCCATCACAACCAAGGCTATGTGTGTTTCATGTGTATCCTTCTTAAATAGTTTTTATGCATATACAAATAAATATGTATCCTTGTATGTACTTTCTTATATATAAAAATTTGCAAAATTATGTACTGGATTCTAAACCTTGCATTTTTTACTTAATAAATCCTGGAGCTTTTTCCATATAGGTCTGTAGAGAGCTTTTCTCATTTTATTTTACAACAAGATAATATTAAGTTGCATTCATTTTCCATGATTTAACCAGTCCTATACTGATTGATATTTATGCCATGTCTGTCTAAAACATAAAACTTTCGTCCTGCATATGTGAGAATTTAAAATTGAAAATAAAGTTACACTCACCCTAGCAGAGAGCACTTCAGGACTCTGTTAGACATCACCTTTGGAGAAGAGGGGACAGAGTGCTGAGATCTTACTTATACCAGCTTCCAAGGTTTTATTAGTGATTTTTACCATTCCGAGTCACATTGTACTTTGCTACAGTTAATCATAACCTTATTCTAACACCTTTTTCAAGATTAGGAAAGAAATTTTCATAATTTCTGGTGACCATTGTTTGCGTTAAAAGGCATTACCTTTTTTATAAGTTAGTATTATGTTTTTAAAACTTTTGTTTTTACCTTTTTTTTTTTTTTAACCAGATCCTTACAATAAATGAGGATGGATCACTTGGTTTGAAAACCCCTAAATCTCACGTTTGTGAGCACTGCAATGCTGCCTTTAGAACGAACTATCACTTACAGAGACATGTCTTCATTCATACAGGTATTTCTTGAATTAAAATGGGCTTATGGCCATTAAGATTATTGTTGTTGCTATTTTTACCTCGGATAAATGTCATTCATTTCTAAGACTGTAGCTAACCTGGCATTTTAAATCAGAGATTTCCACAGGCCAGAATGTCAGAGGGAAACCAGCAAAAACTTTAAATGAGAAAACAATGAGCAATGATGTGTAAAATTAATTAGTCTTAATTGGACACTTATCTGGCTTATGTGTTCTTTTCAGCTAGAGAAACAATTATAATGTATTATTAAAAGCCTGTCAACATTTATTTTTCTCTGCAAGACATCCAGATGGAGTTTGAAATAAGAATTTATGAAATATGAGCTTCAAATATTAAAAAATGGTATTAAAAATGATCATTAAGAACATGACATTATAGAGGGCAGACCTAAAGACTAATCACAGATCCTTGGGGAAACAGACTAGACACGTAGGTTAAATTAAAGGGTATGGGGTGGGGAAGATAGAGTAATAAGGTAGGTTTAATGAAGTAGGAAATACAGTGTCCTAGAAGCTAAAAAAAGAGACAGTTCCAGGGAGGGTATAATCAGCAATGGCACAACCTTCAGAGAGGATAGAGAGGGGTAGAGAACTGAGAAGAAACCATTGGAATAAAATAGTAAAGAGATCACAAGTAGCTTTTAAGAAAGCAGAGTATAAGAGTTAAAGCACAAGTGGGTGGTGGAGAATTTGAGACATGAGGTAAACTACTCTCAAGGTATGGTTGAAAAGGAAGGAGAGAAAGTAATAAGGTGGGAGTGTTTCAGGATTTCTGGGAAGTTTGTTTGCATAGAGCAGACCTCAAGAATACTTAGAGGTTCCAGCAGAGAAGGAATGATTGAAGAGTCCAGATTAAAAAAAAAGGAAAATGTTCGAAAGTTCTGAAGGTTCTGGAGAAAATAATTGAAAGGGCATAAAGGGATAGTTAGCCATGGAGAACAGGGTGGGTGGATCTTCTTTCAGATAAAAAGAGAGAGGAGCTGTTTAAGACACACTAGATAACCCAGATCCTTTTTAGCCTTCTGATTTTTAAATTGTTTTGAATTGTTTTTTCTTTCTTCTTTCTTTTTCTTTCTTTCTTTCTTTCTTTCTCTCTCTCTCTCTCCCTCCCTCCCTCCCTCCCTCCCTTCCTTCCTTCCTTCCTTCCTTCCTTTTGGATATAGAGTGGATTTGATCTCATCTTTGTGTGATTGTGAGAATGTGAATTTTATAATTGTGGGGGAAAAAATTGAGGAAATAAAATTCTTTTAAATTAATGAACAGTATAAAAATATTGTGTGGATAATTTGGAATTTTCCAGAATTTGGGCTTCTAAGATTTATCTTTCCTCAGAAGTAGTAACTATAAACTGTGTTTTATCCAGTAACTAATTTGTGGATGTGAAATTATTTTAAGGCGAAAAACCATTTCAATGTAGTCAATGTGACATGCGTTTCATACAGAAGTACCTGCTACAGAGACATGAGAAGATTCATACTGGTGAGTGTTGCCACCCTTCCTATAGGGTCATTAAAATTACCATTCCAGATACAGGGAAGAATTTTTAACAAGTAGCAGCAACTTGTTGCCACTGTCATCAGTTTTGTTTCTTAAGAGTGTGTATCATATTTTTTCTTTGAATAAATCAGTCTTAACTGTTAAGACTTGGCTTCAATGTCCAAGCCCAATAAATTACTTTGAAATAGAGTTTCATAATAACTTAAAATGTATTTGAAATGACAAAAGGAGATTTTTGTGAGATAGCAGTTTCCTAAGATGTTTAACAAGTTTAGGGTTAGGTAAAAGTATCATTCTTATTCATTAGTCTGGGGAAGAAACAAAGTGCCTGAGCCCTAAGATACAGATACCATTCTTTTTTCCCTTACTGTTTCATGTATATAGCTTACTAAATTAAGAGAGTTGTAATCCTGATAAATTGGAGACTTCCAGTTTTTCAGTTGTTAATGACTTAGAAACAAGTATTTCGGAAAATCACTTTAAAGGAACCCGTACCTAAAAAGTTAAGTCTCTTTTTAAGCAAACATTTATTTGCTTTTATTTTATTTTATTTTTTGACAAATGTAAAACCAAGTGTTATATGTAACCTTGATTTAGTGGACTGTCAGCTTTTGACTTTGATGTCTGTAAGCACGGTGAAAAGTGTTTCTTTAGAATTTATTTCTAGTGTTTTGCCTTTTTGTGATGGAATAAAAGCAGAGTTGGTGTATTTGTATCACTTTGATTCTTATATTTAAGCAGAATTGAGAGTGATGGTGATACTGAAAATATTGAAGTTCTTTTTTTTTTTTTTTCTTAAAGATTTTATTTATTTGACAGAGAGAGGCACAGCGAGAGAGGGAGCACAAGCAGGGGGAGGGGCAGAGGGAGAAGCAGGCTTCCCGCCGAGCAGGGAGCCCAGTGCGGGGGCCGGATCCCAGGACCCTGGGACCATGACCCGAGCTAAAGGCAGACACCCGATGACTGAGCCACCCAGGAGCCCCCAAAATATTAAAGTTCTTCATATTTTTTCTATATTAAGTACTTAAGCAGGAACCTGCCCAATGTTATTTAGATGTGTTCTCATGGTACCTGCAGTACCTGTGAAAGGGGATCCTGGACAGTTTGTCCTATAAAAGAAGCAACTTCTTCTGCCTAATCATTTTCCTTTCTTTGTCCCTAACAAAGAAGCATGAATGTGGCTGGTCTCCTTAAATACAACTTCAACTGTGTAGCACATCTATGTGCTTTAAAGTTCTACTTTTCAAAGATGGTTACGCACAACAGCCATTTCAGTTTCTTAAGTAAACATTTATTCATCACTTCCAGATGGAAGGGAGCGTAATAGGCACTTTGGGAGAAAGAACAACTTATTGATCTTATGAGACTTACAGCTAAATTTTTATTTCTATACAGTAATAAAACCTGATCAGATAATGATAAAGTCTTTAAAATTTTTGTATGTTTTTAATACCTATTAGATTTTGATGATTTACTCATTCATTTAAAAAAATGTACTGAGCCTTCAGTATTTTTCAGATATCAGAAATACAGAGATTAAAAAAGTAGTTTCCGTGGAATTTATATTCTAATGGGAGAGACATACATATAAACAAGCACAGCGTGATAAGTGTTGTAGAGTTTTGTACAACATGTTCTTGTGCCCTTGAGCAAGAGCCAGCTGTGTTAGCTGTTGAAGGTTACATAGGGAAGGCAACACAGGAAAACTGCAGGCGGCTTAGTTGAGAGAAACCATGTACGTGAGAGAGAGAGAGAGAGAGAGTATATGTGTGTGTGTGTGTGTGTGTGTATCTGACAAGGATTTTTGAAACAGTACTTTCCCTTAATTGCACTCTGCTGTTTTCTGTTCTGTTTTAGTAAATTCTTTTTTAATGTGCTGGTCACAATTCTGTAATCTTACTGAAAAAATAACTGTGCTAAGCCAGGGGGGTATCTTGGATTTAAACACGTTATAATTGG
Organism: Leptonychotes weddellii; assembly: GCF_054177405.1. NCBI lineage: Eukaryota > Metazoa > Chordata > Mammalia > Carnivora > Phocidae > Leptonychotes > Leptonychotes weddellii. The sequence continues at coordinate 129,771,851 of NC_138369.1, forward strand.
TAGTTAATATTTAGAATTTACTAAGACCAGATATTGTGCTAAATATTTTGTTAAATATCTCATTTAGTTCTCACATTAATCTTGAAAGAGAGGAGCTATTACCATCCCCGTTTTTTAGATGAAGAAATAATACGCACACAAAAAGTTGAGAAACTCTTCTAAATTTATATATAATCTAATATACATATATGGTGGAGCTAAGATTCCAACCTAAGTCTGTGATTCCAGATACACATGTGAAATCATTAACTGCAAAATGAGACTAGAAGCATATAACAGTTATCTTTTGGCCGTTTTGAGTTTTTCTTGCTATGCCACTAAGTCATAACCGGGTTTAGTAATATGTAAAAGGAATGGAAGCAAGGGCTGCGGTTCTCATGATATAGAGAATACAGTTAGAACAAGAGAAGAAATTGAGAGGAACCAGGGCAAACCAGTCACTATGGTTCCTTAACAGAGAAAAGTTTCTTTTGAAGAGAGACTCACTTTTGCTTCACTGTTCACGCTACCTCAATGCCCCAGGTGGAACTGATATAAAGGGAATTGATTTTCCTTCTTCCTTTTCTTGGTTCCTTTTATGGATTCTTTCTGAAGACAGTAAGGTGTTTTTGTCTTATAACCAAGATACCTATAAGCTATACCTATCTGGGGGTATATATTTAGAACCACATATATGTTCTCCAACATTTATTATTCTGTCCCTTACTGTTCTTTCGCGTTTTAAATGGCTTTCATTTTTGGAGAGGTGGGTAATGCTCTACAGTTTGCCCATGTCAAGGCTTTCTCTCTGTACGTTCTTAGCTTAGAAGAATGCATCACATTAGTTAGGGCTGTAAAAGAGATTTTGCATATGTTTATCCATTTTTAAATTGTCAAGAAGGTAATGAGTCACGTATCAACTGATCCTCAATGGTCCTGTTGTGAGAAGAACTGCTAGTTCTTACAGGCTCCATTTTCCTTATAGCCTCCCTCATATTCTTTTAGGTCTCATTATACTGTCTCTTCCAGCCTCCCCAGCCCCCAGGCCTGTACTCTGCTCCATTTCCAACATGACTAAAAATCATTACCTGCTTGGCTACTCTTGCCACCAAAAGATAACTGTGACTTTTAAAAACCAAGAACCGAGCTTAATTTGGTTTTCAGATAGAAAATTTTAAAACTCAGCCTGGACAGGTTATCACTTAATTATGTTTCCAAAGTTTGGCTTAGCCCATGAAATGTTATTTTGTGAGTACTTTTTCATCCAGAGGCTGATCCCTGAAATTCTGGTTAAAACTTTATCCCTTTAGCCTAAGGCACTGAGAAGGGTAAATATTCTTGAGACTGCTGTTTTTTTGGCAATTATGGGAGATTTCTATCTTTTTGTAAATGTATTATAGATCCTTATGGTATGTTTGGGGATGTGGGAGAGAAGGTGAAGACTTGAAGCCAAGGTTGAAGATGAAAATCTAATTGATCATTTTGTTTAGGGTCAGGTACATACCAGGGTTAAACATTGATTTTCAGTGACAGATTTGATCAGGTGTTTTTATTTCATCTAAGGTGCCTTTTCCTTTACATCTTCAAAGGCATGTATAGACCACATGTTAGAATGACATATATCCAGTTGTGTTCTTTTCTAGTCACCTTGTCACCATTTTACCCTAAGAAAGTACCAGTCTTACTGCCATGGGACAGGAGGTGTGAGTTTGAGGAGTAAAGAACTTAATATAGTTTTCAATATTTTATTTTAATTTTATTTTAGTTCTCTAAATTCCTGTAAATAGTAAGCCACAGAATACCTATCTTGATATTCTGACTGTTTTAGCAAATTATGGTTGTATTTTATAGTGTGGCAGTTTTCACAAATTTTTTCATTTCATTAGTAAAAACTTATGAGCCATTTTGTATATAGGGAAGATTTTATAGAATGATCTTGCTCCCCAAAATGAAAAGTATTTTGAAAATAAACCAAATCATTCAGAGTTATGCATATTCATTAGTTTCTCCCCCCTCTTTTTAAAAAAGGCTTTAGTTTTTAATGCATACAATTCTATATATACAAATAGAGGAAGAAACACTGGAAAACCTGTTACCCAAGTTAGCACTCTTTATGCCTAAAAATATGTTGATCTTCTTTTCCTCTTGACTATGACTTTTTTTCACAAGCATGTTAAAAAGCTGAACAATAGCATTTTTTTTTTTTTTTAAACCAGTTGGGCTAGTGGGGTGGAGTAAGAATGTTGATTCACCCTTGACTAAGTTAGCTCAGCACTGTATTTCCTTCATCATAGTTGAGTTATTAATAAAACATAACAGTTTTCCTCTCATTATTTGAATCCCCAATCTATAGTTTATGAGCTTTAATAGAGAGGTCTTATTGAAAGAAAACGTTACAGACCTGGTTAGAGTGTATCTTATTGTGGAGATGGAGGAACTGAATACTGTTTGTGCTGCGGAGGATGTTGCCTGCACTAGTTGCTGCTGGCATTCTGATTGCTGAGCCAGATCGCGCTGGCATGGCCAGAGCTTGCCAAGAAAGATTAAGCAGGGAACAACAGATTGCTGTGACTGACATCCTCTGGTTTATTAACAAAGCATTCAGAAACCAGATTTCTTTTTTCCTCTGCAAAACTGTTGATAATTCACACTAAAAGATTTGATTACACATAAAATACATATAAAAGCTTAACACTGTATAACAGAGTATCTCAGTAAAGATATAGAAGAAATCATACACCCTCACTTATGTGCGTGCACACACACACACACACACACACAAAACTGTGCCATACTTTTTTTGTTTTGGGGGATTGGAGAAGTCATTCTGAGAATCAGCTCCATCTTGACATTATGCATTAGTACTGAAATAAAGAGAACAAGAGGCTATATAAGGAAAGTTGCCTGGTTTTCAATTAAGTATATATATTTTGTGTACATGACCTTTTCCTCAAATCCATAGAAAATGTTCTTTGTTAGTTCTTAGTGTCTGCAGTTTAAAAAAAAAAAATTATCATTTGTTTTGACGAGTCTCTAGTTTAACAAATTGGGAATCTCTTGAAGTGGTTTCATTCTTATTTATGTATCATTATTGAATGAATGAACATGTGAGTGACATGACTCACAATTGGACACATTCTATACAAGTAGTACAGACAACCTGTGCTTTAGGTGTTCAGATGAAATAGACCAGTGAGGATTCAGATTGGTGGCTTCATGGAAGACATAGAACTTAAATGATCCTGTGAGGTTCGATTTAGACTTTGTAGTCCATGTGTTACATGGCAGTTAAGTGTCATCGTAGGAAGTATAGGTGGTAGAGCAGAAGCACAATGCAGCCAGGACCAGGAGAAAAATCTGGGGTGTACTGAAGTTGGGAATATTTGGGCAAGGATAGGTAAGCAGATATGCAGATGATAAATTCAGGTACACAGAGTAGCTAGTTAAAAATCTGACAGATATCAGGACAATTGCAGATGCTGGATAATATGATAGCAAGCAGTGTGTCATATATGCTAGGTTAAAAGAACCAGAAGGAGGCAGGTACTTTGAAGTTAGTTAAAAAGCTAGAAATTCCTAAGAATTCAGTATCATCAACCTAATAATACTGTCAAATAAATTTGAGTACCTGTTCTGTCCAAGCACTGAATTGAGTACTTTTAAGATCCTTAGATGTTATCTCTGAAGAGTTTCTGTTTTTCAAAAATTCTTAAGTGTTACTATCATTTTCAACTCTGATTTGAATTTTATGGAAGTGTTTTGACATTATTTGAAAGCAGCCACAATAATAGTAACTGCTTCTACCTATTTTATAACTTTGCTCTTCTGTAGATCTTTTGGAGAGAGTCGAACATCATGATACTGTTAAGAAGCAACTGCCATAGGACTGACGTCCTAATGTAGTTACTTATCTCCAGCTTCATCTCCTGTGCTGCTTTTATGCCGTTTGTGTTACTGATTATTAATGGAAGTACTTCCTAGTCTTTATTTCTTATAAGACTGTCTCTTATCTCTTCCTCACAGCTGTGTAAAGAAGCTGATAGACAGATTAACTAGAAGTTTATTGATTTCCCCCTCCCCCATATATTTTCATCTATCTGTAAATTCTTTACAGGGCTTAACTGCTTCTTCTTTACCTACATTTCATTATCTATTTTGATTTTGACTTTCTAAGGGCACATAAAGAATAACTGCTGAGCAAGAACTTTCAGTGTGCATTTTTAATTATCCTAGAAAATATATTCAGTCAACTCTTAATTATCTTGGGGAATTGACTAAATTATAGATTTTTTTAAAGATTTTAGTTATTTATATGAGAGAGAGGGTGTGAGTGAGCAGGTGGGGGGGGCAGAAAGAGAGGGAGAAGCAGACTCCCCACTGAGCAGGGAGCCCAATGCAGGGCTCGATCCCAGGACTTTGGGATCATGACCAGAGCCGAAGGCAGACGCTTAACAACTGAGCCACCCAGGCGCCCCAGATTAATTATTTAAAATTTAAAAAGACAAATAATTGTGAAAAAAATAAAATGAATACTGGCACAAAAAGAGCATTACATATTGCTGTTGTTTGAAGTTGCATAGTATTCTATATATAGGCCTGTTACGCTTATATAATGGAAGAACTGTCTTCATCCTTAAAATTCAGTCAGGTATGTTCTTGTCTACATCACCTTTTAGTTCTGTATCATTGGATGGAGGGGAGGGACCTGGAGTCTGATCAGTGGTAACTCTGTTATAGAGTTTTGAGGTCTAACTTTATCCCTGCAGAAAAATCTGCCTGTTAAGACATTTTATTTTTCTAATGTCAGATTTGGGAGGAAATGGAGGATGGACTCATGGGAACCTGGAACTGAAAGGTATTAATTTAAAATGTTAGGATTCAGTGAAAAATACAAAGGTTTCCCTTATGCAGAAGCCATGGGCATAAAAAATTAGGGACTGGGCAGGAGACATTTGAGGGGCCTTTATTAAGGAGGTGAGATGTTAAGCAGGAGTGGAGAACAGAATGATTTTTACAGGAAGAGGGGGTAGAGGTTACCTACCGAAAACATTGCCTGATGTTCTGCTTAATCATTGAGACTTCTAGATTATTATTTAGTAGGAGAATTTGCTCAGCGGCTAACTGATGTACGTAGGTTTTTTATGATATTAAAAAGAATAAGATAGTAGCTAAGAAATAGACAATGGTAACAGACTATTTTAGCAGAATAATAGGATTTCTGGTCATTTCTTCCCTTGTATTTCATGTGATATTTTGTATTTCTAAGCTGTTACATTTGCTCTGCTTTTACATTTTGGATGAAAGTTCTTGAATGGTAAATATGTTCCTGAATATTGTGTATAAACAAAGTTTACATGAAATCATTACAGTGCTGAATTGAAAGTTGAAGCTATTGCTTCTATTAACAGTCTGGATTTATTTGCTCAGCAGTGTTTGCGTTTTAGATTAATTAATTAGCTATTAAAGTTTTTGCCCCTGCAGGTAAGTAACTTATGAAACTAATTGCAATCTTTCTTTTTTCTCTCTCGTTGCAACAATTGCTTTTATAATGAGATTTCTTAGGAATACCACTGTCATACTCTGGCAAAGTAATGATGGCCTGAATTTATGAACAAGACATTGACTAAAAATTGAATGAAATGGATATGAAGGATATTTTTTTTTTTAAAGATTTTATTTATTTATCTGACAGAGAGAGAGCGAGAGCAGGAACACAAGCAGGGGGAGTGGGAGAGGGAGAAGCAGGCTTCCCACCTAGCAGAGAGCCCAGTGCGGGGCTCGATCCCAGGACCCTGGGATTATGACCTGAGCCGAAGGCAGACGTTTAACGACTGAGCCACCCAGGCGCCCCAGATATGAAGGATATTTTAAAGGATGATTAAGTATAGATGAAATTTAATAGCAGTTTAAACAGAAGCAACTAACAGTGAAAGTAGTAAAGGCTATTGGTTTTTAAATTTTTATTATGGTACCCTGGTTTTCAAATGAAACCCTACATGGAGCAATAGCAATAGTCTATTAGAAAACAAGGCAAGTGATTTCAAATGGTTTCCTTGGCTCTTGATGAGTTGACAGATGTTACCAATACTACCCAGTTGTTATTTATTCAAGGAGACAATGCCAAGTTGGAAGTGACTGAAGAATTAGCCATTGTGGAATAACTGTAGGCAAGAATATTTTCAAAATGGAATAATATGCTTTAAATGGTTGAATTACATGGTATGTGAATTAAATCTCAATAAAGATCGTTTAGGGGCGCCTGGGTGGCTCAGTTGGTTAAGCGACTGCCTTTGGCTCAGGTCATGATCCTGGAGTCCCGGGATCGAGTCCCACATCGGGCTCCCTGCTCAGCGGGGGGTCTGCTTCTCCCTCTGACCCTCTCCCCTCTCGTGCTCTCTGTCTCTCATTCTCTCTCTCAAATAAATAAATAAAATCTTTAAAAAAAAAAATAAAGATCGTTTAATTTCCTTAAAAAGAATACACAAGAAAACATTATTTCAGGATATAATACAAAGTAGAGTCCACTAAGATGTGTTAACACCTGATAATGGGAGAAGTATGTGTGGAGCAGAAAATAAGAAAATGTAAAGCATTTAAAGCTTATGGGCTATTCATTATATTACATGAGCAGTACTTTGTGGAAAACATTTGAATTTATTATGTGTCACTGAACCAATAGTATCAACAGCAATCTTCATTTGGTATAATGGATTTAACCATTATTGCTCCCATGAATTTTCGTCTGAGACGTAAGTGAACATCCTGACTTACCCTACTGTATAGCAGTTTAATATGTTAGAATTGGTCAAGTTTCATTGGGAGTTTTTGAGTATAGAGCTGAGGTTAAATTTTTCTGAATGAGAAGAACTACTCGTAACCACTATTTTATAGCACACTGGAAAATGGCTTTGGAAATTAGCTTTTACTGAAGACTTGAAAATGTTTCTTAGTTAATTAAACCTAATACTACGAGGGGAAAACAGTGCTTATAGTGAAACTTCTATTGTAAAGTTGTTTTGATAGCTGCTAATGTGGAATCATAAAATGCTGCTTTATACACTTCCCATGTTGTTACAGGTTACAACAAGAAGCAAAATCTCCCATTTCCACACACATATGGGTTAGATATGTTTTCCAGCCTCAAACTATATTTTCATCAGATTTTAGACCTTGTTGTGAGTGCAAAAGAAATTTCCATATTTCACGACCGTTAAACGGTAATTCTACCTCCTCTTCAGTTGGAAGTAATTAATCTGCAATGTAATGGCATGCAAAAGGCAAATATCAAGAAAAGAATCTAATAGAATTCTAGAAATGCCTTCCAAGTGATGAATGACACTTTAATTAAAATTATATTTTCCTGGATTAATGTCAGTATTTTGTGACAAAACAGTTTTAAAGAATATGTAAAATCTCATTACAGATAGATTAGCATTAGCAGATAAACATTTGTAATCAACTTTGACGATAGGGAACAACTAACTTTGAACCCCAATTCAGTGATATGCTACCTCCTCCCATAAAAAATAATTCCAGTCTTACCATTAATACATCTGTGTGGTCAAAGTTATATTCTATTATTCTGTTTTTCTGTTATTATTATATTATTATAAATTATATATTATATTATCATCATTATGTGTTGAATCTCATCAATAAAAATATGTGGAAATTTTTCTCTTTTGTTATATGAGTATGTATGCAATATCCTTGATTTTACCTCTTTACCCACAAAGCTTAATATATTTACTATCTGGTTCTTTATAGACAAGTTTGCTGACTGCTATCAGAATTTATTCTTTGAATGTCCTACTCTCTCAGTTCTTAGACCTCTGCTTTGTGGATGATCTTGTCATTCATTCTACTTCACTCTTGGTCATACCTTAGGCTAATGGCTACCAAACCTTGATCTCTTCATGATTTCCAAGCATTGCCTCCTATCATTTCTGTTGATGCCTTCTTATACTTAGTTTTCAACAGTCTTTTGTCTCTACTAGGACCTACAATCCAGTGATTCTACCTCCGTTTCACTAGCATTCCTTTTCCTCATCTCTTTCCTTTCCAGTTTAAATTCTGTCCTCATTTATCATAATCACTCTCTTGATACACTCATGCTTTTTGCTCTCTCTCATACATAATACTCACTTGGCTAAATGACAACTTTGGGAAATTTAACTCCTTCCATCTCTGGAATAAAACAGAAAGCTGTGCTGAATTAGGGTCACCTTAAATGTTAAGCAGGGCCTTTAATATCTGCTGGAAAGCATATAGTTCCTTAGTCCATTCAGTCTTCCACTCATCTAGATGGGATCCATATTTCAGCACATGGGCCAGTTCCATCTGCTGCCTGTTAATTGTAATTAAAATTGTATTAGAACGTAGTCGTAGGCATTCTTTTTTTTTTTTTTTTTTAAGAATTTTTATTTATTTGACAGAGAAATTGGGAGCATAAGCAGGCAGAGTAGTAGGGAGAGGGAGAAACAGGCTTCCCGCTGAGCAAGGAGCCAGATGTGGGGCTCAGTCCCAGGACCCTGGGATCATGATCTGAGCCGAAGGCAGACGCTTAACCAACTGAGCCACCCAGGTGCCCCGTAGCTATATCCATTCTTTTATGGAATATCAGTGGGTGTTTTCTCCCTACAAGTAGCAGAGTTGAGTAGCTGTAACAGAGATTGTAGGACTCTCAAAGCCTAAAATATTTACTATCTGATCTTTTACAGAAAAAGCTTGCCTACCTTTCTCCCCAATGAATATTTCATGCCTTCTCCTTTTCATAAACCTCCAGCATTTCCTCCTACTCTCTCACTTCCAGCTGATTGCCTGATTCCTGTTTCATTGAGAAAATAAAAATAATCAAAGGAGAACTTCAGTTAGTTCCTAGTACCTATGTATTCATCAATTAATTGGAAAGTTTTGATTTTTTTGGAGGAAGATGGGCTAATAATAGTGATTTATTTTATTTTGCAAAATAGCTGGGAATTTTTCTAATGTTTTGTATAGATACACATTTAAAGATGTTTAAATTTTCATTACCTTTTTCATCTTAAGGGAAATATGTTTTCTTGACTTCAGACTTCTTTTCATTATTTTAAACTAAGGTACAATTTACATACAATGAGCTTTACTATTTTTAGTGTATATACAAATGTATAAACATACATTTGTGTAAGCACCACCACAATCAAGCTACAGAACAGGGAGTGCCTGGCTGGCTTAGTTGGTTAAATGTCCGACTCTTGATCTCAGTTCAGGTCTTGATCTCACAGTCATGAGTTCAAGCCCTGTGGTAGGCTCCACACTGGGCATGGAGCCTACTTAAAAAGGGAGGGGCGCCTGGGTGGGTCTGTTGGTTAAAGCATCCGACTGTTATTTTCACCTCAGGGTCGTGAGATTGAGACCCGTGTTGGGCTCCGTGCTAGGTGTGGAGGCTGCTTAAGATTCTCTGTCTCCCTCTCCCTCTGCCCCCCGCCTTGTGCTCTCGCTCTCTAAAAAGAAAAACAGATATAGAACAGTTCCATCACTCCCCAAAATTCCCTCCATATCTTTTTGAGGTTAACTCCTCCCCAATTCCCATCCTTTGCCTCTTTCAGAATATTCTGTAAATTAAATCACATGGAAGGTAACCTTTGAGTCTGGCTTCTTCCACTTATCATAGTGCATTTGAGAGTCCTCGTTGTTGATGTATCAGTGTTTCATTCTTTATTTCTGAACATTATTCTGTTGTATGGATATACTGCAGTTGGTTCATGCGTTCTCCAGTTGAAGTATATTTGGGTTGTTTCTAGTTTTTGGTGCTTATGAATGAAACTACTGTAAACATTTGCTATAAAAATTTGCGTCAGCTTTTTTTTTTTTTAAAGATTTTATTTATTTATTTGAGAGAGAGAATGAGAGACAGAGCATGAGAGGGAGGAGGGTCAGAGGGAGAAGCAGACTCCCTGCCGAGCAGGGAGCCCGATGCGGGACTCGATCCAGGGACTCCAGGATCATGACCTGAGCCGAAGGCAGTCGCTTAACCAACTGAGCCACCCAGGCGCCCTGTGTCAGCTTTTTTGTGAACATATTTTCACTTTGCTTGGGAAACTACCTAGAAGTAGAATTGTGGATCATATCGTAAGTGTATGTTTAACTTTTATACCATTTTGTCTTTTATAGTAACTTATGAGCCTTCCATTTCATCTGTATCCTTGACAGCACTTGACATTGTCACATTTTTTTTATTTTTTTATTTTTATTTTTTAAAGATTTTATTTATTTATTTGACACAGAGATAGACAGCGAGAGAGGGAACACAAGCAGGCGGAGTGGGAAAGGGAGAAGCAGGCTTCCCGCCGAGCAGGGAGCCCGATGTGGGGTTCTATCCCAGGACCCTGAGATCGTGACCTGAGCCGAAGGCAGTCGCTTAACCAGCTGAGCCACCCAGGCGCCCCCCACATTTCTTTATTTTAGTTATTCTAACAGGTGTGGTTTTAACTTGCACTTCATTAAGGACCAAACATGTTGAGCATCTTTTCATGTGCTTATTTGCCGTCTCTGTGCAAATACACATATTTGGGGGATGGTAAAGTGTCTCTTTGATTCTTTTGCACATTAAAAAAATTGGATTGTTTGTTCTTATTGTGAGTTTTGAGTGTTCGTTATGTACTTATTTCAGATATGTGATATGTAGTTTTTTTTTCTCCCATAAACTTGTTTTTTTGAATTAATAGAAAAATCATTGTTTTCTTGAAGGACCTCTTGGTATTTTCCAAAATAATGTTACATTTAATTTCATTTTTATATACAATATTAACTTCATATTTCTAAGTGTAATATAAAATAAAAAGTAAAATGGTAATGATCTACATTAGTTATTTTTTGAAATATGCAGCAATCCAAACTAAAAATCTGGTAGAAATATTAGGCTTAGTTTTTCTGCCTATTAATATGGAACATAAGTTTTATTATATATTTCAAAGAATATTATGAATAACTTTTTGTATCTAGTAGATAATATAAGTGTTCTTACATAACCTCTGTCATCTAAAAAAACTGGTTAAACTGTACTAATTTCACATTAGTGTTTAGTACCAGACTGAAGCACTAAAAGAATTTAATTTACATCATATGGAAAGTAAATTACTTTTGGAAAATATTTTTAACATGTAACTTATTTGTATTTATTCTAATTATATAGAATGCAATTTGTCAGATTCATGCTTTGCAGCAATTAAAGTGCTGTTACCACATTATGTATTAAATAAATGGCACAATCTCAGTAAACAAAGATCCTCATTAGCAGTGAATAATCTAAAAATCTAAAAGTCCATAATGAAATTCATAGGGACTTGGTACTATTAGAACAGATTCTATAAAAAAATTTTAGAAGTACTATTGTAAAAGTATTGTAGTTGCTACTAAGTTTTAAAGCAGTCAGGCAGTTTGCTTGTCAACATTTTTTGAAAGTTGACAGGAAATAGGAAAGAGAAGCATTTCTTATTTTGAAAAGCCAGAATCTTGGGCTTGCTATAAAATAAACCCGTCTCAAATTGGCCTAACCTGTTTGGGGATTTAAGTTATCAGCCCCTACACTAAGTGCTCAGAAGAAAGGGTGAACCCTCTTTAAAAGACATTAACATTAACATCATCCAGAACCTTTACAATTTTTCATACATAGTGTTTTGCATTCAGTGCATACCAAATGATAGGACAGAATCACAGAAAGGTAAGAAGAAAAATAGAGACAATAAAAACAGTCTCTTGGGTGGCTGAGATAATAAGAGTTATTTGAAAAGGACTTTAAGTTTTATTTATTTTTAAAGATTTTATTATTTATTTGACAGAGAGAGCACAAGCAGGCGGAGTGGCAGGCAGAGGGAGAAGGAAAGCAAGCTCTCTCCCTGCTGAGCAGAGAGCCCGATGTGGGACTTGATCCCAGGACCCTGAGATCATGACCTGAGCTGAAGGCAGACGCTTAACTGACTGAGCCACCCAGGCGCCCCAGGACTTTACATTTTACACTGTAACTAATATGTTTTAAGAAAATCATAGAAAAGGTATAGAAAATAGGTAAAAAGATGGAGAATTTTACCAGAGAATAGCAGTCCATAAAAAAAGAAAACGAAAATTCTAGAACTGAAAAAATAATTGATATACAGACTATATATAAGATAGGCTTAATGGAAGAATAGAGATAATGAAAGAGGAGGTTAGTGAAATAGAAGATATCACTAGAAAATATCACAGAGAGGGGAAGAAAGACATGGGCTATAACCTTTTTCAGCTGGGATATAGAAAGCACTAGTCATAATAGAAAAAACAGACAAATAGGGTTACATTAATTTTAAGACTTTCTGTTCATTAAAGACTCCATTAAGAAAGTGAAAACTATGCCTGACATGTACAGAATTCTTACTAGTCTATTATGGAAAAGACAAGCTAATAGAAGAGTGGGCAGAACTCTTAAGCAGTCACTTAACACACATAAAGGATATCCAGATGATTAGTAAGCATGGGAAGGGAAGGGGTGGGGTACTCAGTTTCTTTTTTTTTTTTTTAAAGATTTTATTTATTTATTCATGAGAGACAGAGGCAGAGGGAGAAGCAGGCTCCCCGCGGAGCAGGGAGCCCAATGCGGGACTCGATCCCAGGACTCTGGGATCATGACCTGAGCCGAAGGCAGACACTTAAGCAACTGAGCCACCCAGGCGTCCCAGGGGTACTCAGTTTCATTAGCCATAAGGAAAATTACTTAAGATTGTAATCTGATACCATTTGAACACACCCCAGAATGGCTAAAATGAAAAATACACACCGTACAAAGTACTTACAAGGATGTGGATCACTTGGAACTCTTATGTACTGCTGGCAAGTATGTAAATTGAGACATCCACTCTAGGAAACTATCTGCCAAGGTTGCAAATAGACAAACCCTAGGATCTGTCATTTTCACTCTTAGTGTTATGCTTATATAGTGTACATATATTAACCACGAGGCAAGTACAAGAATGTTAAAGCAGCATTGGTATTAATAGCCCAAAATTCCATCAAGGATTGGATCAATAAATCCCAAGTACACTCCTATGATGGAATACTAAACATGATACTGTGGATAAATCTTAAAAGCATAACATTGAGTATAGCCAGACACAAAAGAATACGTATTGTATGACTCCATTCATTTGAAGCTCATAAACAAGGCAAAATGAATTATGCTCTAGGAATCAAGATAGTGATTATTGATTGAGAGGGGGTAGAAGTGCTTCTGTACTCATAATATTCTGTTTCTTGGGTGAGTTGCTATTTACACAGGTGTGTTCACCTTGAGAAAATTCATTAAACTGAATTTATATATTTGTATGCTTTTGTGTAGGTATATCACATCTCATTTATTCTGTTTTTAGAATATGATTAGGCGGGTGCCTGGGTGGCTCAGTTGTTAAGTGTCTGCCTTTGGTCCTGGGATCGAGCCCCGCATCGGGCTCCCTGCTCCGTGGGAAGCCTGCTGCTCCCGGCCCCACTCCCCCTGCTTGTGTTCCCTCTCTCGCTGTGTCTCTCTCTGTCAAAATACGTGAAAAAAAAAAAAAAAGAATATGATTAGGGTATCTTCTGAGTACTTTGTTGTATGCTTTAAGATTTCCATTACAGTTTATTAAAAGGCAAAAACTAATCTTTGGTGTTAGGAGTCTAGATAGTGGTTATCTTTTGAGAGTTTGGTGACCAGGTGAGGCTTCATGAGGTGCTTAGAAAATGCTAGTAATGTTCTATTTCTTGATTATGGATACTGGTTAAATGAGTCAGTGGACTTTGTGAAAATTCAGTGAGCTTTGATTATGATTACTTTCTCTGTGACTTTTATACTCCGGTAAAAAGTTTGCTTGCTGAAAATAAGAAAGGAAGGAAGAAAAAAATAATGGGAAGAGTTAGATAAAATCGACTGGGTGTTGGTAATTATTAAAGCTGAGGGATGGGTACATAAGTCCTCTTTATATTCTTCTCTACTTTTTGTGTATGTTTGAAAATATAATAATAATTAACATAAACTATAGGGACAGACAGCAGATACTCGGTTGCCTGAGAAGGAGTAATGGAATGACAAAGAAGGGTGAGAGGAAGGGATTATACAGAGTAGCAGGAAACTTTGTGGTTTTAGATGAATTCATTGTCTTGATTGTGGTGATGCTTTCAGAGGTGTATTCCTTTGTAAAAACTTACCAAATAGCCAAATAGTGTGGAAAAAAAACAACAAGAAAACCTAGGTTCCAACTCCTGTTCTTTTCCTGTAGTTTCCTGACACTGACAGACACTTAGTACTTGCTAAATGAATTGATGAAAGCCTGGGGTGCAACTTGCTATATTATTATTGGTCCACAGTTTGGGATTGCTTTGAGATAAACCATGAGGCAGATGTATTTGTTGCTGAGATGGCTTTTCTGGAGTTGAAAGAATGCCACCAGGGTTTGTTCCTAGGCCTGATTTATTAGTACTGTGACTTTGGGCAAAAGTTTCCTAGCCTGGCAAATGGGGATAATGTACTTAATTGACAAGAATAGAGTTGATTTAAGTGTAAGAGTGCCCAGCAAGTGTTTGGCACATAGTAGGTGCTCAATAAAATGTTAAGACTGAATACATAAATAAGACAGGTGTTCTAGATTGGAATGCATTTAAGATGACACTTAAAAAAATAATAGAGTACTTGAGACAGACTACTTCATGCTATGTTCCTAGAATTGTGGTGCTTGTTTGTTGTCTTTATTTAATTGATGGCTGAAATCAGAAAAGATAGCTGCTTGAAATTTCACTAATTCTGAGTCACACTATATCTGGGTTTTTGCTTAAAAGTTCTGTTTATGCTCCTTGCCCACGTTAGAGAGCACCTATACCGTATTTCTCAAATGCATTGTAGATGAAATAAAAGTGTAGGTTGCAGTTAATATGAAAAGGCAAATCATTTTATTGCAACAGAATAAGAGACAATCGTAAGGGTGGGCGAAAAGTCAAAAGACCCTGATTAGGGCTCAGATTAGGAAAACAGATTTTAGTGATGAAAAAAGTATATATATATATATATATATTTTTAAAGATTTTATTTCAGAGAGAGAAGGAGAGAATGAGCGAGAGAGCACAAGCAGGGCGAGCAGCAGAGGGAGAGGGAGCAGCAGGCTTCCTGCTGAGCAAGGAGCCCGATGCGGGGCTGGATTCCAGGACCCTGGGATGATGACCTGGGCCGAAGGCAGACACTCAACCAACTGACCCACCCAGGCGTCCTGAAAAAAGTATATTTTTGAGAGAATGGTTCTTCATCTTTTGATACCATAGTTAATTTTTTTTTTTAAAAGGGAAGAAAGCTGATGGGCATTTGTCCAGTCTTATATGAAGATAATACCATAAATAAGAAAGAAAATAAGCTGATGATAGGTTTCTTTCTTTTTATGCAGTGCAGTATATGGGATTCAATGTAGAGTCAGTTGATTTGGTGGTAACCTCTTATGTGTTTAATGTAATCTTCATTGTTGATCTTTTATTCTAGAGCACTTGTTTTCAGGAGGTAGCTGGAAAATGGGGGTTTATATTAAGTTCAAAATCAGATTAACGTGTTTACAAAGTTAAGGTAGTGTTTACTTAGCTCACTGTTGTTTAAAATCTATTTTACGTTTTTAGATTTTTTTTTTTTTTTAAGATTTATCTATTTTCGAGGGAGAGCATGAACAGGAGGGGCAGAGGGAGAGAGAATCTCAAGCAGACTCCGCACTGAGTGCGGAGGCTGACACAGGGCTCAATCCAAGGACCCTGAGATCATGACCTGAGCTGAAACCAAGAGTCAGATGCTTAACTGACTGTGGCACCCAGGCACCCCACATTTTGAGATTCTAACTTAAATTTCCTTTTGGTATTTTAATTTTGATTTTGTACTGCCTACATGTCATCATTGGGACATCAATTACTTAGTTCTAATATGCTTAGATATTATTACAAGCTGTGTATTGGATGCACAGTATACAACTGATAGAAAAATAAGGTGTGGAAATTGCCATAATTGTATTGTGTTGTTTATTTTTAGAATTAGGACAGTGTTTGTTTGTTTTTCTCATGATTCCTAGACCAACTCGTACTTAAATCTTTAAAATTGTGAATCGGGTCTGCCTGGGATGTTGCTCTTACTGGAGGTGATTGATTATTTTTCAGTGTTGTCTACTTAATAAGGCAGAAGTCTAAAACTTAAGTCAAAAAACAGCTCCCCACCTGTCATTTGCTGTTTCATCTTAGGGAACTAGACTTAAAAAATTATAGTGCAAATGTATAATTTCATAGCTCCGCAAAAGAAAAGAAGCCTAGAGGAGATGAAAGAACTTTTTCTTAATTTTCTTTTGTGGGGGAAGGTGATGACCCCAACTTGTTATTTTTTTAAAAGGGCAAACATTGATAATGTTTCTTTCTTTCTTTTTTTTTTTTAAAGAGAGAGCGCAAGAGCAGAGTTGTGGGGTAGCAGTTGGGGGGGTGGGCAGGCTGAGGGAGGGAGAGAATCTTAAGCAGGCTCCATGTTCTCACGACCCTGAGATCGTGATCTGAGCTGAAATCAACAGTAGTCCGATGCTTAAGCTTAACCGACTGAGCCACTCATGCACCCCTGTCAGTTTCTGAAGTTGAAAATGGCAGGAGTTGAAGTTTCTCCCTGACCTCCATTCTAGGGAAAGAAAGCCATTCTATTCTACTGCAAAGGTTGGTTTTAAAACTTTGCTACTAAGAAAAATTACTTTTTCCGTTAGTTAACTTAAGACTTCTGGTTTTTGTTTTTCTTTTTGTCAGTTTGATTTAACTGACATGTCTTCATGCTACTGTGGCAGCTTCACAGTTTTTATGTAATGACCTAATTTACACTTCATTGGTTGTAGTTTAGTCTCAGATTATTTCCTATAGAATATAGTTTCCGGCATAGTACAGGCAGCTCTGCATCATGCATGTCTGTTAGCGGCATTTTTCGAATAGCAGTTGCTCACTTCGTGTCCCTGTCATATTTTGGTAATTCTTGGAGTATTTCAGACTTTCTCATTATTATATTTGTTATGGTGATCAGTGATTACAGTTTGCTGAAAGCTTAGATGATGGTTAGCGTTTTTTAGCAGTAATATGTTTTTAAATTAAGGGATGTGCTTTTTTTAGGCACAATGTTATTGCACACTTGATAGGCTATAGTAGAGTGTAAATACAGCTTTTATATGCACTGGGAAATTTAAAAATTCATTTGACTCATGTCATTGTGATATTTGCTTTATTGTGGTAGTCTGGAACTGAATCCTGCAGTATCTCTGAGGTATGCTCGTATATGCGTTCTTAGACTGATAAATGATCTTCATAACTTCCTAGAAGGACTGTATGCCAAAGATATATTTTCTAAATTCTCTGAAGTTTTAAGCAAATAACTGAGTATGTGATTACTAGCCCATGTATTTATTTCAATAATCCTCCATGTTTCCCTTTTCCAAAATTTATTGTCTAAGTTAAGGATTTTTTTTTTTTTAAACAAGTGATTTTATTATTTTTTAAAGATTTTATTTGAGAGAAACATAGAGCACAAGCAGGGAAGAGAGCGAGAAGCAGAGGCCTTCTTTGAGCAGGGAGCCCGATCTGGGGCTTGGTCCCAGGACCCCTGAGATCATGACCTGAGCCGAAGGCAGACGCTTAACTGACTGAGCCACCCAGGCGCCCCTAAGTTAAGGATGTTTTAAACATTTGGGATATATAGTCCAGCCAGTGGGTTGTAACTGTACTCAATATGTAAATATAATGATAATCATTTATTTATTAGCCTCTTCATTTCTATTTTTAATAACTAACATTTATTGAGCTATGAAAGTGTAGTGTATGAGCAGGTTTCATTTTTAAATTAGTTCCCACAGGTTATCTCATTTAACGTTTGGTTCTGAGGTATGTTTTATTAATACTTTTACTTTACAGATAAGAATATCAAGTCTTAAGAGTTTAAATAACATGCTCAATTTCTCACAGTTAAGAAATGCTGAGGACCAGCATTAAAACCCAGCTGGTCTGGCTTTAGAACCTGTATTTTTAAGTACTTATAATGCTTCTCACAATAGTGCCAGATCTTTTTTGGTTAGTGTAATACTTATTATTGTTGTAAATTTTGTTATACCTACCCTTTTTTATGATTTACTAAAGATGGATGATTCCTTCTGTTGTCCAGTATGTATTACTAGATAGGCCGTGTGAACTTTGTCATAGGTCAAGTATTATCATAAGTATTTTTGACCTAGATTTTATGAAGACTTCATTATTAAAATAATTGCCGCTTTCATCTGATTAATCAGAACAGTAGATACCATTTCTAGAGTATATAGCACTTTGCAATTCACTATCATTAACAGAAGTGGTTTGGGGGAGGAATTTTAGGAGAAAATGATCCTAGAGGAGAGAAAAAACATGATAGTTCTAGGAATTGCAAGAAGGCCACTTTGATTAGAGCTCAGAAAGTAAAGGAAGGAATTGTGAAGAAAGATTAGACATGAGAGAAAGGCAGGACCCAGTTTTTGTGTTTTCTGTTTTTTTAATTCTAAGAACAGTGGAAGGCCAGGGATAGTATTTAAAGATGATTAGATTTACTTACATTAACAAAATCTGGAAGTGGTATGGAATTGTAAGGAGACGAGGGTGGATCCCAGAGAGACTGCTTTTAGGAGGATATTATAGAATAGTCTAGTCCAGGGTATGATAGTGTCTTGAATTTGATTGATGACAGTGGGAAATGGAAAGAAGTAGGGAGATCTCGCAGGTATTTAGTAGATAGAAACCTTTTAATTAGTTGAATATGGAGAGGAGATGAAGAAAAGTTGTGTGGGCCTCTGGGTTGCGAAACTAGATGGATAGGAGTGCCATTCATTATAAATAAGAAATCTGGGGAAGGATTGGCTGGGGGTTGAAGATCACAGGTTTAGTGTGGGGTATGATTTATCTGAGATCCCCAAGTGTTATTGAAGTGGATTGTTTGTTCAGTACACAGCTTGGATGTGTGGATTTGGAGGTCAGATTTGAGTATAATTAAAGCTATGGAAGTAGATGAGTTTCCCCTCTTGCCAAGGAAAAGAAAGAAAAAGCAAAAAACTTAAGAAGCCTTGAAGAACTAAAACATACCATGGTTGGAGGGAGGAAGGTGAGCTGGGAAGAGCACCAAGAAGGAATAGTCGGAGAAGCTGCAGGAGCATGGCTGCCATAGAAGTTAAGGGGAAAATGAGTTTAAAAAAAAAAAAAAGAAAGGGATCACTTGAGTTGAATGCTGTTGAGAGGTCTACTAAGGTAACTGAAAAGATTTGCAAGATGTGATGTGCAAGTACCATTTTGATGAAGTAAGTGCAAAAGCCAGATTGGAATATTTGAAGAGGAAGCAGCATAGTTGAAACTGCTAACATTCAGATTAATATATCAAGCCATAGTGGGCTAGTTTATGCATAAAGACTATGTCCTTATCACTTGTATATAATTTGCCACAGTAATTACCCATATATTAGAGTAAGAATTCTTACCTGTAAGTAGCTCAATGTGAACAGTGTTAAAATTACTAGGGAGAAACATCACAGTAGGAAGAATTTGTGGTCTCAGTGGGTAACAGAAGAGAAACCCAGGCTTCTTGGGTATTAGAGATTACCATTAGTGGAACACCTTGTTTTTTCCTCCCCATGTTACTGCTTTCCTGAATTTTAAGTAGTATTTACAAACTTCTTGTTATTTTTCAAGTAAGCTTTTCCTCTTAATCTTAAAATCACTCAAATGCTATATAGGTTTTCTTTTTAGTAGAGGGGCCCTGGCCCTCAAGGGGAAAAACAATAAAGGGATTTTCTTCTAAAGAAATTTCATTTAAGTGTTTATTTTTCTTAGTGAAATACGTATCAGTCATTTTATTTTTTGTTTTCATTCAAAAAAAAAAAAAAAAACCAAAGTACCAAAGTCAGGAATAAGATATAGAGCACATTATCACTACTTTTTAATATAATGTTTGAGAATAGTAGCCAGCAAAAATACACAAAAATATTACAGGCAGAAAAACTATCTTTGCAACCAACATTATTTTATACTTGAAAAATCCATGAGAGTCAACTGAAAAATTATTGCAAACTAATAAATTTAGTAAAGTAGAAAACCATATACTTTGTATACACCCACAGTAGAAGATAGAAGAGAACACCTTATTTATAGTATCAACAACAAGAAATATGGAAAATCCCATATGAAGAAATCATTAAAACACTGTTGAGGACAAGAAACCAAATTTGGGTAATTGGGAGGAGGGCATGTCCCCCTCCCTTTTTTGGTGAGAATGGTCAGCATCATAAAGGATATCTTTTTTGTAAGTTAACATAAACATTTCAGGCAGCGCTCCCTTTCCCCCACCCCAAATACTAGACAAGATAATTCTGAAATAATATGGAAAGTGGGCAAACAAAACAAACTAGAAGAGCAATGATGGGGATTAGCTCTACCAGATGATAAAGTGTATAATAAAGTCATAAAACGTTTTCATTCTGGCTTATGATAGTCAGACCAGTGGAATAGAATAGAATTGAAGGTCTAGAAATAGACCCATGGAAATTATTAGCATATGATTTTGATGAAGACGTGATCACAAAAAGTAGAACTTCTCAGTAAATGGTGTTGGGAAAACTGATAGTCATCTGGACCTCAGGATGAACCCAAAATGTGTCAGATTTAATGTAAAAGATGAAACCGCAAATGGGTCTTGAAAATATGGGCAGATTCTCTACATCCATGCTATAACATTTGTGATTGTCTTTTTTATTTTAACTATCTTACTGGGTGTGAAGTGGTATCTCATTGTGGTCTTGATTTGCGTTACCCTAATGAGTAATAATGTTGAGCATCTTTTCATGTACTTATTGGCTATTTGCATATCTTCAGAGAAATGTCTATTCAGATCCATTGCCTATTCTTAGATTATTTGTCTCTTTAACTGTTGAGTTGTAAGTGTTCATTTCATAAACTGGATGTACATACCTTGTCAGATATATAATTTGCAAATAATTTACCCCATTCCCTAGGCTATCTTTTCACTTAAAAAAAAAAATAACATGGAAGTTTATCATTTTCATCATGTTTAAGCATAGAATTTAGTGGCACGAAGTGCATTTACAGTATTGTGTGACCAAGTAAAACCTCTAACCATTAAACAGTGTAACTCCTTTCCTCCCTCTCCCAGTCTCCGGTAACCTCTATTCTACTTTTATCTCTCTGAATTTGCCTGCTCCAGGTACCTCATCTAAGTGGAATCATTCAGTATTTGTCCTTTTCATGTCTGGCTGCTTTCATTTAGCATAATTTCTTCAAGGCTTATCCATATTGTAGCATGTATCAGAATTTTTATGACTGAATAATATATCATTGTATGTATATATCACATTTTATTTATGCATTCATCTGCTGATGGACACTGGGTTGTTTCCATCTTTTGGGTGTTGTGAATACTGCTTCTGTGAGCATTGGGGTACAAGTACCTGTTTGAGTGAGGCCCTGTTTTCTCTTGAGTATGTACATAGGAGTAGAATTGTTGGGTCATATAGTAGTAATTCTATGTTTAACATTTTGAGGAGCTGCCAGACTATTTCCCACAGCAGCTACCTTTCTTCCTTTTTACTTTCTTGATGGTGTTTTTTTTTTAAGATTTTATTTATTTGTTTGACAGAGAGAGCACAAGCAGGGGGAGTGGCAGGCAGAGGCAGAGGAGAAGCAGCCTCCCCGCAGAGCAGGGGGAGCCCGATGTGGGACTCAATCCCAGGACCCCGGGATCATGACCCGAGCCAAAGACAGTTGCTTAACCAACTGAGCCACCCAGGTGCTCAAAGAACAAACGTTTTTAATTTTTATGAACTACATTGTATTTTTTGTTTGGTTGGTTGGACTTTTGGTGTCATGTCTAAGAAATCATTGCCTAATCCAGGGTCAGGATATTTCTATGCTTGCTTCTAAATGTTTTATAGTTTTAGTTCTCACATTTAGGCCTATGATCTATTTTGAGTTAAGTTTTGTATATGGTTGAGGTGTAGGGGGTCCAACTCTGTTCTTTTACATGTGGGTGTCAAATTTGCCCCAGCATCATTGTTGAAAAGAGTATTTTTCCCCCATTGAAGTGTATCGGCACCTATGTTGAAAATCAGTTGACCATAAATGTAAAGGTTTATTTCTGAACTCTCAGTTCTGTTCTTTGATATATATGTCTATCCTTATGCCATTACCGCCTATCTTACTAATTACTGTAGCTTTGTGGGTAGGTTTTGAAATTAGGAAGTGTGAGTCTTAGTTTTTCTTTTTCAAGATTGTTTTGGCTATTCTGTATCCCTTGCATTTCCAAGTGAATTTTAGGATTAGGTTCTCAATTTCTGCTTTGAAATCTATAGATCTACTTGGAGAGTATGAACCATCTTAAACAATACTGAGTTTACTAGTCCATGAATATTATGCAGAATTAATTGAATTCTAATCAGTTCACTAATTTTCTCCTCTATCCTATACTACTTTTGAGAAATGACTGTAACTTCTGACCTTGATAAGCTCTATCATCTACATTCTCTATTTCAAAATATGGAAGTATTATTTACTTTTTTCTAAAATATAACCTGTACTCTCCCTTTTCATCTTAGGTCCTCTGAGATCTTGTTCTTTTGATTATTAACCATAATATTTCAGTTTAATCTAGTATTTAATTTCTCTTCTTCACTGGCTCCTTCCTTTCTGGCTTCAGATAAATCAGTTTCCCCATCCTTATCAATACTTGCTCTCTTGAATGGATTGCCTCCTAATTATTACTTCTCATCTCCTTTTCTTCATTTCTTTCACTCCCCAAATTTCTTAATAAGTGGTCTTAAAAAAAGAAAAGAAAAGAAAAAGAAAGTTGCATTCTAAACAGAAAAAAAAATAGTGGTTTTCTTTACCAGCTTCCATTGCTTCATTAGTTATTCACTTACTAACCCTTTGGCCAAGTGCCTTAACTCTTCTGGACTTCAGTATTTTTTTGTGAAATAAGTGAATTGGTCTTGATTAATTATGTTAAGCTCTCATTCTAGCCTCTGAACGCTTGGAGTTCTTACTTAAAACCCCAGTATACAGACGTGGAACTATTCTGTCCTGAAATCTAGGTGGATGCTTAGAGCCATTTGCCACACCAACATCAGCCTTTGGGGTCTCTGTGGTTCTTTTAGCCCTAAAATTTGATAACTCCATAGCAATTACAGAAGTCATTTTTTTTTTTTTTTAAACAAGTTACATTCTTGAAAGTTTCAAGTAATTGTCACCAAATTAAATTCTCAGGCACCATTTCTCCTGGACATTTTATAGTAACTAAATTCTTAGTTTCTTTGTTATTTTCCACTACATTTTCTTTCTTTGGCTTTAATCACATACACAGTCTCTTTAAAAGTGTATTCACTTTAAATTCTAACACTTGCAAGAAGCTTTTCCAAATCATACCAGCTCAGTAACATTTTTCCCAGTAATAATCCACTGTAATAATCATTTATGCCATTCATTTGGCATTTAAAAATTGTACAAAGTATTTTGAACTATGTAAAGATAATTTTGACTCAGATTCGGACCAAAAGAAATGTGATCTAGTTGAATAGAGATGTACAAAATAATTATTGAGATGACAGTGATAGTAATGAGTGCTATAGAAGAGGCTCAGATGAAGTTCTGTGGAAATTTAGAAACGATACTTTTCCCCTGGAAGAGTAGGGCAAAGGATCCCAGAGGATATGGGTTGGGACTTGAAGGAAATGTGGCACCTTGAACACAAAGAGGTGGGCATTTTCTTTTTTTAATTTTATTTATTTCTTTTAGAGAGTTTATTGGGGGGTGGGGAGGGGTGGGCAGAGGGAGAGGAGAGAGAATCTCAAGCGGACTCCGCATTGAGCACGGAGCCCGTAGTGGGGCTCGATCCCACGGCCCTGAGATCATGACCTGAGCCGAAATCAAGAGTCGGATGCTCAACCGACTGAGTCACCCAGGTGCCCCTAGGTGGGCATTCTTGACTGAAGGAGCAGTGTGAATCTGCGGCAGAGGTAGAAAAGCACAAGATGGTAGGTATATTGATTTGCCTGGAAGAAAAGTTTTAAGAAGAGAGGTAGTGAGATCTAATGTTGTACAGGTAAACCAGAGCTGGACATAGTTTTATTAGTTGTCTCTTTATAATGTGTGTATCTTGTTTTCCCAATAACATTATAAGCTCTTTGAAGCCAAGTAACGAATCTTACACTTTTAATCTCTACAGCAGGGTTATGGGTAGAGGGCAAGTATTCAGTAAGATTTTGTTGAATGTATGTAACAGTAGCTTCCCAAAAAAGTATTATTCAAGATAACTTACTGTCACACCCTTCTGTTTACTGTGGTTTTATCAGTAAAAACTATTTTAGATCTCCACAGTAATGGTTCCTTATAGCTAATCAGTCCTTATGAAACTTTTAAAAATAAAATGGAGGGGATCGGGCAGGAGTTGTGTGTCTGATTAGCAGTACTCAGTTTGATTCATTCCCCAAAAGGACATGAGAAGTGCTGGTTTGAGTTGAGAAAAAGGATCAGTATAAACAAACCTTTTGAAACTTAGTCTCTAATTTAAGTTCTTTTTATGTTTTAATAAATTAGATTTTTAAGAATATTTCCTAGGATTCAGATTTCATTTAACCACAAATATTTGTTGAAAAGAAGTGAAGAATTGAAAAGGTGTACCCAGGAATTGTGTTGGACTATATATGGGTAACATTTTCTTTTTTCAAAAACTTTTCTCAAAGTATTATTTGGTATGACTGAATAAAAAAGATAAAAAGCATCAGCTACTCTACTGAAACAGGTTCACATTGCTGTAAGTTCCTGGTACTCCTGGTCTCCTTGGATTGGAAAGAGTATGTTACGTACACACATAATAGAAAGGTAGGGAAATTGAGTATGCCTGCCTTCACCCTTTTCTTTCCAATGGCATATGCCAATCTTTTATTTTTGTAGAGCAAAATATTTTTTGCAAATTAAATTGGAAGTTATATTTAATATAGGAGCAGAGTTTTTATCATTATTAAAAAGAGCAAAGTATGACAGTTTTTAAGAGCCATTTATGTAGAGGTTCTTGTAAAGTAATTCATTATTTTACAATATTTGTTTTGTTTTAAACTTTCTGTATCATGTACTAGGTGAAAAACCATTTCGTTGTGATGAATGTGGTATGAGATTCATACAAAAATATCACATGGAAAGGCATAAGAGAACTCATAGTGGAGAAAAACCTTACCAGTGTGAATACTGTTTACAGGTAAGGGGTGGTTTGAAATGTTTGTTTTGGGGTTTTTTTTTTTTTTTTTAAATCACTTTGTTGCAGTATGATGGACATTGAAATTCTTCTAATTAAATTATAAGATAATTCTATTAAACTAAATTAGAAAATGTTACTAGAACTGTTTGAAGAACTCCCAGCTGCTGCTGATTAGACTTACAATAGACATCTGGCTCAACAAATTAGTATGGAATTGCTTATATTATTATACTTCTATCTGTCTTTATATTAATTCCTTTTTTCTTTTCTTTTCTTGCTTGACGAAAAAACACAAACTAAAACAAAAAACTGACTGCCAAAATCTGAATTTGACAGTATTTTTCCAGAACAGATCGTGTATTGAAACATAAACGTATGTGCCATGAAAATCATGACAAAAAACTAAACAGATGTGCCATCAAAGGTGGCCTTCTGACATCTGAGGAAGATTCTGGCTTTTCTACATCACCAAAAGATAGCTCACTGCCAAAAAAGAAAAGG
Source organism: Leptonychotes weddellii (assembly GCF_054177405.1). Taxonomy (NCBI): domain Eukaryota; kingdom Metazoa; phylum Chordata; class Mammalia; order Carnivora; family Phocidae; genus Leptonychotes; species Leptonychotes weddellii. The sequence goes on from NC_138369.1 coordinate 129,797,625, forward strand.
CAGAAAACTGAGAAAAAATCATCTGGGATGGACAAAGAGAGTGCTTTGGACAAATCTGACCTGAAGAAAGACAAAAATGATTACTTGCCTCTTTATTCTTCAAGTACTAAAGTAAAAGATGAGTATATGGTAGCGGAGTATGCTGTTGAAATGCCACATTCGTCAGTTGGGGGATCGCATTTAGAAGATGCATCAGGAGAAATACATCCACCTAAGCTGGTTCTCAAAAAAATTAACAGTAAGAGAAGTCTGAAACAGCCACTGGAGCAAAATCAAACAATTTCGCCTTTATCCACATATGAAGAGAGCAAAGTTTCAAAGTATGCTTTTGAACTTGTGGATAAACAAGCTTTACTGGACTCAGAAGGCAATGCTGACATCGATCAGGTTGATAATTTGCAGGAGGGGCCCAGTAAACCTGTGCACAGTAGCACTAATTATGATGATGCCATGCAGTTTTTGAAGAAGAAGCGGTATCTTCAAGCAGCAAGTAACAATAGTAGGGAATATGCGCTGAATGTGGGTACCATAGCTTCTCAGCCTTCCGTGACACAAGCGGCTGTGGCAAGTGTCATTGATGAAAGTACCACAGCGTCCATACTAGATTCACAGGCATTGAATGTGGAGATTAAGAGTAACCACGACAAAAATGTTATTCCAGATGAGGTACTGCAGACTCTCTTGGATCATTACTCCCATAAAGCTAATGGACAGCATGAGATATCATTCAGTGTTGCGGACACTGAGGTGACTTCTAGCATATCAATAAATTCTTCAGAAGTACCCGAGGTCACCCAGGCAGAGAATGTTGGATCAAGCTCCCAAGCATCCTCATCAGATAAAGCCAACATGTTGCAGGAATACTCAAAGTTTCTGCAGCAGGCTTTGGACAGAACTAGCCAAAATGATGCCTATTTGAATAGCCCGAGCCTTAACTTTGTGACTGATAACCAGACCCTTCCAAATCAGCCAGCATTCTCTTCCATAGACAAGCAAGTCTATGCAGCCATGCCCATCAACAGCTTTCGATCAGGAATGAATTCTCCACTAAGAACAACTCCAGATAAGTCCCACTTTGGACTAATAGTTGGTGATTCACAGCACTCGTTTCCCTTTTCAGGTGATGAGACAAACCATGCTTCTGCCACGTCAACACAGGACTTTTTGGATCAAGTGACTTCTCAGAAAAAAGCTGAGGCTCAGCCTGTCCACCAAGCTTACCAAATGAGCTCCTTCGAACAGCCCTTCCGTGCTCCGTATCATGGATCAAGAGCTGGAATAGCTACTCAGTTTAGCACTGCCAACGGACAGGTGAACCTCCGGGGACCAGGGACAAGTGCTGAATTTCCAGAATTCCCCTTGGTGAATGTAAATGATAACAGAGCTGGGATGACGTCTTCACCTGACGCCACAACCAGCCAGACGTTCGGCTAAGCAGATGTGTAAATAATACTGGCACTTTAGAACAGATTGATCAAGAGTGGGGTTACTCTGTGTAAAATGGAGTGCTGTACAGACTTAAGAGCAATGCGTTATAACAAGTTAAGCTGATAGGAATAGCACGATAATCCAATAACTGCATTTTGTTTGGTTAGTCAGCATTCTTTGAACTGCCTTACATGTTGTCACCTTTATAGAAGCAATGCATTACTTGTTTTAGAACAGAAACTTGCTATTCCACCTACACCGAGTTTAAAAGGAAAAAAGACTTTCGCACACTCGTTTCCTAACCGATAACGTTGTACATTCTGAGGAGATTAGTAATTGTGTGAAATTTACTCATACTGTTTCTAAGTTTTTCAGCATAGTCATTGCACTTCAGCAGGGAATCTGAGTATACTTTACAGACAGAGTGAACTTAAAAGTTTAAATGTCAAGAGATTATGGCTTAAATAAATTAGTGTGTCCTATAGGGGGGAAAAAAGAAACCAAGAAACCACCTTTTAAAAAGAATGATATGCCATATACCCTTGATTTTCATTTTGCATTATATTGACATGTTTTTTTTTTTTTTTGAGAAAAAAAGTAATAAAAATCTGATAGTCTAAGACTCCACTATTTAAAGGCCTAATTACTTTTAAAATATGCATACTTTCAAAACTTTTACCAAAATACGTAACTGTTGAAGCATTCACTTCTCTATGGAAGTATGCATATTGGTGTCAGTTTCTTTGTACAGTTGTACTTAGATATTTTTTATGATTTTTCATGTGCAGGTATCAAGGTTTTGAAGTTTTAGTAAAAAGATATTCTGTAGATTACATTCCCAAGAACATAATGCTTACACAAAATGTATATTCCACGTTTTAAAGCTTAATTGTATTTTACTTTACATATACACTTCAGTTAACATAGAGCACTTAGAATCTATTTGGTATTTTTGATTTCTCAAAGTAAAAAAAAAAAATTAGATTTTTAGGTTTGATATGGTTGTGTCATAATCATCTCATAATTGACTATTTTAATTTTTGGCAATAAAAGGAAATTGGGTATCTTTGGAACTGTAAAACCTGGTTTAATCCTTCTCTTTCTAGAATCTTGATAGATTGGATAATTAAACAGTATCCAGAGAAACTAAAGAAATGGGCATTTTAATTGCTTATTTTATCTTGAATTACTTTTTAATGAACACTGCTCATTACAATTTTACAAACCAAAAGTGTTTACTAATTCTAGTAACTACAATTTCTTTTTCAGCTAGATGAGTGATCGGAAACTTTTTGTTGCATTTCAAAATCTAAATAAACTACAGACTTTATCCTTATACCACGAATGTTTTTTTTTTTATACTTTGTCTTAAAATAATACAGCATGGTACAATAAATAGTGCTTTTATATAAACACGTATATATACTTTTCTAAAAAATGACGGTTTGAGTTACACATGGACAGTTTTAATTTTTGGAAAATAACATTAGTTCTATTGATATTACTGTGCTCTTTAATTTGTTCCAACTTTTTATTTTAATTTCCAACAACTTTGTCACAATGCACATTCTGATGTAGCACCAGTGATAATCTAAAATTAATATCCTTGGAAGGTAAAACTTTACTGTTGCTAATTTCCACTTTAACTTTTATATTGGCCCTATAGATCTGCAGTCTTTATTTCAGTATAGAATGTTATACGTTTAAATTATTTTTTCTTTTATTTAATGTTATCCGAAGAGTGTTCTCATAAAGAAAGGGAACAAAGAAAATATCCACCCTTAACATCTTTTACATTTATTTTGAATATTTTGGTGTTTTATGATAATGAGTATAAATTATGTTTAATGTGGTTTCTCTGTACTTTGGTTATTAAGCTTTGCTTGAAATATTAATTTTCCTATTTGACAGCTTTCTTTGCTGCCAGATTTTTCAAGAATTTTAGACTTCTTTGAAGTAGATATTTAAGTTCTGCCATTATTGACTTTTAAGAATGGTGTGTGTTGTGTTACACATCACACAATTGCAAGAAGGCTTTGTTCAAGTGAGATGTTAAAGATGGAACTGTGCTCATCCTATACAGGCATTTGTATTTTTCTCATACTACTATTTGATAATAGGCATTTATTTCCTGAGTTGGTTTTTTATTTTGAGCCTGATCAAAAATTTTGTTCTATTAACAGCTTTGATGTAGTTCTTGGTACAGTATACAGTTTGTTTGTTTTAACATCACCGGCACAGTTTTTAGAATGGGACTCTACTGCTGAGCAGTTAGGGTAAGCTAAGGAAGGAAGGCCTTTGCAAATGGTAGTTATGCAAGCAGAAATTCAGGTGTTGCATTCCTGTCTTCAACACATTTCTTTAAATCTACATAATGGCAGACTTTTCTACCACATTGTAAGCATTTTTGAGAAAAGTGATACTTTAGCATAACTTACTGACTCACCATTTAAGTTTAGTACTCATCGCTCTCTTAACTGTGAAATTCTAAATGCCTACCAGAGTTACCTTGTATTATCATCATATGATAAACATCTCAGCAGTTTGGGTTTCCCCACTTGGGTGTAGAAAGTTACTTCATTTCTATCCGGGCATTAATAGTAAAAGTAAGTAGCCTTTTGTGCTACTGTAGATCGGAATATTGAGGATATGAGATACCCTTTTGCAATTTGTGTTTCTCATTTCTCTCAGTGAGCAAATTGTTCTATTAAAATATGCTCTTATACCGTTGAACTTTTTGGTCTTTGTGAGTAAGGTATGCTTTTTTCACTTAGGACCTACTCTCACGTTTGAAGATTGGAAACAGATTATGTTAGATGAGGTAATACCTGTTGAACATCTTCTAAAAGCCTTTTTTTTTTTTTTTTTTAACATTGTACACATATTTCATTTGGTTCGGAATATTTGAGTGGCTCTTAAATCTTTTGGATCTACTTGCAGATCTTCTACTTGATACCGTAGAAACCCATCCTTTTAGCTCTGGCTAAGGACTATCAGTGGTCGGGTAATTTTCCCTTGCTGAGAGGCAAAAAAGGTCTTGTGCTCAGGGTAGGCTTTCATTTCCACAGGGGAGAGAAACTTGCAAAGTGCCAGCTAGATTAGATCTTTTGCCACTTCCTTCATTTTATCAATTTGAGTTTTTAAAGGGCTGTTTAAAAAAAAAAAAAAAAAAAAAAAAAGCCGGGAAACTTTAAAAGTAGGCATTACTGTAGTACTACATTTCTTAGACATAGAACATCTTAAACTAGAACTTGTTTTTTCACAGTATAATTACTTGAAGAAGCACTATTATAATCAATGAGAAACTTTTTGACACTGCAATTTAATTTAAACCTTTTCCGTTTCAAATTGCTTTATTTCAGGGAAATAATTTTCCAGTTGTTTTTGCTATATTCTGCAAATAAAACCGTATGTTTCCTTTTTTCACTTAAACTTTGGTAGGAAACAAAACTAAAGCAGACAAACATTTCTTGTTGTGTTTGTTGCTTTCTTTAATCCAATGGATAAAAAAGTAAAACCCTGTAAACATTATTTTATTTTTTTATGCAATACCATGCTGTAAATACGGTTCATCAAATAAGGATGTACCTATGATTGAATCTTTAATTCTGCACAGTTAGAGTTTATATATAAACGTGTCTTGACAATCAAGGACTTTTATGTGAGTCTTCCTTTATGATGTTTATTAATGTTATGCATTCCATTTGTTTTGAAGTGAGTACCAATGTGCTAATTTGTATTGTCTGAAAGTATGTAATGTTTTTACAGCTTGTTTTTAAGAATCTGTAAATATGTACAAACAAATCATAACTGCTTTATGTTAGAAGGCATATGATGTTGTACTGTATGTAAGCAATAATACATAGCAGTGCTAACTTTACAAGTAGCATCAGGAAAGTTCTAAAAACATTTCAGAGTTCTTATCCTTATTTCATTTAATAATGATTATCTTTAATCAGTTTTTATAAGCAAATTCCATTGTTCCTCCTATTGGAACATAACACTGTTTACACAGCATAATTGAAGTTGCAGGGGAGACAGGCTAAATCTGACTTCATCTGTACTCACTTTCACTAAGCATTGAATGGCCTTACCACTCTTCTGCAAGATGGAGGAAGACCGCAAAACTTAGTGCCCATCACACTGAAGGAAGGGGGTGTGTTGTTTTGTTTTGTTTCTTTTCCTGCTTCTGTACTGCTACCTAACTTTGTGGTTTGCTTTGGATTTTAATATTTGTTTCTGTTTTAGATTCAAGCCCATTAAGTTTTGAGGTGACTTCAGCTCCATTGTGAAATAGTTCTCTTCATATTTCATAGCTACATTTCAATAATTCTAAACTACTTTCTACTTTGATTTTTAGATACTTATTTTTCAAGCTTGATTTCTCAGCTGATCAGATGAATTTATTCAACTTCAATACAAAGAAAGACAAACCTATTGTAGTTTGAATTGAGTAGATATTATACTGTACAGAACAGCTATTTGAACACACACATCACTGCTTTAGAAATAAAACCGCCAATTTATAAATGTATATGACCTACATTTTATAGGAGAAATGTTTTTAAATGCTAGTCATTTATATAATAATGTGCTTTGAAGGATTTGCTAGTCCACTTCTGTCACTTTTTAGTACACTGGTATCTTTTATATGTAATGTATGCTTTTTATTATTGTAGCAAAGCATTTCAGTAGAACGAATTTTGCAACAATATGGGGGAAATTTTTCATTGTTGGATTTGAATTATACTGGATTTTATCTGTGTAGTCTTGTCTTTATTTTAATGCTGTCTGGAAGGGAACTTGGTATCCAAATAAAGCAGGTAACCTCATTTTACTTCAAGGGCATACTGTGTAGTGCTGAATTTAATCTGGAAATCTGATGATTTTGAAAAGAAAAACACGTTTATAAAAATTGTACAGAAGAAATTAAATGTGTGATGGAAATTCTGATGGTGGAGCACGTTGAATTTTCTGATACATAGTGTTATTTTCCTGGGATCCCCTATGCCTTCTTTGTATTTCAACTAATAAAGGAAAAAACCCTGTCATTAAAACTGGTAGGATAATAGGATATTCTGATTATACAGTATTACTTTTCCTATCCCATTTTCTGACCCTTTCTCAGTCACTGTAAATTTTTATTTTCTATTTCCTATTGATAATTAAACATGTACATAATATAGACACTGTTGTATAAAACTGAATGAATTGGGTTGTTATGCTTGAATGGGTAAATGGAAATATTATGGATACTGAGAATTCTTAATGTCAGAACAAATTTCCAGGAGAAAGGCATCATGTGTCCTGGGAAGGTCACAGCAGCTGTTTCTTCAACCCCCTGGGTTATCTGTGTGAAAGAATCAACTCTAAACTCAGTATCTTCTACAAGTGGGTCTTTCCTTCCCCACCTCCCCCCAAATACATGAGCATTAAATTTCAAAATCTACTCAGGTGAAAATTGCTTTGCAATGGAACTTATCACATTGAAATTTTCACTGTTAAAGATACTTGTGATATTTTTAAATACAAACTTTCACATCAGTAGTCAGCAGCCTGACAATTGAAATCTGGTAAGTCAGTGTGTTTTAAAATATGTCTTACCCTCCAAATCGAATTGTTTTTAAACAGTCGGGAGGACTTGTTTGTTTAAATGCATTTTTTAATTGTCACTGTAAAAATAAAATCTTGCTTGACCCCATATTATGACATGAATGAATTGCTGAGCCTTTATAATACAATGGAAGCTCATTTCATGCATAGTTATGGAACATAGACATGTTCTTTAAACTGACGTATTCATTAAGTGGTTTAGTGAGTTTCACAGCTTCTGACATTGTCATGTAGTTAACCTTGCCACTTGGGGTTTATAATACCATTTTATGTATTGTGATACTAAAGGAACCTGTTTTGTTTTATTTTTAATTGGATTATTAGACTATATTTGCAAATTCTGCATTTTAAATGTGGACACTTGGCTGTTTGAAAAATAAAAAAAAATACAGAATACAGTTTTATGAATAATTTTACTAGCTGAATTTTTCACAATATTCTGAACCAAATAACTTAAATGGCAAATATTTAAAAACTGGTGCATAGATTTATATTAAAAAGATAAAAGGATGTCTATATGGAATTAACAGTTTTACACACAAATTGGGTAATAATTAGCAGGGCCTTGACGGTATGTAGTTTTGTGTAGAATGTATTAAGCAGTTCTAAAATTCAGGAGTCAGATGTATATCGGATGACTCTGATATTTGACACTTGAAATATGTTTAACATGGGGTTAAAAATTACATGATTTTTTTTCTTTATAGGTAAGATTCTTTTAACCCGTTATAGGTGGGGCTTGGGGTTTTTTGCCCCATTAGTGAAGATAGTGTTGTTTTTATCCATTTGCCACCTTGCCAGTCCCCTGTCTTGTGACCGGTGGGACACATTGTAAGAAAGCTGTCTGTGATCAGGAGTACAGTCCAGGTTCTTGGGACAAATATAAGCAAATTGGCCTTTGCAGAGAGATTAATCCTAGGACCCTGGCTTTATTAGCATGGTGCTTTAAGTAATGATACATAATACCACTGATAGTCTATTGATCCATTTCCTAGATCTCTGTTCTTGAATGATTAGAAATGGTAGGGAGAAGGGTGGGGAGATAACTCTACATGATGCTTCTCCTACCTTCTCAAGATTACAAAAAAATTAAGTCACTTGAATTAATGCGTTGTCATTGAGTCTTACTTGACAATTTATCATGCACAAAAGGAGTATGAAGATTTTTATGACTATATGTTTGGATAGAAATTTAATTTTTTTTTTTTTTCAGACTGCTGGCTGTCCTGTCCCTCACCCTCACCCTCACCCCCACCCCCACCCCCACCCGTGGTCCTGATAAGGTATTAGGATAAATTATATCCATTTGGTGGATAAAAATCAATGGAGCAGAAAAGTTTAAGTGAACTGAACGTAAAATTTTGGGTCTCAAAATTAGTTCTTTTTGTCATTTTTCTAATGTCTTTAAAAGGACATTTTATGCACACACCCATGCAGATGTATATGCGTATGTGTGAGAGCTAGCATGTGAAAAGTGATACTGTAAGTGAGAATGACCATTTTCAAAGTGATTTTCTACTTTGAAAACTCAAAGTAGAAAAAACGGAAAACAAGTTTAGAAATGGACTTAAATGGTAAAATGGGGAACATTTTGAGTTTTTGCATCTTTACCCATTTATTCAGATGAACTTTTAAAATCATAACTTAATTTCCCCTAGCTTCTCCCATTCTTAATGAGATTCTGAAACTGATGCTTGTGTCAAGATGGTGAAGGGAGCCAAAGAAATGCATTATCTGTGATAGTAATTACGTTTCTAATGATGTGAATTCTTACTTGCTGGGGTCTAGTATTCATTGAGCATCGATCACCTGCTAAGTAACAAGCATTGTCCTGGATGCAAATAAGAGACGGTTGAGGATACTAACGTCTTTATTTGAGCATCTGAAAGGTATTTATAGTGGTATCAGTTGCAGGGTGCAGTGTTGTACTTTAGATTATGAAAGCAGATATTGAGTGTTAAGATGTGTTGGGTGTTGTGCTGAGTAACATACCTCATTCCTCACCAAATGGGTAAGTAGATTAGGATAGATTTCTAGAAAACATAATTTTAATAAATTGCAGAAGATAGAAAATATATACAGGCCAATACAGTGGAAATAACATTGTTAAAAATATCCCCTAAAATACCAAACTTACGGATAAAATTCAAACCTGGACTGTGGAAATGAGACCATAGCCTTTGTTCAGAAGGAACTGACCTATTATTGGAGTGGGAGATAGGTGCTCTCTAGGGATTTTGCAAACCTGAGGGGTACCTACATCAAAGTAGGGAGTTGGAAATGGATGCTAGAGGATGCCTTTCTGGAAGTAGAGCCAACCGAACCAGTGCTAGTTAGTCATTTGAGCACAATCTTCATGGAGTGGTATTAATACTAATTTAAATCCATTGAAGTCCTACACTACTAGTCAGTACTCCCAGCTATGATTATGCTACGCTTTATGTCAAATAACTTCCACTAACCCCTCATTATGATACTCTTTGCCTTGACTATTTTCTTCAGGGTGTTTGGTCCACAGTAAAATTTACCCTTAAACTTCTAATATGACAATTTTCCTTTGGTTCCTTATGGGAACTCCAGCACTGTCCTGCAACTTTTGTCACTGGCAACATGAGGGTTAAGACTGATTGCTAGAGCACAAAATTAAATGGCAGGAAGAGGATGCAACTGAGTTAACACATTCAGAACCACTCTTGGGTTTACTCACAGGAGACAGTCGCTGAGAGCAGTTGTCCCATGCAGTTTGCTGAGTTGGCCCTCATGATTTGAGGGCAGATGATGGTACTCAAAGGCAGTGTAACCAGTGCTGCAAGGGACAGCTTTAAATGAACCTAGTGTGATCTTGTTGAGGATGATTGTGTGACGCAGGGCTGTAGGGTAGGGAGACTCCACCGGCCACACTGGCGGGTTAAGAAGCAGCAAAATGAGCAAGAGACTTAGAATCAAGAGGCTTAAGTTGTGGCTCTCCCTTTGTGTAAGGTTGTTCAAGTCACCCTGAGCTTCAGTGTTTTGTCTGTAAGGTGGGGATTAAAAATTCCTTTCAGAATTGCTGTCAGTATCAAAGCATTTGAAATGATTTGTAAGCTGTAAAGCACTAAACATTTCCTAGTCATATTTTACAAGTGGGACAAAGGCAAGATAGAGCAGAATTGGACAAGGGTTTGGAAGCCTCATTTCATGTAAAGCAGATTTATTACATGTAATAAATTCCTGACTTGCTGACAATATCATCTTTTCAAAAAATTGAAGGTAGGAGTGGGTTTGTCCGGATTTAATTGACCAGCAAGGGAAAACTAGTTAGTGAGGTGGAAGTGATTCCATTTTCAGAGACCCTGGAAGGGATGCAACATTTCGGAGAACAATGTATATTGTAGTGAATGTTAAAAAGTCAGTAGACTTGCAGGGTGGGGCAAGAGGGAGAAATCACACCCTACAGAAGTAGGAATGTATTGAACCACTCAATCCCAAGCTATTGGTTAATCAGGTACAGCAACCTATCTGCCCATGAGGCAGGTGAACACCATGGACAGTAAAGTTGAGATGCTGCAGCCAGCTTCCCCAGGCTGGAGGAGGGCATGTAGGTCTGTGTGTATGTGCTGGACCTGTTCATCTTTTTCTTTCACCACATTTTCTTTATTTTTCTTTTGCCATTTCTCTCCATTCCTTGCTACCTCCTTTGTTTTCTTCCTCCTGAAAGACTCTGGTATGTGCCACGGTGCATATACACCAAATGGAGACAGCTGACTGATGGCATGTAATACCTGGCCTTTCATGCAAGTTAGGTTTATTTACTTCAAGTGATTTTAGTATTAATATTCCAGGAAAATTCAGAATTGTTCATCAAGAAAAGATTGTGGGACCCCTGGATTAGTTTGTATGCTTCTCAAGGGCATTTTGTTCACAGAATATAGAACAGTGCTTCATCCGTAAGCAAAAATAAATGAATGAGTGAACAATATTATGCAGTGAAAGAGGTATTAACAGTAGAGGTGTTAGAAATGATGGTGGAGATTTGATGGTATTAAGATGATGCTACTATGATCAGGGAGCTTGGGAATACCAGGTTTCTGTGCTTGGCCACAAGCTTCTAAAGATTCCCAGAGGAGACATACACAAGGATCAATGGCTAGTGGGAAACATGGCATCTTATGTGTCGCACCTCTTTCCCAAACCCTAATGTAGAAATGGGCCAAAGGATGTGGTCAGAACTATAGGACTTCTAGAGCCATTTCCTTCCCTGTAGCTCCTTACTACCCTCTGGCTGCAGAGAAATGAGAGCAAATTCATATATAAGAAGAGCAAACAGAGAACAGGAGGTCAGAATTCCATAAATGAAGAAAAGGTCCCAGCATTTTCCCCAGCCCAGTGGCATAGGAATAAAGAAAGGAAAAGAGGGGGGTGGGCATGTCCACATGTGTGGCCTATTGGAAAGTGACTTGTGCTCACTGCTGGGGCAGCTCAGTAAATGTTCTATGATATCAATTGGATGGACAACGCATGGTGGGCTGGACTTGTGACTATTTCTCAAATCCTTTTGAACCCTCCCTCCCTTTACCACAACCACAGCCACCCTCAAGTCTTGCCTGGGCTCCTACAAGTTTCTGCACATTGACTCTTGATGGCCTCCAGTCCTTTCTGCAGATCATAACCATGCAAAAACCCTTCAGAGGCTTCTCATTTGCTATTTGAATAAACACTAAGCTCCTTGCCTTGGCCCTGGTGGCTGCCCACTGCCCACAGCTCCCAGCCTCCCCCACAGTGAGCTCTCATCCTCTCACGTTTGGTCATGCCCACTTCTGCCACAAAGACTGTTTATACTCTTTACCTATTAACCCCCAACCCTGACTTCAGCCCCAGCATCATTTCCTTAGAAAAGCTTATCCTGATCTCCCTGCTTAGGTCATAGCTACCCTCTCCCTGTGCCTCCCCCTACCCAACTATTTCAGACCCCCTCCCCTTCATACAGTTCCTTCTAGCATAGATGGCTGTTTGTCATGACCTGCTTATTAGTGTGAGAATTTGTTTTGATTCCTGCCTGTCCAGAGCCATCTGGCTCCCCATTGTGTGTCGGTGTTGGGCTCAGTGTTTCGTGATGAACAGATACCCGGTGAACATGGTGGAAAGAGAGCATCCAGGCCCACGAGTCACACCTCAGGGTGCAAAGAGCTTGCAGGTACTGCCGAGGAAGCACCACCTGGGACTTTGAGGCCCTCTAGATAGCAGCCGTGGGACCCGAAAACTGGTCATGTGAGTTTCAAAATGGGAGGAAAGATGGTGGATTTTGAAAACAAAGGATAGCTGCATTTCAATCCTCATCAGATTCTAGAATGTTCATAACAACTCTGTCAGGTAGGCTTGGCAGGCCTTATCATTAACTCCATGGTGCAAACGGGGAAGCCGAGGCTTAGACACAGTAAAGACCATGGCGGAAAAGAAGAACTGGGACCCAAATTGGGGCCTGACTTCTCTCATCCTGACTCTCGAAGGCCTGTCAGCGGGTCTTCCGTGTAGGGTATTCAAGCAAGTGCTGAAGGCTAATTGTACTGTTGCCACCGTCATTCCTAAAACAAACTGGACCCAGCTCATTAGGCTTCTCCCTGCATCTCCTATGTTCTCTGCTCCCACTAAACCCTGGCTCAACCCAGATGGCATGTGGCTGCTAGAGGGAGAATGCCTTCCTCCTGTCAGAGGGCAAACTCCCAGAATCAACAAACAGCGTAGATCCTGGAGGAGAAACAGGATCTCAACAGGAGCTGGGGACACCTGACAGCAGGAAAGCGGCGGCCCCTCCCTCTCCACTCAGCCCTGCGCCAGAAAGCCAGGGCGAAACTCCTCCTCCTGGGGTCCTGCCCCCACCTTTCTGAGAACCGGGAGATCTCAGCCAGTGTGAGGGGCTTGTGCTTGCGTCAGGTTTGAATTTCTTGAGTCGCCCCTTCCCACTCCCAGTTAATGCCTGCCAGTGCTTCAGACTGACGTCCTTCTTGCATCTGGGGCTCCTGGAAACACACCTCAACCTTCTTCTGCCTAATCTCTTCACCTGGATTAGAGAGGCTGTATTGTGTAGAGGAGAGAGCCTGGAACAGGAACCAGACCTCGGTTCAAATCCTGACTCCGCCCTCAGAGCCAGCAAACTTTCCTGAGTGTGTGCACAATTCCTGTGATTTTTTGAATAGACATGTCCCACGGAACTGCATCACAATGACCGACTAGAAAGAAATATAGATAGATAATAAATTACTTGTGCTCTTTGAGTAATAGATTTCACAACTTCTCTTTGTCATTGAAAATTTTAACTGGGGCGCCTGGGTGGCTCAGTTGCTTGGGCGGCTGCCTTCGGCTCGGGTCATGATCCTGGAGTCCCTGGATCGAGTCCCGCATCGGGCTCCCTGCTCGGCGGGGAGTCTGCTTCTCCCTCTGCCCCTCCCCACTCTCATGTGCTCTCTCTCATTCTCTCTCTCAAATAAATAAATAAATAAAAATTAAAAAAATAAAAAAAAAATTTTAACTGGAGTAGGACACCACTGTGGACAGAACATATTCTATCCCTTAAGTATTTTAAGAGAGCGGCAAAAACTGCCCCCCCCCCCCAACACAAACTACTGAGCTAGAAATTCCATGTTTTTCAACCTTGGCTGTATCTTAGAATCACCTGAGGAACTGAGAAAATACTGATGCCCAGGCTCCACCCCAGACCTGGGTACTGCTGTTTTCTGAAACCACCCCCAGGTGATTGTATAGTACAGCCTGAGGAGAGGACCACCAGGCTAGCTGACCCCCGTCTCGTGACCCTTCTGACTCTGGTTCCAGTTCTGATTCTAGGCTTCGAGGTAATTTTGTATATATACATATTTATATCACAATTTAATGTTTTCAACCTGTTTTTACGTTTCTATTTTGGTTGACTTTGTCCAAGCTCTGATCCTTGCTCAGGGTTCAGACTTTATGACGGATGAGGTCCTTTTTCAAGACCTGCTTTCTTCTCTAGCCTCCACACAGAGGGCAGTTCTCAGCGCCAACCACTGGAAAGGGAAGAGATGAAGGAGCTTCTGCCAGCGGCTAAGCGGGGTAAGGCCCACAGAGCAGCAACGTCACTATTGTGAACTTCAGCTTGAGTTGAAGTTGCTACTGGATGAAAAAGAAATGAGTTTAAAAACAATATTATGATTTTTTATATAACAATGAAATGAATAGAAATAACCCATTTTTTTTTTTACCTAGGTTGGATGCATTATGTATTCACTATCTATTGCTGAATAACAAATACCCCAAAACCTTGTGGCTTAAAACAACAATTTATTATGTCTCATGGTTTCTGTGGTCCACATTTCTGTGGACAGAGCACAGCAAGGACAGCTTGTCTTTGCTCTATAATGTCTGGGACCTCAGCTGAAAGAACCTAAAGCGGGGGACTTAGAATCATCTGAAGGCTGGTCTCACATGTCTGGCAGTGGATGCTGGCTACTGGTGGGAACACCCACATGTGGCCTCCCCATGTGGTCCAGGCTTCCTCACAACATGGTGGCTGAATTCCAAGCATAAGTGCTCTGAGACCAAAGAAGCCAGGTGGACTGCCTACCGCTTTTATATTCTAATCTAGGAAATCAAGCGGTGTCATTTCTTGCATTCCTACTACGGGTTGAGCCAGTCACAAAGGTCCGTTCAGGCTCAAGGGTAGGGAACACAGACCCCATGTCTTTTGAAAGGAATGTTAATGTCATATTGCAAGAAGAGCATATGTTAGTGCATCTTTGGAATATACTGTCTGCCCCACATTGTTTGTTTTTTGATTTTCTTACTCATCTATTTTTCAGATTCCAAAAGTAATGTGCTCATTGTAAGAAAAAATATCTCATTAAAAATCCAGAATTTGTCAGGGCACCTGGGTGGCTCAGTCGGTTAAGCCTCTGACTTCCGCTCAGGTCTTGATCTCAGGTCCGATGGATCGAGCCCTGCGCCTGCTCCTGGCTCAGAGGGGAGTTTGCTTCTCCCTCTCCCTTTGCTCTCTTTCTTTCAAATAAATAATCTTTTTCAAAAATCCTGAATTTGTACACCTAGAAAGTAGATTTCTCTCCCATTTTACCCATTATCTCAATCCCACTCCCTAGAGATAGCCACTATTAACAGATTGATGTGTATTTTTCCATACTAACTACATACATATACACAGTGCTTTATAAAAAATAACTATACACATTATTCTGCAACTTGCTGTTTTTACTTATGTGATGAACAGAATTTCATATTAGTACATATAAAGACACCTAATTCTTTTTAATGCTGGCTGTCATAGCATGGCTGTACCATAACTTATTTAATCAACCTTCTATTAATAGACATTTGGGTTCAAATTTTTTTAACTATTGCAGACTAATGATGCAGTCAGTGAACATCCTTACACTAGGTCAGATAGGGTTCTATCTTAAAAATCGAATTGTTCTTTTCAAAGGATATGCAGGGGGGCGCCTGGGTGGCTCAGTCGTTAAGTGTCTGCCTTCGGCTCAGGTCATGATCCCAGGGTCCTGGGATTGAGCCCCACGTCGAGCTCCCTGCTCCACGGGAAGCCTGCTTCTCCCTCTCCCACTCCCCCTGCTTGTGTTCCTTCTCTTGCTGTCTCTCTCTGTCAAATAAATAAATAAAAATCGTAAAAAAACAACAACAAAAGATATGCAGGATACTGTTTTTCAATACAACAAAAGTGCATTTTCTTTTAAAATACCATTGTTTGAGGTCAATCTACATTAAGCAAGATACACTTTTTTTTTCTTTGAAAATGGGTGGGTTTCTCTCGCTTTAATACTAGGAAAAGAAACAAACATCTGTTCTTAGGTCTGAAAATGCTTATAAGCTTTGAAGGGAACTTCTCATTTACTTAAAAAGTAATGAGTGACAGAGAATAGGTGGTTAAGAACAGTGGTGTGGATTTCTTTTTCTAATGTTTTTAACTCAGGCTGTTATGGAATTGAATGTGGATTCTTCAAAGTTCACACAGACACTTAGAGGATGGTTCATCAGAAGATGATGACAAACAGGAAACTAAATGGGGGCAAAAAAAAAAAAGTGTCATGTGTAATCCCAAAGTGAATAATAAAGATGAGTCTACTGGCCATACAGATGTAATGCATGGATATATAGTCTATTGCAATAATCTGACAGTATCATCCTGCCCACCTATCCATCCTTTGTTTACAGCTGGCTAATGTGTAATTTATTCTGGAGTCTTTCCTCTTGCAGAGAAATGTCTTTGCATGTTATTAATTAAAAAACGTCTTTGCTGGGAATGAAGTTCTGACACATTCTACAACATGAATGAAATTTGAGGACATACTTAGTGAAATAAGCCAGGTGCAGAAGGAAAAATATTGTGTGATTCCGCTTCTAGGAAATATCTTGAAGGAGCAAATGCATAGAGACAGAAAGTAGATTAAAGGTTATCACGGGCTGGGGAAGGAGGGGAGCGGGGTGTTATTGCTTAATGGGTGTGGAGGTTCTGTTTGGGATGACGAAAAAGATAGCAGTCATGGTTGCACAACAAAGTGAAGGTAATTAATGTCACTGAATTGTACATTTAAAAATGGCTAAAATGGCACATTTTATGTGGTATGTCTTTCCATACCAAAAAAACCTTTACTGGAGCAGGAGATGTTGGGGCTCTGTCAGTGTTCCCATGGCTTTGCCTTCCCTTTTGTTTTTAAAAGAACAACCTCTATTTTTAGGGATTTTCACACAAAGGCTCATGTGGGTGTGGGAAGTACTCCCAGCTGCCCTCCTGTTTTCAGAAGCCCACATGGAAGCCTAGCAAGTTATTTAAGGATTAGGATATATGCCAGATTGGAAATGGAGATAATTTAATCTCTCTGTATGTTAATTCAGTTTTTTTTTCTGCAATCTGGGGCCCTGGAAATCTGAGTTCGATCCCTAGGGAAAGCCAGTTCTGAGTCTTGCTGAAGGTGGTGAGGGCAAAAGAATTCCACTTTCTTCCAGTGGGAGGGCCACCTGGTGGGGTAGCCAGCCGCACCTGAGGATCCCCAGAGCGGGCGCAGTCTCCTCTCCCGCCCAGAGGCTTCTGCACCCGCCCAGGGGGCCATGCGGCCAGTGTGGGAGTTGCGGGCTCTCTGGCTCCCCAACCTTTCTCACTCTTGTGTGCAGGGTTGGACTACTATTCTTTAGACCTGCAGTGGGTAGGCTGGCGTCCTGTCCCATTTCTCAGGGCTGGGCACCTCAGCTGGTGGCATTGAATGGGCCGAGAGATGCAGAGGCAGTGGCTGGTCGAGTCAAGTCTGGGGGCTAGTGAAGCCCCCACTTCCCCCTCCTCCCCCGGTAACCCGATCGGGGGTCCAGATTCCCGTCCTCTCCTCCCGGGCCTGGCAGCTCTGTCGGGGAGCTCGGAGCCTTCCTGGGCGGCGCTAGGTGTGTGGACCCGACCCT
>NC_138369.1:129815190-129857690 GCF_054177405.1 Leptonychotes weddellii
CCAGCGTCACCTGGTGCGCGTGTGCCCCTGCGCGTCTGTGCTCGGGCACTCGGACACGCGCGCGTCTCCCGCCCGGCCCAGAAGAGGGCTGGTGGGTTCTCCCCAGGGTCCCGAGAGCCGGGTGTGGGCTGCTCCATCTGGGGTTCGCCGAAGTGGGGCGGGGGGGCTGACCGAGACGTGAGAGGGTCAGGGCTCCGGCTCCCGAACCTGGGGGTCCTTTTCCGCAGACCAAGAGCCGGAGCTGCGGGGGTCGTGCCATGCCCAGCGCGCCTCCCCCAGGGCCCGCTGGTCTGCGCGTGGGCGGCGGGTCGAGGGGCGCCGGGACCTTTCCGGGTCCCCCTCGCACCCTGCTCGTCTCCGCAACCCGCCAAATGCTTGCAGTCTCCCTGCTCCCCAGCCCTTTTCCTCAGAATACTCTTGGGGCGCTTTCCCTTCCTCGCCTTCACTGGCTGCTGTCATTGGTCATGTTCTTCTCACATGGCAGACTCTGCCGCCGTACCTCCCCTCACTCTCCCTTTCCTCCTCCTTCCAATATGTCAAGAGCCCTGTCTCTGTCCCATCCCTATGCTGGGGAAGGGGGCACACCAGCGGCGCACAAGGTCCCTGCCCCAAGGAAAGCTGGCTCTGATGCCAAGGGCAGACTGCTCCTCTGAGGAGAACCAAGCCTTGATAATGATGCTCAGTCCTCTTTTTCTGGCCCTGCTCCAGAGGGGACCCCCAAAAGAACTTCCTAAACTCCCCCTCTGCTCCTGGTCCAGTCGACATTCACTCACCGCCTGCAACCAGTTCTAGTGAGCCAGTGATGCCCGTGCTGTGGACAGAGGGGCTCACGAGCATGGGAGAGGAGTGTCCAACTGTGTCCTCGAGGACTGCGCAACCTGGCGGCTGGCTCTGACCCCATACTGAAGGCGCTCAGGGAAGGAACTGCTGGGGGCAGCTGTGGCTGGAGGACAGCAAGGTTTGAGCACAGGGAGCTTCTGAAGGGTGTGCGGGATATAGTTGAGTACCAAAGAGGAAAGGGCTATTTCCAGATGGGGTAGAACAAGGTCCCTTCCTCAGTCAGGGCTGTGTCTGGTGTATACAGGAAGGATGGACCATAAGGACAGAGGGAAGAGGAGCCAGCCTGACCAAGGATGGTGTTTACCTTCCAGAGGGGTCTCCCCACCCAGACTGCCAGGACCCCATTTCCAGGAGAACGGCCCAGATGTCTCAAGTGCAGGAACTCTTCCATGAGGCAGCCCAGCAGGTAGGCTTGCGTGGTGTGGGGGTCTGAGAGGGAATGAGGGGTCACCAGACAGGAAGCTGAATGGAAACATTACAGTACCCTATTTTAAAAGTAATTATCTCAGAAGTTTATTTTGGTATCCTGACTTAAGAAAATATTATGGCCAACTGTTAACCAGCTGTGTGCAGAAAATCTGGTATTTTTTGTAGTGGATTTTGAATCCTGGGCATCCCTCCCTGCCCCATGGAGGTTTTCCATGAACAGAGTGAGGACTCACATAATATAAACTCCTTTTCCTATTGAATCAAAGCAGTGTAAGAAGGTAAATTTATTTCTAAATAACTCATATATGCTGAAGCCAAGTGTGATGTAGGAGAGATGTTAGAGTTTGAAGCCAACGGCCAAGAAAAAGTTCTTGAGATGTCTTTGGTGCAGAAAGGTGGTTTTATTAAAGCACGGGGACAGGACCCGTGGGCAGAAAGAGTTGCACCAGGATCATGAGGAGTGGCCCATTATATACTTTCAAGTTGGGAGGGGGTTAGGGATATTCTCTAAGGAATTTGGAAGTAAGGTTTCCAGGACCTTGAGGGGGCTAGCTATTATTGGGCAAGGAAAAGGTCATTTATTACCGTCTAATAAAACCTTAGTCATGAGACCCTTCAGATGTATATCCACCAATAGGCCATATGCTTGGGCGGGGGGAGGTGTTGATTGCCAGCACATATCTTGGGGGGTTTAGAAATAAAGGAAATTTCTAAAGGAATTTTTATATGTTAAAGTAGACTTACAGGACCCTGTGGGGGGTGGGTTGGGGTGGGTGGGGGGCGGCTAGAATTGTCTTTTGACCTTAGCAAAGTATTAACATCAAGGCAGTTGAGTCCCTAGAGGAATGTCACTCTGCCTGTTTCAAGGACTTGTCAATGGGCTGTAGGTAGTAATGAAATTTAATAATTTTTCTTCTGCCTTGGTTTTCCGCATCAGAATGGATTTCTGGATTTCCTGATGGCTGCAGGTTCTTCTTTTTTCTTTTCTCCTTCCCCTGTTGATCATTAGAGATAGTAAATATTCAACATAGCTATGGAATTGAAGTGGCTCTCTGCAGAAATACAGTGAATCCCTTAAAAAGTAAAAAGCCGTGCTTCGGTATTTATCAGGAAACTACCTGCACCAGTCTTTGCTGTTGAAGGATCACTCAGCCTTGAAGTTTTCACTGTCCCTTCGATTTCTCTTATACTTTGTAGAAAAGGGCAGGAGGGTTTCTGGCATAAAGGGAGGAATGAGCCTGCTGAGAGGGGAGAAAATCAACTCAAGGCCTCACACAATTGCCAGAGAGCAGGCTCCAGAACCTGGGTGTCCTGAGCCAAAGGGCAGAGGCTGGTGAGGCAGATGGGGTTCTAAGTTGGTGGGGGAATGCAAACTGGCCAGTCACGCCCTCTTCAAGTTTACAGGTACATGGGAAAAATGCAGCATGGTGGCTGGCAGGTGGCGAGTACCCAGCACAAGGTACTGCCCCTCTTCTCCCAGGCAGGCCCCGGGCTGTAGCCCCTGCACCCTCGTACTCAGCTCCTCACACTCAGCCCTGGAAGTTTCCATGCTGCTGAGAAGTGAGGGACTGGAGACTTGGCATAGCTCCTCAAAGATGTTTCAGAATGCCTGCCCAGAGCTGTTCGTTCTTAGTGTGGCCGAGGACCTGTAGAGAGCCCTTGGTTAATCAGGGGTCTTCCATTTTAGTGAGCTTGACCAGCTTCTCACCATACTTGCCATGTGTTTTCTTTGGATATGTAAGACTGTACGTGAGTGTTTACACACTTGACATGTTATCTGTGGACCACTTCCAGAATAGTGGCTGCTGTGATAGGGCATGAAAAAGATACCAAGATGGAAAACAGGAGGCTCTTGTCCCCAGGGAGTCTAAAAAAAGAGAGGAGTTAGACATTCTGGGTTCCCTCTGTGAGAGGGATCTGTGGAGGCTCAGCTGCAACCCTCTCTCCCCTGTTAAAAACTTTCAGTGGCTCCCTGTGTCCACCACCTAGAGTTCAACTCCTTAGCGTAGGCCCTGCACAGGTTGATCCTGCGGGAGTTTCGAGCCTGCATCTTCTCTGTGCCCCACACTCCAGACAGAGGTCACCACTGTCCGGGCACTGTGCTTGTGTCTTTCCCCCTCCGGTGGTCCTTGCTGATACTTCTCACTCAACTGATTGGTCACTGGAACCCTCCAAGTACCGAAGGCAGTGCCTGGTACTGTAGATCAGGTTGAACATGATGACTGTTAGTTGACTAACCAAATCAACAAGCAGCAGGTAGCCAAATGCAAGTTCAGTTACCATAAGAGAGGCTTGCTTTTAAAACTGTGGTGGATGCAAGCCCTCTGTATCACCTCTCTCTCCAAACACTGAGGGGCTGGACAGTGTTCAATGTCAAGGCCTTTGGTGTTCACTATCTACACACATTTGAAATCTGTCCCTTTCCTCTGACTCCCTGCACTGTCTTGTCCAGGGCACCGTTTCTGGATTGGGTGATTCATACCCTCCTAACTTCTTTTTTTTTTTAATTTAATTTAAAAAAATATTTATTTATTTGAGAGAGAGAGAGAGAAAGCACGGGCAGGGGGAGGAGCAGGGGGAGGGGGAGGGGGGAAGAGGACAAGCAGACTCCCAGCTGAGCAGGGAGCCGGATGAGGGGCTCAGTCCCAGGACCCTGAGATCATGAGCTCAAGTCAGACACTTAACTGACTGAGCCACCCAGGTGCCCCTACCCTCCTACTTCTTTCTCCACATCACTACTTAAACGATCCTTTACTAAAGTGTGAAGCTGTGCATTCAACTCCTTTGCTTAAAGCCTTTCCGTGGCTTCTCACTGCCTTCAGAATTCAGCTCAAACTCCTTATCTTGGCCCCCAAGGCCTCCTGTGCTCTGACTCAGCTCCCCCTGCTCGAGCTGCATGCTCTCCCCCTCCGCACTTAACTGTGTGGCATGGAAACGGGCTGTTTCTCTCCTCTCTCCCTGAAGGCTGTGAACTCCTTATCCATTGTCGTGTCCTCAGTACCTGCCATTAGTGCTCAGCATCTAGAAGGTACTCAGTTAGTGCTGGTTCTACTTAATGGAGCTCACTGGGCTGCCATTTGCATTATGTGCTGAAGTATTGGTGGAAGCAGAGCACATACGTGGTGAACCTAGGAAACATGTCCCAGGCTGAGCGGAGTGCACTTACTACGTAATGAGCATTTAACGTTGCCTCAGCTCACTTCATCTGCACAACCACATTCTGGAGGAAATAGGATGATTTGGGTTGGACAGATGAAAAAAACAGAGCCATTTGGAACCCAGGTGTGCTTGTGGCCAAGGCCCCAGCTTTAATCCTTTCTGCTCTTTGCTTCCGGCGCCGGTGGTAGAACAGGGCCACCCAGATAGTAAATCAGATGCCTGTGCGGAGAACAGATAGCAGGTTGGGTAACTAACATGTGTGACGCTAACCTCTGGGAGTGGCTGGCCCTCTGGAAGTTTCCTGTGAACCTTCTTCTACCTTTACTCTAGCCTCGGGAGTCAGGAATTCTACTAGGAGCTTTGGAGCTTGGAGAACACAGGAATAAGGCAGCCCCATGCCAAATCCTTTAGTTTGGATCTGCTCTTCTCTTGGTCACTGTGACTGGAAAGTAGCTCTCAAGAACTTTGGCCAGAGTAGGGATGCTTGTGAGTAAGGTGGAGAGGTGAATGGATGGGTTCTTGGTTCTGCTTTAATTGTCTCGAGACCAGAGGGAGTAGCTGTGTGTGTGTGTTGATCAGTACTAAGTGGACCAGCTGAGAAGAGGCTGTAGATCAGGTTGATAATCTGGTGGTCAAGGGTACTGACTCTAACACTTTGTGACCTTAGACAAGTTATTTAACTTAGGTAAGCCTCTGTTTCCTCACCTATAAGATGGCTGCAATAATAAAACATACCCTAGGGAGTTACAAAGATTAAAAGAGATAATTCGTGCTCACTCTCTCTCTCTCAAATAAATAAATAAAAATAAAATCTTAAAGAGATAATTCATGTAAATATTCAGTGTAGTGCTTGGTTCATAGTAAGAAGCCAGTAAATGTTGGCTAATAATAAAACTAAGGTAAGGAGTATGTATTTGTTCCATATTGTAGTAAAATAAGTAATCAGAAGGTTCAGTGGGGAAACCGATGCAGGACCTAAGTCAGACCAAGTCAGCCAAGACCTAAGTCCCAAATCCAGGGTGACCTAAGTCAGCCAAGACCTAAGTCCCAAATCCAGGATTACTCCAGTGGCTGAAGCCAGAATGTGGGACCTTGTCCAGGACAACCTGCTGGGTGGGTGTCCACTGAGGAGGACGGGACACTTTCTAGACCTAGATGGGTGCAGAGTGGCTTGAGAGTGTGTGTGTGTGCGTGTGCGCGCCTGTGTGTATGTGTGTGTGTGTGTGTGTGTGTTTGAGAGCCTGCTGAGACTCTGGCAGGAGCAAGTCTTGTTTTGGGACCCTCTGTCCTCGAGCATTTCACTAACATGAGGTGTGGTTTGGCAGTGGACTTGAACCCGAGGGGCTGGGTTCCAAAGTCTGACTGTGCCACCGGATGTGCTGGGTCCTTGGGCAAGTTATTCAGGGATCCCTGTCTGCTTCCACAGCTGTGAGATAGGGAGGGAGCACCTGATTTTCAGGCTTTTATGCCATATGGGGAAGGATCTGGCCCGGAACCTGTCACATGGCAAGCCGTAAATACTGTGTGTGTTTAGTGGCTGGACGAGGCAGATTTCACACTGAAGCCCAGTAGAGCACACTGTTTGTGAAGCATGGGCCTGGGAAGCTAAGGAGCTGCTGGAGCCAGAGGGAGGGCGATGGAAGGCTAACAGCCCTACATCCCATGCTTGTCTCTGCCAGTCCTTGGACAGAGAGGACTGTGGTGGCAATACGGTGTGTCGGGAAGATTAAGCTGGCAGGAGAAAGCATGTAGCCTGCAGGGAGAGATGGCAAGTTGACGTGCTGGGTGAGGTCTGATGTCCAGCAAGATCAAGTGCTTTTAGCATTGAGAATAGTGAGGAAATTCAGCCCAGCCAGGTATTTACTGAGTGCATATGATCGTCGGGATCTCCAATAATATCTATTGCTGGAGATCTTAAAACTGAAATATCGGGGCGCCTGGGTGGCTCAGTCAGTTAAGCATCTGCCTTCGGCTCAGGTCATGATCCCAGGGTCCTGGGATCGAGCCCCGCGTCAGGCTCCCTGCTCAGCGGAGAGCCTGCTTCTCCCTCTCCCTCTGCAACTCCCCCTGCTTGTGCGCTCTCTCTCTGTCAAATAAATAATTTTAAAAATAAAAAAATAAAATCTAAAAAAACAAACAAACAAACCTGAAGTCTCATAATTACTATGGAATAAAGAACGCCTCTAACTAATCTGAGGGTTCTTGTCTTCCTTCTCCCAGGGCTGGATGGTCTCCAGAGAAACCTAAAGGGAGGCTGGGTTATGCAATGGGATGTAAACAAGTCACCCAAAGCTGCAGATTAGCTAGTATGAGTGACTTGTATTCTTTCTTCCCCATCCAGCCTTCTTCCAGAAACTTAGCTCCTGTAGGAGTAAGTCCATGAGGACCCCTTTCTAGGAAATCTGGGTGCTAATGTCTGGCTGGCCTGAGCTAATCACGTGGAAAAGAGCCCGAAGCAGACCCAGGAAGTTGGTGCCCTGGTAGAGCCCGTGGCAGCTGGCCTGAGTGTGGGAGGAGGTGTTCCCAGGCTGGTTTCCGGGGCAGCGGGGCAGGGGGGGGGCACAGCTGACCTGAATGGGCCCCAGCATTGCCTGACTCCCTTGCCCTCCCTTTCCCTTCTCTGTCCTCTCATCCTTTGCTCTCTTTCTCACTTCAGTGGCTTCCCTAGGTTAGCTTAGGATGGTAAGAGTAAAGAAGAGAGTCTGGTCAAGTGTGGGCAGCTGGTGAGCAGGGAGGTAGTACCAGCACGAGAGGCAGAGGGGCCCGGAGAAACCTGTGGCCCAGCCGCCTTGCTCGGCAGGTCTAGAAACAAGGCCAGAGGTGTTGAATGGCCTGTCCGAGGACACATGGGAAGAGGGGCAGAGATAGGCTGGAGCCACAAGTGCTGATGGTAGTACAGCTCTGGATTGAGCTTAATGTGGCCTGTCTCTAGATTATAATATTATTTTGAGCACTGGTGTCAGGCTTCATTGCCAAAGCTTTGCCCTTGTTTTCTGCACCCCCATTAGCCAGTGTACAGTTAAGTGCTGACTTTGCCATGCATTTGCCAGGCCTGGTTTGGAATCTTTAAAAGCCAATATGTAAAATGAGCCTTAGTGGCCACATGGGAGGTTAGAGGGTATTGCTTTATTAGTATGTAGAGAAATGAATATGGCTGAGGAGAAAGGAAAAGGGAACTTCAGACAAAACCACCCTGGGGCACCTGGGGCGCTCCGTCGGTTAAGCGTCTGCCTTCGGCTCAGGTCATGATTCCAGGGTCCTGGGATGGAGCCCCATGTCTTTGGGCTCCCTGCTCAGTGGGGAGTCTCCTTGTCCCTCTCCCCCCTCTGCCCTGACCCCCCACTTGTGTGTTCTCTTTCTCAAATAAATAATAAATAAAATCTTTTTTTTTTTTTTAAGAAACAGTGGTTTATTTTTCTAATGAAATTACCAAGCTGCTGAATCTTAAGGCCTCAACAAATGTTGCATCTTATTATTTTCATTGAACAATAAGACCTCCTATTTTGATTATTCTCCGTAAATAGCAATTTTGTTTCTGCAGTTGTTTCCATTTGCCAAAGTTATGACAGACAGTTTAATATGGTGGCTACTGCTTTCAGGGGATTCTATCAGATGAATCCTCATTTCCATCACAACACCTGCTGGCAATCTTTCATCAAAAGTCCATCCATTAGGACTTCTCTATCGTGGTTGGCCAAGAAGTCCTGCTTTGGCTGCCAGGGCTTCATTCTGCTGAATATGATATTCCTGAAATCTCATGGATATTCTTCGTGTCATTTTTAAATATTTCTGTAAGCAATGTTCGGAACAGGTGGTCTCTTCAGGTTTTACTTCTCTTGTTGTGAAGTCTTTAACGCAATCCCAAAAGCAGGTTTCTGTAAGTTTATTGTAGGTTCCAAGAAATCCCTTGAACTGTTTTATCTGATCAGATTCTGGTATTTGTGCAGCCATATTCTACTGGTATGTTTATTAGTCACCTTTTCTGATGCATGAGCTTCCTTTTGTTCCAGAAAATTAGTTGTCCAACCTCTGCTTGAATTTTCCAATGACTGATTTCTTACTTAAGCATAGGCTCTCGCATCTGACACCAGTGCGAGGCTGGGGGGCTGTGCTGCCAGTCGAGTCTAGGAGTGGGGGGTCTGGGTCCAATAATAAATAAAATCTTAAAAAAAAAAAAAGACAAACCCACCCTGTTAGCCCCTCCTTTTACAGATAAGGAAACTGAGGCCCAGAATGGTTGGATGGAAGAGAAGGGCTCACATCAGAGGTCCCTGGACCATGACCGTCCTTGCCCTCCCAGTTTTTCTAGAGTATGAAGCTTGTCCGATTTTAGAGATTGTCTTTGGTTAAAAGATACAAATTACAAATAACGAAATTAGGTGTAATCTTTGGAAGGGACTCCATGCAAGTGAAGGGTCTTGAAGCTTCAGTTGGTAGCTTCACTGCCAAGCCACCAATGGTACCTGGACAGAACCAACTTTTGGAGATGGCAGAAGAAAAGAGGCTTATGGTCCTGGAATCTGGGAGAGAAGAAGGGACAGAGCTGAGTCTGAGGCTTTCGTGTGGACACTGTCACCCTTCCTGCTCTCTCCTCTTTGCTGTTCTCCCTTTCCATTTTATAGCCCTGTTTGCAACTCCCAAAATGACAGTTGGGCCAAAAATGCTGCCCATTTGTAAAAAGGGGAATGGAGACATTTTATGAATGAAGGTGCCCTAGAAACTGGAATGGAAGTGATTCTTCACTGAAATGAATTAAGTGGGATCCTGTCTCGTTTGTACCCATAGGATCTTCATTTATGGAGGGGAATGCATGATGACATGAAGAGGTCAATGACATTGAAGGAATTTGCTATCATTTCCCAGAAGAAGGGGGGTGGGGATCCCATGCCACACATGACCACAGGGAAAGCATCAGGTTCTGGTCAGGAGGAGAAGCAGGAGCAAGGGGAAAGCCTGAACCACCGCTTTATGGGGCTTTCTGTGGGAAAAACAGGGCAAGGGAGTTTAGGATTGGCTCATTGGAATAGTTCTGGTGGGCTTTGGGCTATAGCCGTGTTCTCTAGTTGCCTAGTGCCTGGCCCTGGGACAGTTTAGACAAGGGAAACATTGGCTTAGTGTGTGAGGGTTAGATAAAAAGGGGTGATTTGGGGGACAGATTCAGAATTAGCTGGTTTACATATGAAAAGTACGCTCCTGGCCAGCCCTCTGCTATCTCTAAGAATTGGTTAACCCCTGGGGGTGGGGGTGGGGGGTGGTGTCAATCTTTCTTCAGCACACAAGATTTTTTAAGATGTTAGAATATTGTAAGATATAGAAAAGAAAAAAATATGATTAATACATTCTGCCTAGCTGTGAACGGATTGACTAGGAGACTTGAAAACTTCTTACTGCCTTAGGGTGCTTTTTATCCATGGCCAGACACAAAAAATACAGTCCTTGCCATCTTGTAATAAATAGATCGGGGCTTACAAGGAGAATGCGCTGAAGCACTATTCTTGTAATTTGAGGAAGGTGCCACTAGGTGGTGCTTACACCCTGGTCTGGCCTGATTGAACGTCTTGACTTCCTATGGGGTGGATATTTTTCCATTCATTTTAACCTTTCTCTGGCCAAAATGTATCTCATCGGGATAACAATTTAAACACTAGATAGTTCTATATTCACAGACTATTAAATAATTGTAGTAGGATTTAAAGAAATATATATGCCCAAGTATAATTCATTCTCTTTTTGCTCTTCAATCATTATCAGGTATAAGTGAATCTGATTCTTAAAATTTTTTTTTCTTTGTGAGTTTTAATACCTAATCAAAGGACTGTGCGGATTGTAGTGATGGTGGTGCGCTTTAGAATAGTTTGGCAAAAGTCTTCAATAGGAAACGCCATGTGTTTTTACTTCTCAGGAGAAAGGTCCTATTTACATTTCCTTTGTTTTTATTTTGTTGTGTGAATGTTTTCTTCTTCACAGACATAAAGAAAGAGAAAAGATAGTGGTATAAAAAGCCCTGGGCTGTGTAAAAAAAGTCTGCTGTGTTCTTTTCCTAAACAGTCCCTGGGAGCAGTTATAGGACTCAGGTGCTTTCTGATGAACTGGAAGGTGGTGGTGGCCGAGGAGCCCTCACTAGTTACATCTGATGCAGATGAGAAATTTGCTCTAACATGAATCCCAGTGTTTATAGAATTTAACTTAAAGCAGAAAGCCACGACTCAGTAACTTTCCCTGTTTATTTTAAGCAGTTATCAGTCAAGAGCAATACAAAGCAAAACCAAATTTTAATTTCTCTTAGAAGATACATAGATTTTAAGAACAGACATTAATTTTATGAAAGGCTTCACTCTCTTTAAGTAACCCGTCCATCCAACACATTTAAACTGTGATCGAAACCACGGGCTTCTCCTGGCACTGCAAAAAATGAAGTTGAGTTAAAAACAGGATTCCTAACTCTAGGTCAGCACAAAAACCCATTCTATTTTTATTTATTTTTTAAAAGATTTTATTTATTCATTTTAGACACAGAGATACAGAGAGAGAGAGAGAGAGCATGAGCAGGGGAGAAGCAGAGGGAGAGGGAGAAGCAGGCTCCCTGCCGAGCCAGGAGCCCAACGTGGGGCTCGATCCCAGGACCCTGGGATCATGACCTGAGCCAAAGGCAGACGTTTAACCATCTGAGCCACCCAGGCGCCCCAACCCATTCTACTTTAAAAATATTTCTAGTAATTGTTAATTGTTTCTTTACATAAAAAATAAGTTAGTATTTTTATCACAGAAGTACTCCATGCAGTAAAAAACAATTCAAACAATTAAGAATGGTATAAAATTTAAAGCCTTCACCCACACTTTCCATAGATACTCACTGCTTATGATTTCTGTTTTTCATTTCCTTTAAGTCATATATTTGTACCTCAATTTCTTGACCAAGTTATCCATGTATTAATCATTTACTTATTGCTTCCTGAGCTGAAAAAAAGAAGACATTGGCACATTTACTCTTCTATCCATTTCCCTCATTTCGTTTCTCATTTTTTGTTGGTTGGATTATTATTTTTACTTTTTCGAGGTTTATAAAATTTATATCTTTTTCTGTAATTATAAAGAACATTTCCACATTTGTAATGGTTGGTTATAAAAATGTAAAACCTAGAAATAGCATTTATAACAGTGAGGTGTGTGTGTTTAACTGAATCACCAAGTGATGTTATTGGACTCGTGGAGAAGAAAACATCATATTAAGTTATTAAAGCTTTGCTGCTTGAGCAACAGGGTCTTCATTTCTTTCATGGTTCCTTTCTTTCTTCTGGCTCTTGTGTGGCTAAAGCTGTTTCTTTCTTTCTTTCTTTTTTTAAGATTTTATTTATTTATTTGAGAGAGAGAGAGAGGAGAGAGTGCATGAGGGGGGATGCAGAAGGAGAGGGAGAAGCAGGCTCCCCGCTGAACAGGGAGCTCCAGGGAACTAACGCAGGGCTCATCCCAAGATCCTGAGATCATGACCTGAGCCAAAGGCAGCCGCTTAACCAACTGAACCACCCAGGGGCCTCAACTATAGCTGTTTCTTATGTCGCATGTCCCCCTGTTTTGTGATTCTCATCTTTTGGGTGACAGTCATTTTTTTCACTTATGGACCAGTGGCAGTAAATTACTCTTGCCTTGTCTGACTGTAGAACTGTAGGAGGCCAAATTTTTGTCATGTATTCAAAAACAATACTTCACAACAGATAGAATGCAAAAGTAGATAGGTGGATCCAGCTGTCTTCTATCAGACCAGACATTAGAATGATCTGCAAAATGTATAACAAGGCCTCTTTTTATTAAATGTTTTTGTTTTGGACAGTAGTTATTTTTCCTGAGAACAGGGCATTTATTTGAACAGATAATGAGGTTATTACTGTGATATTTGAGTGATTAATATTTAAAAGTAGCTCCCTTTAAATTTCTGATATGGTAAATATTGATAGATATAACAGACACAAACAAAAGCTCTTTGGTGTCCTCAGTGATGTGAGAAACAAAGGCAAAAGAAAACATTAAATTTCCTTACTGCCTACAGCCTATTGACAAGTCCTTGAAACAGACAGAGTGACTTTCCTTTAGGAACTCAACTGCCTCGATGTTAATACTTTGCTAAGAGCAGAAGGCGGTCTTAGCTTAACATTATCCTGACCTCCGGGATCCTGTAAGTCTGCTTTAACGTATAACAATTCCTTTGGAAACTAACTTTATCTCTACCCCCTCAAGATATATGTTAGCAGTCATCCTCCAAGCACATGGCCCACTAATACACATCTGAAGGGTTTCATGACTAAGGTTTTACTAGACAGTGATAAATGACTCTTCCTTTTTTTTTTTTTTTTAAGATTTTATTTATTTATTTGAGAGAGAGAGAGCACAAGCAAGGAGAAGGGGAGAGGGACAGGGAGAAGTAGTCTCCCCGCTGAGCAGGGTGCCTGACGCCTGACTCGATCCCAGGACCCTGGGATCATGACCTGAGCTGAAGGCAGATGCTTAACCCAATAAATGACTTTTCCTAACAATAGCTAACCCCCTCAAGGTCCTGGAAACCTTACTTCTAAATTCCTTAGAGACTTAACACTACCCCTAACCCCCTCCCACCTTGAAAGTATATAATTGCCTCACAACCCATTGCAGCTCTTTCTGCCCGTGGGTCCTGTCCCTGTGCTTTCATAAAACCACTTTTTGCACTGAAGACGTCTCAAGAATTCTTCCTTGACATTCGCTCCAAACCCCAACATTTCCATATCACTCAATAATTTTTAAGAATGTAAAGGGGCCTTGAGACCAGGAAGTTTGAGAACAGCTGCTCTAGGGATTAAGTGCACATTTCAAACTTTTCACAGTTTATTTAGCATTAATACTGTACCACGTCCATGTACGATGTAGAAACTGAGCAACCCCAGAGGCCCATTTACCACCCCGCTCTTTGGTGCTGTAAGTGCCCCGTATGTTACTTCCACACACATGAAAAAGCCTTCAAGACAACATTTTGCCCAGTGGATGCCCTGCCCATGTCCACGCCCTGGGTTAGCTATCTGGCTCTGAACTTGGAGCTTCTCAGGTTCCTTAGAAGACCACTCTTCTCTCAGCCGCCCTGCTTCTCCCTCCTTTGCTTCGTCTTCCCCCCTCCAAGCCCATCTGTAGGAATTTCCTCAAATGTCTGATCTGCTGGTGGTACTTGTTCTTTTTTCCCTTCCAGTTATAAGTATAGTTTTATACTTAAAAAAACCCCACATCTTTTCTGTCATTTTATGGTAATTTGGAAGGCACAGAAGTGCTTTTTCTGCCATCTTAAAAGAGGTACCTAATGTTACTTTCTAAAGCACATTTCTTTCATTCATTCAGCTAGCTCACATTTAGTAAAAGTTTCGTGTTGGGCACAGGAGTGTACAAGCTATGTTTTTAAATAAGTATCTGGGCTCCTTGCATAAAATATAGCTTTTGTTGAACTTACTATTTATTTTTAAACTTTTGACATGTTGGTAAAATTTCACAATCATAGAAAGTTGCAATAGTACAAAGAATGCCCATATATTCTCTCTTTTTTTAAGGTTTTATTTATTTATTTGAGAGCGAGAGAATGAGAGCGAGTGCACAAGTGAGGGGAGGGGCAGAAGCAGACCCCCCACTGAGCGTGGAGCCCCTATGCAGGGCGGGGCTCCATCCCAGGACCCTGAGATCATGACCTGAGCCAAAGTCAGATGCTTACCTGACTGAGCCACCCAGGCGCCCCAAGAATGCCCATATATCCTTGACTCAGATTGACCATTTGTTAACATTTTGTCTTTTGGCTTCATCATTAGTATGCTCTCTCCATATGTTTCTATTCCATTTGTGTTTATATTTGTCTATATATTCTAATATATATTATATTCTGTATTTTTCCCCTAAGCCATCTGAAGGTGATTTGTACACATCATGTACCCCTATCCATGAATTCTTCAGTGTGTGTGTCCTAAGAACGAGAATTGTCTTTTACCTAACCACAGTATATTTATCGAGATCAGGAAATGTGACATTGGTACATCCTATTATCTAGTCCTCGGTTCCACATTCCAGTTTTGCCAGTTATCCCCCTCACATCCTATAGCATTTCTCCCCAGGGCCCAGGGTCCAGTCCAGGATGACACATTGCACCTAATTGTCCTGTCTCTACTCTTCTTTAATCTGCAACTGTTACTTAGCCTTTCCTGGTCTTTCATGATGTTTTTTGAAGAGCACAAGACAGTTATTTTGTAGAACACACCTCAGTTTGGGACCCCTCACGATTAGATTTAGCTTTTGTATTTTTGCCAGGAAGACCCTAGAAGTGATAGTTGTGTTCTTCTCTAGAAGGTACAGGATTTCTGTTTATCCCATTATTGGTGATGCTAACTTTGGTTACTTATTTAAGGTGGTGTCTGTTACGTTAATCCACTCTAAAGTTACTGATTTTCTCTTTGTAATTAATAAAGAGTTTGTTGGGGATACTTTGAGACTAGGGAAGTATCCTGTTCCTCATCGGTCTTTCACCCACTGGCATTAGTATCCATGGAGATGATTCTTGACAGAATCAGTTATGACTCTGATGGTTGCAAAATGGTGATTCTTCTGACACCATCACTCCTTCTACAGATGTTAGTTGGTGTTCTGTAAAGAAGGGCTTTCCCTTCTTCCTCATATTTTAATTTATTCATTTATTTATGTCTGTATGGACTCAGATTCTTATTTTATTACATAAATATTCTATTGCTATTATTATTTTGATGCTCCAGTCAGCCCAGAGTTGGCCAGTGGGGGCTCCTTTCAAGCTGGCTCCTATGTCCTTTTGTCATATCCTCACCATTTTTTTTTTTTTTAGCACTTTCTTGCTTTCTGGCACAAAATATTCCAGGCTCATTTTGTACTTTCTCTTCCCCAGCCCTGAATTAGCCATTTCTCCAAAGGAAGGGTCTTGATTCCTTAAAATGAGGAATGGTATTTAAAGACCAAGACCTAGGTGCTAGGTGTGTTGATGGCCATGGGCTGTCTTTGCTTACAGAGCCTGCAGGTGGACAGAGAGGAGGCATGTAAACACACACACACATATCCAGTACTGTATTTTTCTATCTATATTAAAAACCACACATTGAAACTGATACTTCTCCTTCCAATCCATCACTCCAGGGGTCATTCTTCCCCTCATTCCTCTTTCTTTAGTTGTAATTCCTTTCTCCAAAAGTGAGAAACTTAACTCATATACCTTTACTTATTTGCTCAATCCTACAATTCACAGAAGGTAGATTTAGAATTGATAACTCCTATCCCTGTAAAAAGAAACCCAAACCAAACCAAACAAACAAAAAAAAACCTTTCTATCTAGCATTGAATATTTGTAGTTATTTTTGTCTTTAGACTGAGAGCACACAAAGAACCATATTCAAAAGTTATTCTGGTTCAGTTCTTTTCCCACCTTCAGTGTGGTTATGTTATTCCTTTGAAATACAGTTATGCTAACTTGTTTCTCTTTGCAGTCTAATTTTTCTCTCATCCTTGTTGATTTGATTTGACTTAATTTGATTCCAAAAGTCAGAACTGCGCAGCACATAACAATTCTTAAACGGATATAATATTGGCTGATCTACGGAGGCACCCAGAAGGATAAGCCTTTTGCAGTTGATTTTTTTAGCTGGTTTGCCTGGTACTGAGGAAGGGCGTTGGGGTCCACATTGCTCCTCGTGATGTTAAAGTCAAGTAGCAGTGGCAGCCTGAGTCCTGCAAGAAAGGCTCGGCCCTTTTGCTAAGGAGGCTGGGAAGGGCAGGGAATGCTCTTGTTTAGGTGGCCATGGCATCGCCGCCGTGGGCTCCCGCCACTTATGGGATGGTATCAGGTGCCCAGAACACTGTGTCTCCGGGTTCTGAGTCCTGCAGGCAGTAGTGGCTATCCTGGGGAAGGATCCGCTGTGTGGTCCTAGGAGGCAGAACCATCAGCAAGCAATGTTTGCACGGCATCTGAGGCTCTTGCCCCTCCTGGGGCTCTGCAGGGCGGTGACCAGGTTGTGCCTTGGGAGATTCTCAGCCTTGGACAAGGATTAGTGTGTACAGGCATGGAAAAACCGCAGAGCAAGCACGCAGAAACTCCTGGATGTAGACCTTGGCTTTTGAACTAGTTCTGTGGCAGAGGAGACCCACATTGCCACGAAAGTCTCCCATTTCTAGCAACACTTAAATCAATATTGACCAAAGGTGCTGCCCAGATTCGAATCCAGGGAAATCAGACTTTGACCACACGGTCCTTCCCTCCTCTGCGGCAGGGCCATTTCCATTCCTCACGTCGGTCAGGGTGACAGAACCCTCCTTGGCTATCCATGCTGGAAGGGGCTGGCTCTCCCAGGCCAGGGCTTGGGAGGGCAGCCTTCACGGCTGAGCTATAGAGCAAGCATTTCCCTGAAACATGACGACAAGTTAGGTGGGGAAGATAGAAAATGCATGGTCCAGAAGCCCTCTTTCCTTACTCTTCCTCCCGATTTCCCTGAGGGGACCTTCACCCACATTTAAAATGGTCTGTTATGCTTCCTGCTTACAAAAAGCTTTCACAATTATCATCTCATCTGAACCGCACAGAAGCCCACGATGCAGGTATGTGGCTGTCTGCATCTTAGGCGGGCCCCACACGTGGGCTCTGGCCCACGGAGCCCCCCGCCCAGCTCCTGCCTGCGGCCCGTTCAGAGCCAGGGGAGGGAGGCGGTACCCACTCGGTACACCGCATCACCGTTCAGCGGCAGCCTGGCATACTCTCCGATGTGTAATTAATAAATAATTAGCTCTCAGAAAGCAGACTGCTGGCTCATGTGTGTATATTCCAGGCAGAAGCAGTCTCTGCGGATGTACTTTGTCTGCAGGGAAGGGACAGGCCTTGTCTTGCTCTGACCCTCTCCTGACCTGGGCGGGGTAGAAGCAGAGTTTCTCACCTGGTTCCTTTTCCTCCTGCTGCCAGAATAGAGAAAAGGTGTCATCTCACGTGTCACCTATGTTCCTGAAGGCCTGGCAGGTGGCCTGCTGGAGGCGGCTGCAAAGGGCTCCTGGGGAGGAGCTCAGATCACTGCCTGGCGCAGACATTGCTTGGTGTACTGCGTGCAGGAAGCTGAGTGTTTCCTCCTCTGGGCACATTTCAGGGACAGTTTCCCTGCCTTTCTAGATGCCCTGCTCAAGTGTGGAGATTCTCTAGTCAAAGGAGAAAGATGTCTCTCTCTGAACTAAGACACCCAGCAGGTAGCCGTGGTGTGGCCAGTGTGGGGTGCAGGCCCCCGGGCTTGGAGGGCAAGGCCTGGCTTCTTCCCAGTCCTGGGAGCCATGGAAGGAAAACCGTTGCCGTGAGCAGCACAGAGGGGCATGTGCCTCGGGGCCCTGCCAGGCTGAGGGGCCCCAGGAAAGAGAGGCACTGACCCCCGGTCTGAGGGGTTTTGTTTCTTACTCATCTTTGTGTTCTCAGTCTCCACCTCTGCTTCCAAGTGGACGCCATACCAGGCACGGCCACTTCCCTTCCCCACAGCCTGTTACGTCTGTGTCAGAGAATGTTGAGTGAGACTTTTGTTATTCTGGAATTGACGACTGGGGCCCAAATCTGAGGACAAGGAGATTCTAAGAGAGTTTTCCATTGCTGGGACCAGACCTCTCCCCTGGGGGCTTAACGAGATGGCCCAGAACTGGAGCGGCTCGCCAGTGGGCCAGGCAGCCCTGGCCATCATGACACACCTTGGCCCAGCCGGGCCAGAGCATCTTTCTGTCTCAGGTGGTGGGCAGGAATTAGGCTGTCACCTGTGTCACTCACCGTGGAAGAAATAAGGAAGATAGCTGTTCAGCGGCCGAGACCTATAAAGACTGAGTGGAATTCCCAGGTGTTCTTTTTTTTATGTTATGTTAGTCACCATACAATACTTCATTAGTTTTTGATGTAATGTTCCATGACTCATTGTTTGTGCATAACACCCAGTGCTCCATGCAATACGTGCCCTCTTTAATACCCATCACCGGGCTCACCCCCCACCCCCGAAACCCTCAGTTTGCTTCCCGGAGTCCATAGTCTCTCATGATTTGTCTCCCCCTGATTTCCCCCCCTTCATTTTTCCCTTCCTTCTCCTAATGCCCTCCATGCTATTCCTTATGTTCCACAAATAAGTGAAACCATATGGATAATTGACTCTCTCTGCTTGACTTATTCACTTAGAATAATCTCCTCCAGTCCCATTCATGTTGATGTAAAAGTTGAGTATTCATCCTTTCTGATGGCTGAGTAATATTCCATCGTATATATGGACCACATCTTCTTTATCCATTCATCTGTTGAAGGGCATCTCGGCTCCTTCCACAGTTTGGCTATTGTGGACATTGCCGCTATAAACATTGGGGTGCATATGGCCCTTCTTTTCACTACATCTGTGTCTTAGGGGTAAATACCCAGTAGTGCAATTGCTGGGTCATAGGGTAGCTCTATTTTTAATTTTTTGAGGAACCTCCACACTGTTTTCCAAAGTGGCGGTACCAACTTGCATTCCCACCAACAGTGTGAGAGGGTTCCCCTTTCTCCACAACCCCTCCAACATTTGTTGTTTCCTGCCTTGTTAATTTTTGCCATTCTAACTCGTGTGAGGTGGTATCTCAATGTAGTTTTGATTTTAATTTCCCTGATGGCTAATGATGTTGAGCATTTTTTCATGTGTCTGTTAGCCATTTGTATGTCTTCTTCAGAGAAGTGTCTGTTCCTGTCTTCTGCCCATGTTTTGACTTGATTATTTGTTTTTTGAGAAGTTCTTTATAGATCTTGGATACCAGCCCTTTATCTGTAGTGTCATTTGCAAAAATCTTCTCCCATTCTGTGGGTTGCCTCTTTGTTTTGTTGACTGTTTCCTTTGCTGTGCAGAAACTTTTTATCTTGATGAAATCTCAGTAGTTCATTTTTGCTTTTGTTTCCCTTGCCTTTGGGGACATGTCTTGAAAGAAGTTGCTGTGGCTGATGTCAAAGAGGTTACTGCCTATGTTCTCCTCTAGGATTTTGATAGATTCCTGTCTCACATTTAGGTCTTTCATCCATTTTGAGTTTATCTTTAGCATGGCATTAGAGAATGGTTGAATTTCATTCTTCTGTATATAGCTGTCCAATTTTCCCAGCACCATTTGTTGAAGAGACTGTTTTATTTTTCCATTGGATATTTTTTCCTGCTTTGTCGAAGATTAGTTGACCACATTGTTGAGGGTCCATTTCTGGGCTCTCTATTCTGTTCCATTGATCTATGTGTCTGTTTTTGTGCCAGTACCATGCTGCCTTGGTGATCACAGCTTTGTAATATAGCTTGAAATCAGGCAATGTGATGCCCCCAACTTTGTTTTACATTTTCAACATTTCCTTGGTGATCCAGGTGTTCTTTTCATCTATTTCCAAGGGAACATTGACAACATAGTGGGTGATCACTTCTCCATGGCTCTGAGCCATGTCAAGAGCCCCCAGGGTTTGAGCCCTTGAGCCAGAGTGAAGATGTGATTCTGAGGAATGAGAGTGACATGCCTCCAAATCAGTGGTGTTTCTCTTCTCAAGGGACAAAGCCATAGACAGAGTATCTTTTGCCTATGGTACCACCAACTGCAGCTTGAATGGGCCTGGCCCCATGGCTTTGGATCAGTACCCAGTGTCCTGGGCAGGGAGCCCCTCCATTCCGTCTGGTGAGCTGTGCCATTTTCCCTCCCTAGCCAGACCCAGCTTCCCAGAGCCTGGGTACTCTCACACCTACTCCACTGGGCATGTGGTGCCCGAGTCCCAGGCCCATGGGAAAGATGAGACCCTCCTAAGTCTCCTCCAGGAAGACACTACCTGGCCCATCCTCAGGAATCTGCAGTGTGGGAGGATTGCAACTCTGGCCAGATTGCTGGAAGCACAGGATTCCTCTTCAGTCCGTCTCCTCGCTCAGCCGGCTGTAGGGAAATTATCTCCCCCCAGATCGTGGACCTGCTAGAGCCAGTGTTGCAAGTGCAAAAAGCCAGTCCCCACAGGGAAGAAACCTGTTCTTTTATTAAACTTCAGTTTCAAGAAGAGAATTCCTTTTTTTCTAACCTTGCTCATGGTTTTCTACTGTGAATCTAGACGGGTCTAGAGACTGCACCATCCTTTTCTCTTTTCACCATCAAAGAGGACTGGCTCAGGAACAAGTTTCTGTTCCCCTGAAAATTGTGCATTCCCTTCCTTGGCACCAATGTCCCATGGCAGGGCTTCTCAAACTAAGGGAATCCCCAGCATTTGGTTAAAACTGCAGTTCAGGGGTGGGGACCATGGAGGCTTGCTTGTTCATTTCACCCTCCCTCCCTACACAGACTGTCCTCCCACTTAGAAATCACAGTCCTCTTACCCTCTACCTGCAGGGTCTTTCAAACCAGGACTGACCACGTGGTATCCTATGGGGTTGTCTCATTTTGCCAACGGAGATACCAGGAGCAGTCTGAAGCTTCGTGCCTTACCCAGACTGTGGTCAACTTCACTTCTGCCTCTACCAAAACCAAAATGAAAGTGGGGTGGGCAAGACCCATTGAGAAAAGGTTGAGGCTGGGCATTCCTTGCATCCTCAAAGTCAGGAAAGAGACTGAAAGTCTCAGAAGCCCCTCACAAATGAAACACTGTCACTTGGAAATTTTGATGCTTCAGTTCTAAAAAAAAAAAAAAGTGATTCCAAATGGAATTGTTGAGAAATCTAAGATCTAACTTATTGGAAGTGAGTTAGCAAACTGCCCCATCCTAAGCTGGGCCTAGAGTAAGTTCTGTGCCCAGAGCATTTCTGAGATGCATGAGTTTCTGTCTCCCTCACTCTGAGGATGAGAACTCTGGCATCTGACACCCCACAGATGTTCATCTGGACTTTGGCAACACCTTACAGCCTTCCACAGGGGCCCAGCTGGCTTCTACAAACAACGTAAGCTTTCCTTTAGCTATCTAACTGTTAAGTGACATCTGGGAACTCAGCTTTTTTTTCTGGCACAGAACTGTTGGGGCCACCCATGTGGATCCCCACAGCATCTCAGGCAAATTGGAGATGAAAGACAAGACTTGGTCCCTGACATGGCAGCAGGACCTCCCTGCAAATGGTCCCAGAGAAAATGACAAATTTCTCCAAATCATCCGTTTCTCCAGTCTGGTAGACAGCCTTATGTCCCATGTGAGCATGGCACTTAGTCTGGGGCAACCTCAGAGGCCCCCCTCTCGGTGTTGTGCATCGCAGCACCCCACTTGCTTCTGTGGAATAGCTCAGAGGCTGAATAATAAGAGTACTTTTTTGTACTTAAAAAAAAAAAAAGCTAGCTCAGAGCTGGTCCAGTTGTCACCTGCCATAACCCCAGCTCTTCCGCATCCTCCTTCCCCCAGTGATAGAAATGACCAGGTAGAGGGCAAAGGGGGAGTCTGTGAGTCATGGCCTTTGTGGTAGGGCATATCTGAGATGGGAGGGAGTTGGGTGTGAGCTTCCAGAGCGTGGGGGAGAAGGTGACCTTCTATTCCCCTGTTCGACGTCTGCTTGGGCTGCCAGCCTATGGCGCTGCCGTCAGCCTATCTGAGCAGAAGCAAAGGGGAATGGGAAAAGCTGGCAGGACAGAGAGGCAGCAGGGTTATAGCTTGGTATGGGGGGAAAGCCACACATCAGGACTTGTTTCAGAATTGTACCAGCTGTGGGCCAAGCAGTCACTCGCGAGGTGGCTGGTTTGAGTTGTCCAGCCAGTAGTCTCCGGGAAAGTCTGCCGTGGGGCAGTAGCAGAGGCTGGGGTTGGGGAGAGGCACCCCTTCAGTGGAGCAGCTTCAGGATGTGGTGGAGGGAGAGGCGTGAAGGATGGACACCAGTGCCGCTCCTGCGTAGATGCCCGGGACGGCACGTCAGTGCAGGGGGCCTGGGAAACAGCCCTTGGCGTCTCTATGTTACCTACTTAACAGTTCCTTCCACGGTTCCCTGTCTCATCCGCTTTCCCTTTTTCTGTGCTTTTCTTTCTTCTTCCTTCTCTCTCTCTCTCTCCCTGGACTTTTGCTGGTATCTCTCTAAGAACGTCAGGGTTGCAACCCTGGGGTCAAACGCAGGTTCTTCCTACTGGTCTCTGACAAGCAAGCGGGCTCTGGGAAGACTGAGCATTCTTTTGTCACTTGGTAAAAAAAAAAAAAAAAAAAAAAAAGGTAGGCACATTCTCCTAAGCATCCTGAGAAGCTGTCATGGTCTGGCCCTTTTAAACCATTTATACTTTCATTCTCAGGGTGCCGAGTCTCCTAAAGTTTCTGCCTTATTTGGGAGCCCCCTTTCAGGCTGATTTAGTCCAGTGCGATCCCGGGAGTAAAAGGTTCTCGGATGCCGTTAGGTTAACCAACACGGACACGAAGCAGCCTTCAGGGTGGACAGGCGAAGTTGGCATGGAAGATGAATACAGTTTCTACCTTCCCGGTGGGAGACCCATGGGGAAGGCAGACGCCTGCGTCATGAAGCAAAGTTCAGGGTGTT
Organism: Leptonychotes weddellii; assembly: GCF_054177405.1. NCBI lineage: Eukaryota > Metazoa > Chordata > Mammalia > Carnivora > Phocidae > Leptonychotes > Leptonychotes weddellii. Next base: position 129,838,101 of record NC_138369.1, read on the forward strand.
AGAAACGGGAACCTACAGAACTGACTTTTAGGAAAGACAAGGGCAAATCACCGGAGGGGCGGGGCTAAGTACATACGTTATAGTCCGGCGTGGGGGATTCAAACCCAGCCGTGGACTCGCGGCAGCCCCAGCTCTCCTCCCAGCGTCCTCCCTCCACTCCGCACTGGGGCCCTCTCCCTGTCTGCCTCCCGGGGGGTGTCATGAGGATCAAAGGAGAAGGTGGGTGTGGAAGGTGAAAGCACGCTCTAAATTGCTAAGCTGCTGAGAGCTGCCATTGTCATTGCTGTTTCTAATAAAGAACAGACCTAAAACAGGCCATGGTGGGAAACTGAACCCAAGTAGAGACGGGAAGTTGGGCCATCTCCTGAATTTGGAGATTAGGGTTCACCCAACCGGTCCCGTGGTACCGTTTGTTCAAGGATGAGCACAGGTCAGCAGAGTCTTCGCCCCGAGCCACGATCACTGTTCTCACATTTGTTGACTTTCGGGAGATCCCTTGTCTGTGGCTTGTGAAAGAAGGATGGACAGGAACACGCACAGATAAAAGGAGCTCCGGCTGGCCTCGGGGACGGGCAGGGGATGCCAGGGGGTCTGAAGTCTTGACTGACGGCCCTGATGATTTTTTGAGGCCCTTTCTTGATCTGTGAGTGCATGATACAAGGAGAGAGGAGGGGACGGGCTCCTCTCCTTTGGTTTTGACCCAGGCCAGTGGGCCTGAGCCCTTGGTGCTCGATCGTGGGTACCCCCATTGCTCTCAGCCATTCGGGAGCCAGGCCCCAGTGACTCTTCCCAGACTCTTGATTTTTCTGCCTTCTCACTGTGTTTAGAGATCACCCACATGCTCGGTCAGACTCCCTGCGCACACAGCCTCAGAGTTGGGGCCCCCCCGCCCCTGCAAGGTGAGAGTCCTTCGTCCCTGCTGTGGTGTGAGGTACTGGAGGATTCCTGACGTGTGTGTGTGCACCACCAGCCCTGCGCAAGAGCGGTTCCCAGCGCCGGCTGCTACTAGTTGTCTTTAAGCCATTTTAGTATTTCCACAAGCTTTAGTTTCTTCAGCAGAGCTCCCATTCGAGGGTTTTGTTAAAGCGCCTTTGTTATTTCTGAACTGGAAAAATAAAGAAGGCATGTGTTTAACCACTTATAAAGCTCTGATTCTAAACAACTGCCCAATGATGCCTTAGAATCCTGGGGGTGGGGTGGAGGGGGCTCGGAGGTCCCTGGGACAGCAGGGTCCAGTCAGGAAAGCGGCAACTGCGCCAGGTGTTTTAAACAGAGGGGATTCAATAGCAGAATTCATCACGGCGGTGTTAGGGACAGAGACGCAAAATGCCAAAAGTCAGTCTAGCTGAAGATTAGTGACTGCTGGAAGCTGCTCCCCCCACCCCACCCGCCCCGGGACGGGAGGACTGAGAGGGGGAGTGTTATACGCAACTAATGAGTCATTGAACATTATATCAAAAATTAATGATGTGGGCGCCTGGGTGGCTCAGTTGGTTAAGCGGCTGCCTTCGGCTCAGGTCGTGATCCTGGAGTCCCGGGATCGAGTCCCGCGTCGGGCTCCCTGCTCGGCGGGGAGTCTGCTTCTCCCTCTGACCCTCCTCCCTCTCATGCTCTCTGTCTCTCATTCTCTCTGTCTCAAATAAATAAATTTAAAAAAAATAAAAAAAAAATTAATGATGTACTCTATGTTGGCCAATTGAATAAAAAAAGAAAAAAGAAAGAAAGAAAGTGGCCCTACCCAGAGCTCATGACCGCTGCCTGAGCTGGAGCCCAGGATCCCACGCTCACTAGAAGCGCTCCTACCTACCTTCCAGAGGCCAGAACGGTCACCTGGCCACACCCACCTGCAAAGAGGCTGGGAGGTGTAGTCTGCTGAGTGGCTGGAAGGAAAGGGAACCGACCCACTGGCCAACTCATCTCTGCCCATGTGGATAGAGGAGTCACCGTCAGGAGAGAACAGAGACCCTTCGGCAGCAACAGCCTCTAAGACCCTGTGCGTGCGCGCGCGCGCGCACACACACACACACACACACACACACATGCCTGCCCTGCACAGTAAGGTGGGCGGATTGGAAAGCTGGGTTCCGCTAGCCCCCTCTGTTCCACTGCCCTTCCCTTCCCCTCGCTGGCCCTCTCAAGTGAGGCTAGCTGAATTCTGTGTGCTCTGTTTTCAGGGGGCACTGGCCCAGTGCCAGCCCTGGTGGAAGAGCCAGCTGTTCGTCCGGGAGCCAGTGCTGTTTGGGACCTGGGATGGTGTGTTCACGTCTTGCATGATCAACATTTTTGGGGTTGTCCTTTTCTTGAGGACTGGCTGGCTGGTGGTGAGTGACAAGCTGGTGGCCCTGCAGTTTCTCGTGGGCCCGTGACATGGAAAACCCTGTGCTCTTGGTCATTCCGCAGCTCAGGTGCCAGATTCCCGAACCACGGATGCTCCAGAGCATGAAACAAGAAGCAAGCACATGGCATAGTTAGCATTGCTATTTAAACGAGAATCCTGAGAACCTAGGCCTCAGACAAAGGCTCCGAGGGAAGCTTCGCCATGGATTTCAGTTATAGGAACTCAGAAATAGAAATAGGAGCACAGAAGTCAGGGCACATCATGGATGGAACTGGGGGTGGATCAGAGAAGGCAGACTGGTGGCAACTTTGCCTCCAGTTGGTGACCCTCTCCAGCTTTCCTGGTGTTCTTCAACTTGACTCGTGCCCTCTTGGTGGCACCAGGTCCTCCATCCACACGGTCACCTTCCCCTGCAACCACAGACCCCATGTGTAAGGCTGCACATAGCTGTGCTGGGTCAGAGGTGCGTGATATGGGGGAGGGGTGCAGTTTGCTTCTTCCGTACAGAGAACAAAGGCCTCTTCTTTGTGTCTTCTGTGAAGGCATCTTGGGACCTTCCAAGCAGATGTGTGTCCTGAGCAGGGGTCTGAGCCCTTCACACGGGGCCTTTTCCCTGGGACTTCTGTAAACTAAACAGGCTGCTCGAAACTAAGTGTAACCAGTCAGGAATTACGGACGAGCACCTGCTGTGTTCCAGGCTCTACTATGTGATTACAGAATAGAAGGCCCCGTTCCCCACCCTGGTGAGCGAACAGCCCTGCTGGGTAGATTTCACATCAGGAATCCAAGTGACGTCTCAAGGCCGTGTGGGCTCCCTCAGGAGTTGAACAGGCTGTGAATGTATGGTTGCTAAGGGGTTCAGGAAAGTTTCCTGGAGGAGACATGGTTCCGCCAGGCTCTGAAAGGTGAGCTGGATTGCACGGGTGAAAGAGAAAGCGGGCCATTCAAGGTGTGGAATGTATTAGTCAGGGTTCTTCAGAGAAACAGAGCCAGTACCAATAGGAGACATATATCTGTAAGAGATATATAGGACATCCTATATATGATTGTGGGGTCTGGCGAGTCCTAGTGAGACTCAGGTAAGAACTGAGGTTGCAGGCTTGAGGCCAAAGGCTGGGAACACAGACAGAATTTCTGTGTTGCAGTCTGGCTACAGAATTCTTTCTTCTCTGGGAAACCTCAGTCTTTGCTGTTAAAACCTTCAACAGTTTGGATGAGGCCCACCCGCATTAGGGAGGGTAATCTCTTATATCTAAAGCCTGCTGACTGTAAATGTTATTCACAGCTAAAAATACATTTACAGCAATATCTAGACTGCTGTTTGATTAAACAAATGGTCACCATAGCCCATCCAAGTTGACACAGAAAATTAACCATCACATGGGCAAATTCTGGGGGAGTAAAGGTGCACTGTAGAGGTGTATGTGGTTCTCAGCCTCTCAGGAGGCCTGGGTGTTGCCGCACCTTCCTGAGCTCTTGCTCCACTCTGTACATAGGTCCTTAGCTCAGGGTTCAGCCTTAGTCATGGCCTGGGTGGGTCTGAATTTTTTTTTTTTTTTTTTTAGCATATGGAAAGCTTAAAGTAGAATCAGCAACCTCCCTAGCATGGATGTTAAGAATTCAGGCCTCTTACATCCCTCCCAAACTTACAGGGGCTCCTGCTTACAAAAACCCAAAGTCTCCAGCTCGGACTCCTTGTCCTGCAGGCAAATTTAGGCATCTGGGATCCACCTCTGCTTTTGTCCCTTCCTAAAGGCCACCTCACTGCCCAGAACCTCTCCAGCCTGCGTCCAAGGGAGGCCCGTCAATCTGACTGCTGTGGCAGAGGAAGGCCCGGCCAGTGACAGCTGGGCCTCTGGTCTCTGCTTCATGCAGGGGGTAGTTATGGAATGGTAGAAAGAGAAAAAGTTAAGCTCTCTATTTTTTTTTAAGTATGCTCCACATCCCACGTGGGGCTCAAACTTACCACCCGGAGATCAAGAGTTGCACGCTCTACCGACTGAGCCAGACAGGCGCCCCTAAGCTCTCTATTTGGATTCTTAAGTCTTCAAGGGCCTCTTCTTAACCCTCCCACTGGGCTTTTTTTTTTTTTGAGAAATGGCTATCCAGAAGTGTCGGTCCCATCCCCAAAGTGAAGGTACAAGTCGCGTTACATTTTCTATTGCTGCATAACACATGACTCCAATAACTAGTAGCATAAGGCAAAAATGTGTATTATCTTATAGTTGCTGTGGTCCAGGGATCCAGCTGCAGCTTAGCCGGGTGCCTCTGGCTCGGGGTCTCTGCTGGGGATGCCGCCAGGCTGTCCGTCAGGGCCGCCATCCCACCTGAAGGCTCTGCCTCCGAGGATCTGCTTCCAAAATCACCTGCGGGGCTGTCGGCCAGCCTGTCACGTGGGCCTCTTCCTAGGGCTGCCTCCCTACCTGCAGCTGACTTCCCGGGGCTGAGCAACCTATGAGACAGCGCGCACCCAAGACGAGAGCCAGGGTCTTTTAATACCCTCATCTCAGAAGCGATATCCCTTTACTTCTGCAGTGTTCCATTCATTCAAAGTGAGTCACCAGGTCCAACCCCAACTCGAGGGGAGGAGATTACACAGGGCATGCGCGCGAGGGGCTGGGGGGCTGGGGGGGCGAGGCGGGTGGCCCGGGGGCTGACTTGGAGGCTGCCTAGCACACGAATACATCGGCTTGCCCTGAAGTGATCTCCGTTTGTCGGCTCTGGCATTCATTTTACCTGAAAAATCGCATTTGATCATGGAAAAAAAGGCAAATGTGAAATGGCAAAAATAAGATAGAACTTCTAGAAGGTGGCATAAAACTCGAGTCAGGAGACGTCATGCCAGATGATTTTCAAATCGACAATATGAACCCTAAAGAATAATTTGGCAGCTCGCTTATGACTTGGAAAATGTTAAAGTGGCAGTTTTGGTATGAAAACTCAAAGATTGGTGCAGGATGTCTTTTTTTTTTTTTTTTAAGATTTTGTTTGTTTATTTGAGATGAGAGAGAGCACAAGCTGGGGGCAGTGGGGGAGGGAGAAGCAGACTCGCTGCTGAGCAGGGAGCCTGACGTGGGGCTCGATCCCAGGATCCTGAGATCATGACCTGAGCCGAAGGCAGACACTTAACTGACTGAGCCACCCAGGTGCCCCACAGGATATCTTATTATCACATGCAAACAATTTGAAAGCATGAACAGAGAAAGAAAATAGTTATTCTATAATTTCATTAAAAAATACAAAATCAGCAAAAGAAGAAACTGAATAAAGGCTAATAAAACATCATCCCGCTCTCGTGGCACTCCCAGCGCAGAGGTAAAGCTGGGCTTGGAAGCGGACCCAGTATGATAAGTACTGTGGTACTTCTAAGTACCTGGACACTTATAAGAGTACAGTACTGTAAGAGCCGGAGGAAGCCCCTCACTCCTGAGCCTTAAGTGAAGCTGTCAAGGAGGTGGAGTGAGCAGGAAAGGCATGGTGAGGAAGAGCATGGGACTTCCGGCCAAGGCATGGGGATGAGGACTGGGGGGTGGAGAGGGGCGGATTAGGAGGGGCCTCGTGAGTGCCCTATTGGTGGTGGGGAGTCATTGAAGGGTTTGAAGCAAGGACGTTGTCCTTCCTCTGGAATTTCTTCCAGGCCTCACTCTTGTGGACTGCCTCAGTCCTTTCCCGGTGCCTCGCCTCTGCCCGGCTCTTCGTCCCCCACCCCTGTGGCAGCCCTGGGGGGCGTGGGGGGAGGTGGTCAGTACTCCTGGGAGGGCCTCCCGTCCTAACCCCTGACCTTGCTGCTTGCTGTTCTGTTGCAGGGAAACACAGGAGTGCTCCTGGGCGTGTTTCTGGTGTCCTTCGTCGTCCTAGTGGCCCTCATCACTGTGCTGTCTGGCATCGGTGTCGGGGAGCAGTGTGGTGTTGGCAGCGGGGGCGTCTACGCGATGATCTCCTCGGTCCTCGGCGGGCAGACAGGAGGCACCATTGGGCTGCTGTACGTGTTCGGACAGGTGAGCCTGGGCAGCTGGGGCAGGGGAGCTGGGCCCGGAGGCCATCAGCATGTGGGATCTGTTCCCTGGCTTGGCTGTTAGCCACCATCTTCTCGTCCACGTTCCCGTTGGATCTGGGGAGAGGCAAGGTGGGGCAGTTGCCCCCATTTTATAGAGGGGCAGATGGGGGCTCTGAGAGGAACTCAGAGAGCCTCGCCCTCTGTCCAGGGCCCTGACCCAGAGTCTGGTGCTCCTTCCTCCCCACCTCTGGTGCCTCGAGCAGTCCTGATTTGCCCTGGAATGCAGGGCCTGGGCTGGGACTGTTCTTGCTGCCTGTTCTAGTGCAGAACAGTGGCCAGAGCCCACGTGGCAGCCAGGTAGCCCCATCCCTGGGGCACTTTCGTGCTGAAGAAGGGACATTTTACCTTCCTGACTTTCCTGGAAGCGGGCACTTCTCAGATGAGCTGGAGCTCTGGGCTCATTGATCGCTTGCTGGCCTTGCGGGGGGAGGCCAGCTGAGAGCCCCTGTGTGGGCGCCCTGTCTGAGAAGGGGGATCCTAACGGGGAGGTGGTGTGGCGGGACGCCGGCTCTCAGAACACCGGGGAGCAGGGAGAAGTGCGGAGGCTTATTTAGCTGAAACACAGGGGCGGTGACCTAATGCTGAGGACACAAAGCACAGGCTTTAAGAAGCGGCTCTTTGTCAGCACTTGTTGGCTTGAAAAAGGCTTTTATGTTGGTGCAAAGGGTGGTGGGTGGTTGAGAAAACAGTTTAAAGGAAAGAATTTGTCTAAGTAAGAGTACAAGAGTCTCCTCAAAGAAAGCATAGGTTTTATTTCTTTTATTTTTCTTTTTCAGCAGCAGGAACAGGGTATTTTAGCCTAAGTACATCTGATTCTCCAACAGCACAAAGGTGTGTGCGTGCGTGCGTGTGTGTGTGTGTGTGTGTGTGTGTGTGTGAGACATGCCTGGAAGGCAGAGAGATTGTCACTGCACTCTTAAAAACCACTTGCCTTTTTACGCCTAGTAGTTCGGGAGGTGAGTGGTAAATGCCCAGTTTACTTTATTACCCTGGGGATTTGTCTATTGGATTTTTACTTCTGTGCTATCTCATAGGCAAGCAGGTTGTAGCCCCACTCTCTGGGGAGACCAGCTTGCCCGTGGTGGCAGCAGATGCCAGGACAGGGGACCAGCGGGGGGTGGGAGGGGGAGAGGGAGCTGGGATGTTGAGTGTTTTCTGTGCGCTGGCAGTTGCTGTTTGGGCCTTTGGGCCTTGGTCAGAAACACTGGGCCCCTGTGGTCAGCGTCCTCAGCATGCCTCTCCTTCGCCTGCAGCTGACCTTGGGCTGGGCTATCTGATCAGGGTGTGGGTGCTGCATAATCCCTTTTACATGCTATTGCATTCAGTTTGCTGGGGTTTTGTTGAGGAATTTGGCACATGTATTCATGAGGGATATTGGTCTGTAGTTTTCTTGTGATGTCTTTGTCTAGTTTTGTATCATGATAAAGCTGGCCTAATAGAATGAGTTGGGAGGTGCTCCCTCCTCTTCTGTTTTTTGGGAAGAGTTTCTAAAGGATTGGTGTTAATCCTTCTTTAAATGTTTGGTAAAGTTTAGTGGTGAAACCATCTGGTCCCAGGCTTTTCTTTGTAGGAAGTTTTCTTTTCTTTTTTTTTAAAGAGTTACTTATTTGAGAGAGAGAGAGAGAGAGTGCGTGAGAGCAGGGGAAGGGTGGAGGGAGAGGGAGAGGGAGACTCTCAAGCAGACGCCCTGCTGAGTGGGGAGCCCCATGAGATCATGACCTGAGCTGAAGTCAAGAGTTGGCCGCTTAACTGACTGAGCCACCCAGGCGCCCCTGTAGGAAGTTTTTGATAACTAATTCAATCTCTTTACTTACATAGGCATATTCCGATTTTCTATGTCTTCCTAAGTCAGTTTTGGTAGTTTGTGTCTAGGAATTTGTCCATTTCATCTCAGTTATATAATTTATTGGCATATAATTGTTCATAGATTCCTTATAATCCTTTTACTTTTTGTAAGATTGGTGGTAGTGTCTTTCCTTTCATTCCTGATTTTAATCATTTGAGACTTTTCTCCCTTTTTTTTAGTCAGGCTAGTTAAAAGCTTGACTGCAAAGAAACAATTTTTGGTTTTGTTGATTTTTCTATTGTTTTTCTGGCCCCCAATTTATTTCTGCTCCCGTCTTTATTATTTCCTTCCTCTTGCTTCCTTTCGGTTTAGTTTGCTCTTCTTTCTCCAGTTTCTTAAGGTAGAAGGTTAGGTCATTGATTCGAGATCCTTCTTCTTCTGGGTTGTGGTTGGGGTCTCTGAGGGTCCCTATTTGTGGTTCTTACTAACCTCTAACCTCCCCTCGTCAATCCAGGGCATGAATACATTCATTTTATTTATTTATTTTTATTATTTTTACATTCATTTATTTTTAATGATTGCCAGAGTAGATTGCATGTTTGCCCTAGAGCACGGCTCAGGAAACTTCTACCATAAAGGGCCAGATAGTAAATACTTTAGTTTTTATGAGCCATACATCTCTGTCACAACTGTTCAATTCTGCTATTGTAGTTCAAGAGGGAAGGGTGGAGGGAGAGGGAGAGGGAGAGGGAGACTCTCCAGCCTTAGACAGTAAGAAAAACTGGGCATAGCTGTGTTCCAATAAAACTTTATTCCCCAAACAGGCAGCAAGCAGGATTTGTCCAGCAGGTTAAAGTTTGCTAAACCGTTGCTTTAGGCGTAACAATTTAGAAGAGATAGGGGCGCCTGGCTGGCTCAGTCGGTAGTGCTTGTGACTCTTGATCTCAGGGTTGTGGGCTTGAGCCCCACGTTGGGTGTGGAGATTACTTAAAAATAAAACCTTTAAAAAAAAATTTAGAAGATACAAATGCTTAAAATAATTATTTTTAAAGCTTACAGAATCTTTTCATTGCCCCGCATCCTCCCAAATCCTCCTCTTCATCTATCTGAGGTATTGGTGGCTGGCCTGCCGGGTGTAAGACCCCTTGGCTAGCAGGGGAAACGGACCTGGAGCCCCTCCTCACTTGCTGTCCTTCTCACTTTTGTGGGCCTGAGCGCTTCTTTGGGGTTGCTTACCCTGGATACCAAAATGGACAGCTTTAGCCTGCACCGCTTGTCTAAAAGCATTGATTACTGGCTTCCAGGCTCTGTGCTGGGTTCTGTGCACAAACAGTGGAGAACCAGAGAACTCTCCAGACCCCGTAGAGGCTGGAGTTTTGTTTTGGGAGTTAACATGGAAGTCAAGCAGCTCGAACCTTAAAGAAGGATTTCGTGTCAGAAGGGGAGGGTGTGGAGGGCAGCTCTGGTCTGCCGGGTAGGTACCCAGAGATGAAAAGCCAAATGCCCTTGATTGTGAAGGTGCAGTTGTGGTATCCCAAATACCTTGGAATGGAGGTGTTCCACCCTGAAAGAAGGGCACATTCTCTCTGTGAAATGGTGGGTGACGCCCCCTGCTCCCTGCGGCAGAGGGTTAGAAGTTTCTCCGCAGAGAATGAAAAGGGGAAAGGGATGTCTGTGGTTATGAACTTTAAAAGGTGATGAAAATACTTAAAAAATATAACAAACTCTGAGGGTGTTTATACATTAAACAAGTCAACAGGGATGTTTTCCAATGAAGTGGAATATTCGTGCTTAGAAGAGAGGGTGGCTGGGCTGCTCTGGGGAGGGCCTGCCGTGCTGTTGTCCACACCCCTGCGGGGCACGGTGTCAAGCTCACAAGCGGTGTTGGGGGAGCCTTGCATCCTAGACGCACAGTGCTCTCTGCACCCAAGTGTAGTGTTTGCATATACAGAACAGTACTCTTCATATGTTTGTTTTTATTTTTCCTTTATAAAATTCTTTTATGGGGCACCTGGGTGGCTCAGTAGGTTAAGTGTCTGCCCTCCGCTCAGGTCATGATCCTGGAGTCCTGGGATCGAGTCTTGCCTCAGGCTCCCTGCTCAGTGGGGAGCCTGCTTCTCCCTCTCTCCCTCTGCCCCTCCCCCTGCTTGTGCTCGATCTCTCTCTCTCTCAAATAAATAAATAAAATAAAATAAAATAAAATTCTTTTAAAATTACAAAATGATGTTCATTGTAACCAGTCAACCTACTGGAGATAATGTAAAGAGAAAGGTCATTTCCCTCCCCGTCCTGAGTTAACCAGTGTGAACACCTATCCTCCTCTTCCATCACCTTCCCTGTGCTCATGTATATGAATTTATGATTGTTGAAGTGCTTGCTTGTTTTTACAAACATGGGGACAGAGTTCATACTCTATTCCATGGCTTGTATTTCTCACTTAACAGTAATTCATAGTTATTCCTCAAGGTCAATCTTTATTTTTTTTAATTTAAATTCAATTAGCCAACATATAGTACATCATTAGTTTCAGATGTAGTGTTCAGTGATTCATCAGTTGCACATAACACCCAGTGCTCATCATGTCACAGGCCCTCCTTAATGCCCATCATCGGTTACCCCATTCCCCCAACCCCCTCCCTTCCGCAACCCTCAGTTTGTTTCCCAGCTTAGCATTGCATAATATGAATGTACCATAATTCATGGCACATTCATCTTCTCTATTCATGCTTTTACTCTCTCTTCTGTAAGAGTAGGTGTATTTCTTTTCTCATTGCTAAAAATCTGTATTTTTTTCATTTTTTCTTTTCTTAATCAGATTGCCAGGTGTTTATGTATTTTATTTATCTCTTAAAGGATTAGCTTTTATTTTTACTTTTTTTTAAAGATTTTATTTTTAAGTAATCTCTACGCCCAGCATAGGGCTCAAACTCACGACGCTGAGATCAAGAGTTGCACGCTCTACCTACTGAGCCAGCCAGACACTCCTTAAAGGATCAGCTTTTATTCTCTGTATCCTTTCTTTGCTATTTCATATTTCCTTTTATTAAATACCTCCTCCTACTATCTTTTATTTATATTGATCTTTTTTTTATCACATCTGAAGTTAAGTATTTTATTTTTTTCTGCCTTTTTCAACTAATAGAAATATTTAGGGTTATACTTTGTTTTTTCCCTTCTGAATGCAGGATTAGTGTGCCTCTCAAGTTTTAGAATACAGTATTCTCCTTTTCATTACTTTCTAGATAATTTGAAATTTAAAAAACTTCTTATTTTGTCAACATGGTTCAAATTTATTTCTATTATATTTTTCCCCCTTGTTGATTTGGAAGTTCTACTTTGTTTTTTGATCTGAGAATAGTCATAGTCCACCCTTAGAAAAGCCATAATTATACTTTTCCTGTAGTTCCCAAACAAGCAGCCTTGCTTACTATGTTCCTCCACCTAGCAAATATGAAATCTCTGTAACACTTTTACTTACCCAGATTCCATCAATACCCTTACCTCTTATCCCCAGGCTCTTAGATTTTGAGAAGACAATTTAATTTGGGGCTGTTATTGTTTTCCCTCAAAGTAAGTCTCTTTGGTTTAAGAATCCTTACTTACAAGTTACTTTGCAAATTTCCAGTGACATTACCATCATGTATTTAGCATTAACAAAATATTTTTTTAAAGATTTATTTATTTTAGAGAGAGAGTGAGAGAGAGAACGCAGGAGGGGCAGAGGGAGAGGGAGAGAGAATCTCAAGTCGGCTCTGCACAGAGTGCAGAGCCGGATGCGGGGCTTGATCCCACAACCCTGAGATTATGATGACCTGAGCCGAAACCAAGAGTCGGACGCTTAACTGACTGTACCACCCAGGCTCCCCAAGCGTTAGCAAAGTATTTTATGAAATTCATGGCTAACTACTGTTTCCTCTTGTTCAGTAGCTAATAACAATAGAGTAAGAATGATAATGCCAATAGCTGGTATCTCTATAACTCCAACTATGAGCCAGATATAGTCCTAGGACCTTACATGAATTATATATATATAATTATAAATAATCCTCACAATAACCTTTGAAGCAGGTACTGTTATTATTTGTGTTTCACAGATGAAGAAATGAAGCACAGAGAGCTTAAAACACTTTCCCAAGCCCCACAACTAGGACTGGGAGCCACAGGGTCAGGCCCTCATCAGCTCTCACAGTCCATCCTAACCACCATGCCCTTTCCCACAACCTCCAGAGGGCTTTTCTGGTTGTTTTGTTCCTGGCCACTTTGGGCTAAAAAGTGATTTCACGTGGAAACCTGAGAGAGGATACCCTCTACTGGAGCTACTGGAAACAAAAGGCGGGCTTTAGTGCTCGGCCCACTTCCTGGGAGCAAATTCTGTGTTCACCAGTTAGGAAAGCCAACAGTCGGTTGGGAAGCTCCAGGTGTAAATGGTTGCATTCAAGTCCTGGTGTCACCTCTGCATGTTCGAGACCTCAGACACCTGGGAAGGGGATAATCGTCCCTGCGTTGTTATCATTTGGTTTTTCAACTCTCATATATCTGACCATGAGGGTTCCTGTTGGCCTGGCCACATACTGATGGAATAGCAGTATCGTTATCGCCAGCACGCTCTTGGTATTTAGTCAAGGGTAAGTTTGAGTCGTGAGGTGAAGGCAGGAAAACATACAAGTCTCTCTCTCATCTCCCTCTCAGGGCTGACTGTCTTTCTCCTACATTTATTGGGCTTCCCCCCTCACCCATATATAGCCAGAAATGCCTCCTGTAAGTTTGGGGAACACGGACGATGATGATATGTCTAGTTGCAGAATGAGCTGATCTCATTGAAGAATGGGGCCTCCTTTGTGAGTGTCTCTCCAGTATGGAAATTACATTGCCCTTCTGGTCTTAACCTAAAAGAGCTGGAAATTAATGGTGCCTGCTTCCCGGAACACTTTTCATACAGTCAACATATCACAAAGTATTTATTGAATGCTTGCAACATAGTTAGGAAATGCAGGGGCTTTGAAGAAGTGTAATCAGCATAGAAATTTTTGTTTTTTAAAATGTTTGCATTCTTGGTGGCTTGGGGTAGGGGACAGACTTATATGCATGAAATAAGAATAGACTATGGAACCAGATAATTAATTGCATGGTACTGGTGGTAAGCATAATATTTATTCAGAAAAAAGGGATGAGGAAAGGCTTCATGAAGAAGGAGGAACATGACTGAGGCCAAAGAGGAATTTGTCGCCCGAGAGAACAATGGGAGCAGAGCACAGTGATGACCATGACCCCCTGGCCTGGGGGATGGGGGAGGATCGAACCTGACAGAGCGAAGGGGCCTGAGGAATTATGGAGCGTGAGCTTGGTGTTACTCTCAAAGATTTATTTGAAATTGAGTTTTAAATATTTTTTTAAAAAGGTAAAATCATGACTTTCAGGCAAATAAAAATATACACATGCCAAAGATTTTATTTGACTCATTAATTAATGGAGGAGCCCGTAAGATGTTAAAGAGCATTTGAGAAGCTAGGTATTGATTACCCAGTTCCTGGTTAAGCAATTTCATAAATAAGTGTAAGGACTGAATTGCTGAACGAAACTGGTTCATGTCTTACAAGATAACAAACCTGAATCTTTTGGGTTATCTGTTCTACTGGATGGAAGTTATTTGCATCTCTGCTGGAAAGAAATCTATAAATTGACAATAACTTCACAAAGTCTGGGACGTTTAACACGTTTAATCAGTAGTAAACAATGAGTAGAACGAAGTACATTCACCTGGATAGTCCTTGTGTAGCCTTTGTTCCAGATGACATTGAAAGGATGTGCTGCTCACTTTTTTTTCTTATTCTAAGTTTTAGGTAATTAAAAAAAAAATAATAGTGACCTACAAAGAAATGGAGGAAAAAACTGGGGTTTGCTTCAGTGCCTTTCCAAGGCCCTGAGATGGGACCCCCTGTGTGCTTCTGTTCTCTGTTTAGCTTTTTTTTTTTTTTTTTAAGATTTTATTTATTCATTTGAAAGAGAAAGTGCATGAGCAGGGATGGGGGTGGGCAGAGGCAGAGGGAGAAGCAGGCTCCCCGCTAAGCAGGGAGCCCGATGCGGGGTTCGATCCCAGGACCCTGGGATCATGACCTGAGCCGAAGGCAGACGGTTAATGACTGAGCCACCCAGGTGCCCCTCTGTTTGGCTCTTGAATAACTCCGACAGAGAAGTTCCAAGTGCTCTTTGGCCCAGGGCCCCTTCTCCTTCCTCCTGTGATCTTCTCATCATAGTTACCACTGACTGGCGTTCGTGCTCCCCTCAGGAGGATGGGAGAGACGTAGATGAGAAGAAATGGGGGCCCGAGGCAGGGGTCATGGGCAGGAAGGGCTCACTGAACCCGCATGGTGGCTCCCAGGTGCTGAGCCCTGACAGGGGTGAGTGGGGCCCCCGTGCCGGGCAGCTCTGACCTGTGGGCTCCGGATGCTCTATTCTCCTGCCAACGCGAATGGTCTGTCAGTGTGTCGCAGGTGCCATGTACATCACCGGCTTTGCTGAGTCCATCTCTGATTTGCTGAGCCTCAGGAGTATCTGGGCAGTGCGAGGAATTTCAGTCGTGGTGCTTCTGGCCTTGCTGGGGATTAACCTAGCAGGTGTCAAATGGATGATCCGCCTCCAGCTGCTGCTGCTCTTCCTGCTGGCTGTGTCCACACTGGACTTCGTGGTGGGCTCTTTCACGCATCTGGACCCAGGTAAGACTTCCAGGGGTCTGCACTGCTCTCCAGGCGTTCACAGGGGTGAGTTTACAAGGCTACCCCCCAATGAGCATTGCCTACAGGAGCGTTCTGTTCCTGGAGCGGGTGAGTGGGCGGGTCCTGGCTGCAAAGGCCTGAAAGCCCCTCCTCGCATAGGCATTTGCACTTAGCACATTGTCCATGTTGCTTTTTATTTTCTTTCTGTTAAAAAAAAAAACAAAAACCCACAAGAACGTTTAGCTAAAACAAAGAATAAAGTAGAACTGGACTAGATAAAGGTTAAATTCCTAACAGTGACGGGGAGAGTGGTAGGAAATGGATCTGGAAGTAGGGAAGAAAATAGATTTTAATTTCATGTGTCATATTGTATTTCTTTTTTTTTTTTAAAGGATGCAAATATAACAAATGTTAACAATTGTCATTTGTGGGAGATGGGGGCAGATATGGGTTGATTACCTACAGTTTTTTTTGTAGCAGATTTTTTCCAAAATAAAAATATGAATCCATTAACTGAGCTAAAGAAGGGGAATAAACAACAGGCACACTGTGCACCGTTCGGAAATGGTGTTTTATGTTGGTAACGAATGGACCCCTGTTTAACCCTGAGTTTTCCTGGGCTTGGAGGGTGCTTGGCAACTCTAAGCCTAAATCCTTGCACTTTGAGTGGGATGCTGTTATCCAGAGCATCTGTAACTTTGTAGCTTTGTGATCTGGGTTGGTTTGGCATCTGAAGTCTTTGTTCCTCTCCAGAGTACAGGGCTGGTCGTAGGGTGCCGGAGAAAAAAGATAACTGCCTGATATTTCCCACCTCGGGGACTCTGGCTTTTTATGGTGTCTGCATTGGAAAGGGAAAGGGAAATGGGGCCATCCTCTGGGTTAGAAAAGAAAAAAAAAAGACCCACAGCACAAGCACCTCCAATGGTGGGAGCACTTGCTTTTTTTTTTTTTTTTAATAAAGATTTTTATTTATTTATTGAGAAAGATAGTGATAGAGAGCATGAGAGGGGGAGAGTCAGAGGGAGAAGCAGACTCCCTGCTGAGCAGGGAGCCCGATGCGGGACTCGATCCCGGGACTCCAGGATCATGACCTGAGCCGAAGGCAGCCGCTTAACCAACTGAGCCACCCAGGCGCCCCGGGAGCACTTGCTTTTGTGCCGGGCCTTGTGCGGAGCCCCCTGTGACTTACCGCGTGTCATCCTTATCATAACCCCATGAGAGAAGAACAGTGATTCCCATTTTACAGATGAGGAAACTGGGGGTTATACCATTCGTGGTGATGCAGGGCAGAGCTGGGAATGAAACTGGATCTATTCAACTCTACAGCTACGCCCTTTCTGAGCTGGGAAGCGGTGCCTGTCTTCACACTCCCAGCTGTCTTCTTGCGATCGTAGCTCTGCTTTCCCCCACGAAGGCTGCCCGACATGTGTTCTAAACACCCTCGTCTTTCGTAAGAAACAGTGGTTGCAGGACATTCAGAATTCAGTTGGTACACACTACTCAGGCCTCACTAGTTTTTCATAGGTTAAAATTCTTCTGTTGGAAACTCGTCACTCCCCTGAGCTCCCCGAGTGCCCCCTACACTCTGGCATCCTGATCCCTCTCCCAGAACCTCCAGACTGCCCAGGACACAGCATCTGAAGGGTTAACCCTTGTGCAGGAGGGGTGCCCCCAGGACCCGCTCCAATGCTAAGGGCCAGTCAGTGCAGTGTCCAAACCATCCCTTGGCTCCTGGGCCTTGCAGCTTGCTAAACATTTGGAGCATCTCCATTGGAGGGGAGGAGTGATTTGTTTCCTGGCTTTGCACCAAATGTAGAGACAAGCCCACATCCGGAGGGAGACCTGCTGGCTGCTTGGCTGTCAAACTAACTGTCAGTGGAGGCGAGGGAGTCTACCTCAGTCCCCCATTCCTGGGTGCTTTCTCCCCCCATCCGCGTGGTTGCTGAAAGAGCATAACTCATTAAATTGCAGGGTGATACTCCTGGCCTCTTTGAAACCTCGCTAGGCTGATGTGTTTTCCTTCTCGTTTAGAAGCTATCTTGGCTGCTCTCCTGTTACTCCAAGTATTTCTCCTTCTTTCTGGTCAGTACATTAGCAGGGTGTAGTGTGAAGTGAAATTTATTTTCAATCATTTCCATGGCAACTGGCCCCTCTCGGATCTGTTTTTGGTATCACTGATGTTTTATATGTGCTACTTTCTTTGCAGTTAAAAATCCAAACTAAAACTAGACCATAAACCTTCAGAATGGATTTAGCAGAATGATTTCAGCTCTTTGGAAAAATGACATGCACACAGACTGTCTTTTTTCCATTGGATATTCTTTTCTGCTTTGTTGAAGATTAGTTGACCATAGAGCTGAGGGTCCATTTCTGGGTTCTCTATTCTGTTCCATTTGAAAAAAGGTTGGAAAAAGGACTGGAAGGAACTATGCCTAAGTGTCAACACGGACTGTCTTTCTGCTGAGATAATGGGTGGCTGTGTTATTTTATTTCTAGTTTTCTGTCAGTTGATTAGCGCTGCTTAAAAAAATGAATAAACTGTATTTTGTAGAGCAGTTTTATGTTTATAGAAAATGGAGCAGATGGTACAGAGTTTCCCATGTCTTTCCCCGCTCCTATTAACATCTTGCATTCCTGTGGCATGTTCATTACAGGTGGGGAACCAATACTGATAGCTTAGTATTGCCTAAGTCCATGGTTTAGATTAGGATCCACCCTCCGTGTTGTGCAGTGCTATGAGCTCTTGCAAATAATAATGACGTGTATCCACCATTACAGTATCATACAGAACAGCTTAATGCGCCAGAACTCCTGTGCTCCGCTTATTCACACACCCCACCCCCCCGCCCACCGAACTCTTGACAACCACCGATCTTCTTGCTCTCTCTCTTGTTTTGCCTTTTCTAGACCATCACAGTTGGAATCATACAGTATGTAGCCTTTTCAGCCTGGCTCCTTTCACTAAGCAGTATGCATGCAAGGTGACTTGATAGCTTATTTTTTTTGTAACTGGCTTCTTTTATTTAGCATAATGTTTTTGTTTTTTAAATTTTGTTTTCTTCTGGAGGGTGGGTGGATGGGTTAGCCTGGTGATGGGTATTGAGGAGGGCACATTCTGCATGGAGCACTGGGTGTTATACGCAAACAATGAATCATGGAACACTACATCAAAAACTAATGATGTAATATATGGTGAGTAACATAAGATAATAAAAAAATTTTTATTTACTTCTTATTTATTTGTTTATTTATTTAATTTAAATGCAACTAATTAACAATAAGTATTATTGGTTTCTGAGGTAGAAGTCAGTGATTCATCAGTCTTATATAACACCCAGTGCTCTTTATATTACGTGCCCTCCTTAATGTCCATCACCCAGTTAACCCATCCCTCCACCCCTTCCCCTCCAGCAACCCTCAGTTTGTTTCCTATGATTAAGAGTCTCTTATGGCTTGTCTCCCACTCTGATTTCATCTTGTTTGATTTTTTCCGCTCTTCTCTGCTCCTCTGTTTTGTTTCTTAAATTCCACATATGAGTGAGATCATATGATAATTGTCTTTCTCAGATTGACTTATTTCACTTAGCATAATACCCTCTAGTTCCATCATGTCATTGCAAATGGCAAGATTTCATTTTTCTGATGGATGAGTAATATCCCAGTGTGTGTGTGTGTGTGTGTGCATGTGTGTGTATACACACACACATATGCACACCACATCTTCTTTATCCATTCATCTGTCGATGGACATCTGAGCTCTTTCTGTAGTTTGGCTATTGTGGACATTATTGCTATAAACATTGGGGTGCTGGTGCCCCTTCAGATCACTACATTTGTATCTTGGGGTACATATCCAGTAGTGCAATTGCTGGGTCATAGGGTAGCTCTATTTTCAACTTTTTGAAGAACCTCTGTACTGTTTTTCAGAGTGGCTGCACCAGCTTGCATTCCCACCAACAGTGTAAGAGGGTTCCCCTTTCTCCACATCTTCGCCAACATCTGTCATTTCCTGACTTGTTAATTTTAGCCGTTCTGACTGGTGTGAGGTGGTATTTCATTGTGGTTTTGATTTGTATTTCGCTGATGCCGAGTGATGTTGAGCATTTTTTCATGTGTCTGTTGGCCACTTGTATATCTTCTTTGGAGAAATGTCTGTTCATGTCTTTTGCCCATTTCTTGATTGGATTATTTGTTCTTTGGGTGTTGAGTTTGATAAGTTCTTTATGGATTTTGGATACTAGCCCTTTATCTGATAAGACATTTGAAAATATATTCTCCCATTCTGTTGGTTGTCTTTTGGTTTTGTCAACTGCTTCCTTTGATGAAGTTCCAGTAGTTCATTTTTACCCTTGTTTCCCTTGCCTTTGGTGATGTATCTAGCAAGAAGTTGCTGAGGCCGAGGTCGAAGAGGTTGCTGCCTGTGTTCTCCTCTAGGATTTTGATGGATTCCTGTCTCACATTTAGGGCTTTCATCCATTTTGAGTCTATTTTTGTGTATGGTGTAAGGAAATGGTCCAGTTTCATTCTTCTGCATGTGGCTGTCCAATTTT
The DNA here is from genome assembly GCF_054177405.1 of Leptonychotes weddellii. Classification (NCBI taxonomy): domain Eukaryota; kingdom Metazoa; phylum Chordata; class Mammalia; order Carnivora; family Phocidae; genus Leptonychotes; species Leptonychotes weddellii. The sequence goes on from NC_138369.1 coordinate 129,857,545, forward strand.
CCCAACACCATTTGTTGAAGAGACTGTCTTTTTTCCATTGGACATTCTTTCCTGCTTTGTCGAAGATGAGTTGACCATAGAGTTGAGGGTCCATTTCTGGGCTCTCTATTCTGTTCCATTGATCTATGTGTCTGTTTTTGTGCCAG
>NC_138369.1:129858190-129948518 GCF_054177405.1 Leptonychotes weddellii
TGGTGTAAGGAAATGGTCCAGTTTCATTCTTCTGCATGTGGCTGTCCAATTTTCCCAACACCATTTGTTGAAGAGACTGTCTTTTTTCCATTGGACATTCTTTCCTGCTTTGTCGAAGATGAGTTGACCATAGAGTTGAGGGTCCATTTCTGGGCTCTCTATTCTGTTCCATTGATCTATGTGTCTGTTTTTGTGCCAGTACCGTACTGTCTTGATGATTACAGCTTTGTAATAGAACTTGAAGTCTGGAATTGTGATGCCACCAGTTTTGGTTTTCTTTTTCAGCATTCCTTTGGCTGTTTGGGATCTTTTCTGGTTCCATACAAATTTTAGGATTATTTGTTCCAGCTCTGTGAAAAAAGTTGATGGTACTTTGATAAGGATTGCACTGAATGTGTAGATTGCTCTAGGTAGCATAGACATTTTCACAATGTTTATTCTTCCAATTCATGAGCATGGAACATTTTCCATTTCTTTGTGTCTTCCTCAATTTCTTTCATGAGTGTTCAATAGTTTTCTGAATATAGATCCTTTGCCTCTTTGGTTAGGTTTATTCCTAGGTATCTTGTGGTTTTGGGGGCAACTGTAAATATGATCAACTCTTTAATTTCTCTTTTTCTGTCTCGTTGTTGGTGTATAGAAATGCAACTGATTTCTGTGCGTTGACTTTATATCCTGCCATTTTGCTGAGTTATTATATGAATTCTAGCAATTTTGGGTTGGAGTCTTTTGGGTTTTCCACATAGAGTATCACGTCATCTGCAAAAAGTGAGAGTTTGACTTCTTTGCCAATTCAAATGCCTTTTATTTCTTTTTGTTGTCTGATTGCTGAGGCTAGGACTTCTAGTACTGTGTTGAATAGCAGTGGTGTTGGTGGACATCCCTGCTGTGTTCCTGACCTTAGGAGAAATGCTCTCAGTTTTTCCTCATTGAGAATGATATTTGCTGTGGGTTTTTCATAGATGGCTTTTATGATATTGAGGTATGTACTCTCTATCCCTACGCTGTGAAGAGTTTTGATCAAGAAAGGATGCTGTACTTTGTCAAATGCTTTTCCTGCATCTATTGAGAGGTTCATATGGTTCTTTTTCTTTCTTTTATTAATGTATTGTATCACATTGATTGATTTGCAGATGTTGAACCAACCTTGCAGCCCAGGGATAAATCCCAGTTGGTTATGGTGAATAATCCTTTTAATGTACTGTTGGATCCTATTGGCTAGTATTTTGGTGAGAATTTTTGCATCCATGTTCATCAGGGATATTGGTCTGTACTTCTCCCTGTTGGTGGGGTCTTTATCTGGTTTTGGAATCAAGGTAACGCTGGCCCCATAGAAAGAGTTTGGAAGTTTTCAGCTCATATCTTATTATCACTGAATAATATTTTTATTGTGTAATGTAACTCAGGTTTTTTTTTTTTTTTGTATTCATTCATCTAATTAAAGGACATTTTGGTTGCTTCCAGTTTTTGGCAATTATGCATAAAACTTGTGTAAACGTTTGTGTGCAGGTTTTGTGAAGATTTAACTTTTTAACCCATTTGAATAAATACCTTTCTAAGAAACTGCCAAACTGCCTTCCAAAGCAGCTGTGCCGTGTTGTATTCCCACCAGCAACTAATGAGAGTTCCTGTTGCTCCACGTCCTCGCCAGTGTTGGCTGTTGTCAGTTTCTTGGATGCTAGCCACTCTGATATGTATCTCTAAGAGTAGCATTTCCTTGTTTTAATTTGCAATTCAATAATCACATATGGTAGTATGCATCTTTTCATATGTTTGTTTGATATCTGCAGATCATCTTTGGTGAGGTGTCTGTTCAGGTCTGTTGACCATTTTTTCACCTGGTTGTTTTCTTATTGTTGAGTTTTAAGAATTCTTTGTATATTTTGGACACAAGCCCTTTATCACATAGAGGTCTTGCAAATACTGCCTCCCAGCCTGTGGCTTGTCCTTTTATTCTTTTAACAGTGTCTTTTGCAGAGCCGAAGTTTTTAATTGTAATGAAATCTAACATCAATATTGTTCTTTCATGGATCATGCTTTTGGGGTTGTACCCAAAAAACTCATTATTAAGCCAAAGGTCATGTAGATTTTCTCCTATGTTATCTTCTAGACATTTTATAGTTTTGTGTTTTACATTGAAGTCTATGATCCATTTCCAGTCCATTTTTGTGAAGGATGTAAGGTCAGTGTCCAGATTCATTTTTGCCTGTGGTTATCCTGTTGTTGCATCATTTGCTGAAAAGAGTGCATTCATTGCCTTTGCTCCTTTGTCAAAATCCATTGACTATACTTGTGTGTGTCTATTTCTGGGGTCCCCGCTCTGTTCTAGAGCTCTGTTTGTCTTGGTTACCGTCGCTTTCTAATGAGTGCTGAGGTGGTGTAGTGGCAGGCCTGCAACTCTGTCCTTTGTCATTAGTGTTACTTTTAAAATCAGGGAAAGAATGTTTTAAAAATACACTTAAGCCTCACTTTATTTCTATCCCTTTATTTAGATATAAAAGACTAAAAAAAATCTAAACAGGCCTGGAATGTATAAAGTAAAAATGTGGAAAGTAAGAAAACAAAGTTTCCTCCTTCACTTCATTTTCACACTTCTACCCTCCCCAGGGAGCTTGGTGCAGGCATTAGCTAGCTCCTGCTCTGGAGCAAATCACCCCAAAATGTAGTGGCGCAAAACAACAGTAAACAGGTACTATCTCTTGCCTTTTCTGTGGGCCAGGGATTTCGGTACGGCGTGGCTGGCGGTCGTAGTGCTGGGTTTGTCGTGAGGTTCAGTCACGTGTCAGCAGGGGCTACAGCCGTCTGAAGGCTGGACAGGGGCTGGAGAAGCTGGCTGGCGAGTCAGGCGGTGGTGGTTGGTGGGAAGCCTCCATCCCTCTCCATGCAGTTTTTTCCCGAGAGCTGCTTACCTGTCCCCAAGTCATGCGGTGGCTGGCCTCCCTGAGAGCAAACAATCAGAGAGCACGTGCTCTATCCTTCACATGATCTAGCTTCAGAAGTCACGTAGCCACGCTTCTGTCACAACCTCTTTGTTAGGAGTGAGTCACTTAGTCCGGCACTCATTTAAAGGATTTGAAGACACATTTTTAAGCTGCAACAGTTAATTTTAAAATCAGAAAAAAATTTTAATACTTAAATGAAATTATATTTCCCCTTTATTTCAGAGACAAAATGTTTAATATTATAAGAATTAAAAAAAATACGGAAATATAAAATAAAAAGTGAAAGTGCCCTCCCTTACTCTATTCTCCTGCTCCTATTCCCCAGAGGGAGAATGGTAAATACCTTTCCAGTATATTTTCTACACACATACAAGTACATGTGCACATACATAAACACATACAACATAGTTTTTTGTAAAAATGTAATTAGATTCTATTGTTTTGCTCTTCTTCCTCTCCCACTCAATGATATATCATGGGCATCCTGTGATGTCAGTACATTTAGGATTCCCTCATTCTTTTTGATACCTACATAATATTCCATATTACAAATCTAAAATACTTTATATTTAAACATTAATTTATTGATGGCTATTTAGGTTTTTTTCCCAGTTTGTTGCTATTAGAAGTATTGCAGACATGACTATCCTTGTGCAAAATTTAAAGCTTATTCCTATAGGATCAAGGCTTATAAATAGACTTAATAGGACAAAGGTCAAGCACATTTTAAATTTGTTAGGTTCTGCCAAACTGCCTTCTGATAAAGTTGTTCCATTCTGAACTCCCACTGACAGTATATAAGAGTGATTGATTCCCTGTACCCTGTACAATATTGGATATGTTCAGTCTTCTAAATTAAGAGTTATTGATTCCCTGTACCCTGTACAATATTGGATATGTTCAGTCTTCTAAATTTTTGCCAAGTGATGGGCAAAAATTTTGCTCCTTTTTAAAAAAAACTGTTTTTCTTAAATCATTAATGAGAATTATTTTATTCTTATTTTTTTTGCCACTTATATTTATTTTTCTTCAATTTATTTATAATCTTTCCCTATTTTTCCTTTGTGCTATCTTCCTTTTTAATGATCTATAGCACTTCTACCTTAACAATTAATTCAGAATAAAACAAATATTTATTTAGCTTTTATTAGTGTTTGTTGTATATGTTGAGAAATTTTTTCTAATACGTCATTTGTTCTCTTAAAGTTAATTTTTATATATAATTGAAGCAGTACATATACATAAAGATACTCACTTTTGAGCTAAATTGCATACTCTGATGACTTTTTTTTTGTATATCTTTCAGCTTTTCCTGAAATTAAGCTTACTCTGCGTATTAGTTTCCTAGGGCTGCTTTGACACATCACCACAACCTGGGTGGCTTAAAACAGCAGAAACCTAGCAGCTCACAGTTCTGGAGGCCAGTACTGGGAGAGCAAGGTGTTGGCAGGGCCACGCTTCTCTCCCTCAGGAGAATCCTTCCTTGTCTCCTCCAGCTTCTGAGGGCTCCAGGCGTTCCCTGGCTTGTGGCCACATTGCTCCCATCCCTGCCTCTGTGCTAACATGGCCTTCTCCTCCTCTTGCCTCCCCTTGAGTACCTCATGCGGACAGCTTGTCGTTGGAAATAGGTCCAATTTGGATAATCTGGGATGATCCCATCTTGAGATCCTTTACTTAATTACATCTGCAAAGACCTTTTTTTCCACACTCACAGTTTTCTAGGATTAGTTTGTGGACATGTCTTTTTGGGGCCCACCATTCAATCCACTGCACTGTGGGTTTTGGTTTTTTTTTTTAATTTACTTTATTTTCTAGTTTATAAAAATCACCATTAAAAAAAAATCCATCCAGCTTTTAAATACGTACAGGCATTTTTTTCCCAGTTCTCCCTGTGTCACATTTTCTCTTGGAGACCCTATCCTCACCTCTCTTCTGGATGGACGATCTCAGGCCAGGCCCACAGCTGTTGTGCTGATACTTGTCCTCACTGCTCCCAGATGTTGTCCCCACTGTCTGGGTCCCAGATTATCCTCTTCTGTCTCTTAGGCAAAATGTCCCTTTTCCACTGCCACGTGTGATTAGTAGGAGATAGAAAAATCTAGGCTGAAAATCGTTTCCCTTAGAATTTCAAAGTCACTGCTCTACCTTCTGGCATTCAGCGGAATCCAGGAGTCTGGTGCTATTTGGATTTCTGCTCTGGCTAAGTGACCTCTTTCTCTTCTTCAAGTGCTTTAGGATCTTCCCTTTTCCCTTGAGGTTCTAACATTTCATAATGAAAATTGCTATTCATTGACCTGGGGTACTTTCAATCTGGAATTTTCCATTATTTCTTTGACAATTTCTTCCCCTTTGTTTTCTCTTTTTTAAATTTTTTATTTAAGATTTTATTTATTTAGGGGCGCCTGGGTGGCTCAGTTGGTTAAGCGACTGCCTTTGGCTCAGGTCATGATCCTGGAGTCCCGGGATCGAGTCCCGCATCGGGCTCCCTGCTCAGCGGGGAGTCTGCTTCTCCCTCTGACCCTCCTCCCTCTCATGCTCTCTGTCTTTCATTCTCTCTCTCTCAAATAAATAAATAAAATCTTTAAAAAAAAAAAAGAGATTTTATTTATTTATTTGAGAGACAGAGACAGAGACAGCGAGAGAGAGCATGAGCAGGGAGGAGAGGGAGAAGCAGACTCCCCACTGAGCAGGGAGCCCCATGTGGGACTCGATCCCAGGACCCTGGGATCATGACCTGAGCCGAAGGCAGATGCTTCACGGACTGAGCCACCCACACGCCCCTCTCTCTTTTTTTTAAATTTCTATTTTTTTCCTTGAATTCTGATACTTGGATGTTAGAACTCCTGGCTTGAACCTCCTGTTATTATTATTTTAATCTTCTCTCTTCTCTAGCTTCTTCCTTTTTTCCATCCCTACTTTAGGGGAGAGTTCCTCAACTTCATTTCTGATGTACTGAATTTTTCATTTTGACTAGCCTTAATTTCCCAGGAGCTCGCCCTTGTTCTCCAATTGTCAGTTCCAAAATCATAGCCTGTTCTTGTTTCATGAGTGTAATATCTCCTTTTGATTCTTTCAGGCTATAACTTATAGGAGTTTTATTTTCTTGCAAAATTTTCTTCTGCTGCCTACGTTGTCTGTTTTTTCTGCGCTTGTTTCTGTCATTTTGTTTTGTTCTCTGCGTTAATTGCTGCGAGCTTTCTTCAATGTCTGATAGTCCCTGGCTGTCCGTGCATGTTTAATGAGAGGGCACCGGCCAGCCGGCTGGCCCATGGAAGTTGTGTGTGCAGAGGAGGGAATGGCTGTGGCGGGAGGCGTCACTGTGGGATGGTCACGTGGCGCACTGGGCTGTTTCACCTGAGACTCCCCGCTGCCAGTTTCTGTAGGCCTTTCCTCTGGTGCAGGTAATGTCCTCCAGAGAACTCTCTGGTCTCCTGCCACGGGCGTGCCTGGCTGCCACAGTGCTGGGAACAGGGCGGAGGTAGGGGGGAGAAGGGGCTGGGGGTCTCACGGTCAGGGTGCAGACTTTCATTTAGTCTGATGTCTTTCACCTGGCACACCCTTCCCTCCACTCAAACCCCTGGGTCATACCTCATCCTTCCATCCCAAGCCACTATGTCGTGTCTCTCATTTCGTCTCCAAACTGCTCGTGGATCTTACTCCTTGCCTCCGTTTCCCGACCTCTCGTCTCCCCGCTCCCATCCGGTCTCTTCCAGAACAGCATCATTGCACAAGGTTCCCTGGAGACACAGCTATATTACTGTGAAAAGCTAAATAGCATGGCAACTTAATTTAAACAAGGCCCTCTCAAACATTTGTTTGGCTTAAAGCTCCTAAAATGCCATTTTGTTGGATTATATTTTCATTTATGTAAGATGTGTGTCATGCCAAAATGATTTTATTGCCATAGAAGTCAGGCAAATATAGATAAAATACATTTTAGAAAATAAAGGGACATGTGGCACATTTTAATTCTATGTTCTGCATTTAAAAATGAAATTATGCATCTCCAAACTTCACTTTTTTGTTATCTAGGAAGACTCTGACTTAGTGTGGGTCTGTAGTCTCCAGCCTGGCTCCCTGCACGCTCTGCTCTGCCCTCCGCGGGACATGCCTCTTGCTCAGTGCACAGCAGGGGCAGGCCTGGGCTCTTCTCGGCCAAGTCTAGCAGGGGGGGGATCTGGTTCTGCCTTGTGCTGGCTGTAAGAAAACCAGCTCACTGTTTGGGAGCTATAAAAAGATCAAGGGTCAAGCGTGCCTGCCTCGGCCATCTGCTGAAATTGCTGTACCTGAGGTCCCCCTGACCTTTCAAAGCCAGAACCTTTGCTCATTTCTTATTCTTTTTTTTTTTTAAAGATTTTATTTGTTTTTTGACAGAGGGAGACACAGTGAGAGAGGGAACACAAGCAAGGGGTGTGGGAGAAGGAGAAGCAGTCTTCCCGCGGAGCAGTGAGCCCGATGTGGGGCTCGATCCCAGGACCCTGGGATCACGACCTGAGCCGGAGGCAGACACTTAACGACTGAGCCACCCAGGCGCCCTGCTCATTTCTTATTCTCGACCCCCTTTGTGCCACTGACCACTGTGTCGGTCCATTCAGGCTGCTACAACAAAATACCTGAGCCTGGGGGGCTTCTAAACAACAGACATTGATTTCTCACAGTTCTGGAGGCTGGAAGTCCGAGATCAAGGTGCGGGCAGATTTAGTGTCTGGCAAGGGCCCGCTTCTTGGTTTGTAGTAGGCTGTCTTCTCACTCTGTCCTCACGTGGTGGAAGGGCAAGGAACCTTTCTGGGGCCTCCTTTAGGGGGACACTAATCCCATTCAAGAAGGCTCCACCCTCATGTCCTCATTACCTCCGAAAGGTCCTCCTCCAAATACCATCGCACTAGGGATTAGGATTCAACATACGAATTTGGGGGGACACGAACCTTCAGTCTACGGCAACCACCTGTGCTGATTTGCATCAGTCTCTTCCCATTTCCTCTCCGACACAACGCTGCCTTGGCTCTCTTCTTAGCCTTCCTGTCCCTGGATGCAGGCAGGGGACCACGGGTCAGCCGACAATGCCACTTTAGCCTGTGCACCCTTCTCCAGACAGATGCTTCCGCGCCGCTCCTGCTGCTCAGGTCGCTCTCATCTGCTTCTCCAGCTTTCTGGGACTTAGCTCCCCTGTCACCAACTGCCATTCGATCTCTCCCTGGATGTGTGAGCATCATCTTGAATTAAAGACAAGCAAAGCTGAAGTCTTCATGTCTTCCTCCTCCCTTTATTTACCTTCTTCTCCTTAACCCCACCCCCCAAGCTTAAAAAAAAAAAAGCTCAATAAGCAAATAACTAGTTTATCTCCCAAATGTCTACCCCATTTCCCCAAGTCTGGAAAGTTTGGAGTGAACTTTTATTTCTCTGTGTAGCTTAAACTCTCCTATCCTTTTCAAACCCCCAGCTCTCGCCTTAGAAGCCATTTCTTTTTGGGACGCTTAGATGATTTCCAAATCTGAATTTATCCTTCCAGGAGCTTCCCTTTGGTTGACTCTACCCATCTCCTGTGGGCAACCCACCCACTGAAGCCAGATTACTTTTCCTAAAACAGTGCTTTGCTTATGTTACTCTCTAGCAGCCTTCTTCTTCTTTTTTTTTTTTTTAATTTTTATTATATTTATTTATTTGACAGAGAGAGAGAGCACAAGCAGGGGGAGCGGCAGGCAGAGGGAGAGGGAGAAGCAGGCTTCCCATGGAGCAGGGAGCCCAATACGGGACTCGATCCCAGGACCCTGGGATCATGACCTGAGCCAAGATGCTTAACCAACTAAGCCACCCAGGTGCCCCTCTCCAAGCAGCTTTCTATTGTTATAGGACAGAGTCCAAACCCAGTAGGTTTGCATTCATTAGCCTAGCCCCAAATTACTTGTTTGGTTGTATCTCCAACTCTGCACCTTCCTGAGCCCTCTTCTTCCCAGAAACGTATCCACTCACTGGGTCATAAATACATATGAATGCAGCCCTGCTCCTACTTCTGGCATTCTCTCTACCACACTCTGTTTGACCTAAGTACTCTCTCTTGGATGAAATAGTAGGAATTGTACATGAAGCTTTGTCTGAAATCTGGGAGCTTCTGGTGGTCTCGAGCAAGGATATATATTCTGAACCTCAGTTTTCTCCTCAGTGAAAGTGAGGATAAACATGTTTACAACACCAGGTTGCATTCCTGTTTGGGTGATGTGGCCGCCAGGCCCGTGGAGCTTGGTTGGGGCGGGCAGCCACAGCGGGGTGCTCAGACCCCCAGGGATGTTAACGAGGGCATTAGAGACTCTGGTTCCTTATTAAAAATTTTAAAAATGCACTGATGAAATATTTCTAATATATATGAAATAAGATAACAGATTCTCATCTATCCATCCCCCAAATTTAATGGATGATATTTTACTGGTTTTGCTTCAGAACTCTCTTAAAAATAAACATGTATAAGGCATTATAGATACAGTTTAAGCTCTACTTTCTTCTCCACTCTCTTTTCTCCCCCAGGGGACCACGATCCTGAGGCTATTTGTCCTTCCCATGTGTTTTGATTTTTCTAACATATGTAGATACCATATGATCTCTACTATTGTTTAGTGTTTGAAAGTTTGTTTTTTTAAGATTTATTTATTTATTTTGGGGGGTGTTGGGTAGTGGGGCAGAGGGAGAGGAAGAGAGAGTCTCAAGCAGACTCCATACTGAGCGTGGAGCCCGACTTGGGGCTCAATCTCATGACCCTGAGACCATGACCTGAGCCAAAATCCAGAATCAGACGCTTAACTGACTGAGCCACTCAGTGTCTGAAAGTTTTACATACACTTTGTCATATTGCATGGACCCTTTCACTTGGTAAATATTAAATAGTGGATGAATAAATTACTTTGCAATTTGCTTTTTTCACCCACTGTATCTTTGAGATTTGTTCACACCATTTCTTTCATTTCAACTGCTTACAGTGTCATAGGAGATCCAGACAAGTAAACAGTTACTAAGTAGTGACAAGTCCTGTGACAAGGGTTTCCAGGGGGACTCCCAATCCAGCCTGAGAAAGGAAAGGTCTTCCAGAGCAGATAACCTCCGAGCTCTGAGTGTTAAGGGAGTACAGAATTTAGCCAGAGGAAGAAGAGAAGGAAGCACATCTTGCAGTTTATGCAAAGACTCAAGAGGCTGCTGTGCTTGGGAAAACGAGAGAGAGAGCCTGGAGTGTGAGGAGGGGCAGGTGGACCAGGTGGAGACAGCTCCTGAAAGCCTGGGCTGCCACAAGACAGGGTCTAGGGCTTTATCTTGGGGTAGTGAGAAATGTGACATCAATTTTATATTTTAGAAAAATTGCTCTGGCCACAGTATGGACAAAATCAGTGGCTTGAGATAGGGATGGAGCATGGAGGCAGGAAACTTCTTTGAGAGGCTGTTTGGGTGACTCAGGAAAGCAGTGATGCTGCAGGGCCTCTGGGGATGGGACAGAAGGGGCAGATTAAAGACAGAGGAAAGGGCGCCATGCGATGTGCACATGGGGCAGAGGGAAGGGACATGGCTGACATGAGGCTGGCTGGCTGGTGGCAGCGGGCCCTGGGGTCTGGGAGGAATCTGGCAGCAGGAACGGATGTGGGGGCGAGGGAGAGGTCAACGTCAGAGTTCAAGCAAGATGCCGGTGGGGCTGATGAGGAGGAGGCCACGGATGAGGAGGAGGCCGCGGAGCGTGGTGGCCCAGGGCTCCGGGAAGCGGGGAAGCCGTAGGGCCTGGAGGGAGCTGGAGGGAGTCTGGGAGAGCAGGCCGGATTCCGTAGGCATCGGCACCACACTTACTAAGGTGGAATTTAATTCATGAGAGGAAGCATTTTTTACTGGTCTGTATTTAAACAACAACAACAAAAAAACACCTCTTCTCTGACAGAATTCCTAACATACAAAGCAGGTACCCTAAAATTAATATTCTTTACCCAAGAATACGCCCCAGAATCTTTTCTGCTGTTTCCCGTTCCATTCAGGATATAATGAACACATGAATGTTTTGGCTGCTTCTCTGGAACTCATAGTCAGCCCGCCCTTGTGGGGACTGAGGACAAGGCTTAGGGCCTCCCTGGGATGCACAGAGCCTGGCATATAGCAGGTGGTCAGTAAGTATCTGTGCAGGGATGAGCACACCGGGTGAAAGATGGTGAAGCCAGACTGTGACCTCCTCTGCCCCAGCAGGTGAAGAAGGCGCATCTGCAGATGCCCCCGCTGTGGAACATCTTCCCTAGGGCCCCGTTCTCCTCCTGAGAGGAAGACAGTGGCCCAGCTACCACCGCGACCCTATAGAATCATCTTCCCGAGCCTTCCTCGTGGGCTCCCAGCCCCCTGTGGTGGGAGGGGCCTCTCTGCAGAGCTTTGCCCGGAAGGGTTTTCCAGGCCCGTGAGCAAGGCTTGCCTGAAGGCCTTGCAGTGCCCAGGGTGGCCTCTGTGTGGAGTCATGATTCTGGCTGTTTGTTTTCTGGCCTCTGAGGGTTCGGGAGGCTTGTCCCAGGGCAGCTTGCTCAGTTTCCTCTCTGCCCACAGAGGTGCTGGGAGGAAGCATGACTCCTTTGTGTGGAATGGTCCGTGGTGTCCTGGCATTGGCATTTTACTTAGGGGGTGAAAGCCTTCACACCCGGCCCCTCGCGTGACCCTCACAGATGACCCTGTCAGGGAGGCTGGGCAGGGCTCTTTTCTCCATCTCACAGATGCAGGAACTGCGGCCCAGAGAGGAAGTAATTTCCAAGAACCCAGGCCTCGGTACCCGGCTCTCCCTGGTCCAGCAGAGAGGAGCAAAGTCTTCTCGGAATAGCTGATGAGACTCCAGCCTCTGATCCCAGCCTCTGTCCCAGGGCTTCTCAACCCGGCCAGTACATAAGAAGCACGTAGGGTGCCCCGCCCCGGACCAAGCCAGTCAGCACCCCTGGGTGGGGCCGATTGGTCTGTATTTTCTAGCTCTCCAGGTGATTCTGCTGTGCACCCAGGGTTGAGGACCCCTGTCCTCATAGCATCTGTTTCGCTGTCTAACACAGACTCAGTGGAGTAAGAGCCGAGCAGTGGTGAGGCCACGTGCCGCCCTGCTCAGGCTGGCAGAACCCTGGAGAAAAGACCAGAGAACTCACTGCCCTGAGAGCAGGCTCAGGGCAGAGACTGGACCTCTTCAGTTGGCCCCTAAAGGCAAGAACTGGCTCTTCCTCGGCCTTTCTCACTTGACTAACACTCAACACAAAACCTGCTTATTTGTGTGTGTGGATGTATGCAGAAAACGTGTAATGAGCACCAACGTTGTGTCAGGCACTTTACATATATTATCCTATTTGATCCTTGAATCAACCTAGTGATATGGGTGAGATGGTCATTCCCATTTTACAGACAAGAACACTGAAGCCCCCAGCGCTCTGCAACTTTCCTGAGATGGCATAGGAAGTGGCTTTGCCAAAATGTGACCCCAGAGCTCCTGACTTCAGAGCACGATTCCGTGGTGCTTCCGGGCACTTCCTGGTCTGGCATGCCCTTGGAGGAGGGTGGTGGAGGCGTCCTCCTCCACCGAGTCCGTTACTGCTGCCCTCTGCCTTTAGATCCAGGGGGTCCGAGAACTTGCCAGTCTCGGCTGGGTCCTCCTATGCCCGGTCAGAGCTTGAAGGGGAAGGCGGGAGATGAGCCAGAGGACCGTGAGGCAAGGTCAGGAGCCAGAATCAGGTATACTGAAGTGGTTCCTGAATGCCACAGGCACTGCGGCCATAGACAAGTCAGGGCAGGGTATGGTGTCTATCAGGACAGGGCCTGGTGCTCCCTCCGGGGTCCGCAACCCTCCCCCCACTTCCTGGAGAGTGCTGGGCTGAGGCCAGTCTGGGAGCCAGGCTACTTAGCCCTCAGCCCTCTACCTTGTTGGCTTTGGACCATCTGACCCTAGCAGGCCTGAGAGGTTTTGCACTTTCTCAGGTGACTCCTTGGAAAGTCGTGCTAATTCAGAAAGGGCCAGGACCACAGGACCCCTAGTGGGGCCAGCAGACCACCTGCTGGAATTTGTGGCCATGGTAAAAGGGATGGGAAGCAGCCCTCTTGCAGACTTCTAATCTTCTTTTCCCTCTCCCCGGTCCCTTTCTGACTCCTTTCCCCCCTCCCTCATTTCCTCATTTCCTCCTTTGATCTTCTCTCTTTCACTCTACATCTATTCATGACTGGATCCTTTGAATGAGCTACTCTATTGGGGTTTCTGGCCCAGCCTGGGGTCCTCATTACTGCCCTAATCCCCCTTTGCAGAACACAGATCTTGCCATGATGAATAAAAGTTAGTTACTATCCAGTTAAAGACTTGATCCATTGTAGATGTAATGAGCAGGCTTTTGGAGGCTTTTCGCAGAATCGGGCAGCATTGATGATTTAGGCTTGAAAAGTTTATGTATGCACTAGATCAGAGCCCAACATATATGCCAATTAGTGTGGCCAACCTTCCAATCAGTTGCGACAAGACATGTTCTTGGGACCAAAACGCAGACCTAGATCCAGAAGCCCTTGCTGGCGCTCAGGGAGAGGTGAGGCTCAGGGGGCCGTATGATCTACTGCCTAGACCCTTACCCAAACCCTCCCTTGCCCTGTTTGTCATGATGTTATCTTAGGGACTCTGCTGGCAGAATCAGCGTGGGAGTGCAGAGAGGTGGTTTCCCTGGGGGCTCCAGAGGAGTCTGAGGTGCCCAGGGCTGCCCCTGCACCACCCCCACCCCCGCCCTGCCAAATGGCCTATTGCAACAACAGAGGTGCCTCTGGAGACAGGGATACATCTCAGTCCCCTTTTGTCCCCAACTCCAGAACAGGGCTCTATATCAGCAGGTGCTCAATATGTTTGTTGAGTGACTAAATGAAGAATGAATCCGAAAGATTGAGTGTACAAGGGAAAGGCTCTGGAATGTGACTGGAGGTGTGGAAAGCCTTGGCCCCTTCATCTCTTATCTGCAGTCACCTAGGAGACGGCTACTCCCCAGGCCTCCATGCCGAAGGCGCCGACCTTCCTGTTTTGGCCACAGTTCTCAGGTATTCTGTCTGCATCTGGCGGGAGGAACGACAATGCTTGTGAGGAGGGCCCGGCCCAGGGTGGGGTCGGGTTGCAAGTTCAGTCAGACGTCTTGGAAAGGAGGAAGGAAGGAAGGGTTGCAGCTGAGGAGAAGCTGGCTTTGAAAGTTTTCCTCCTGGATTTTTTGTTTACAAGGAGTGGAGATGCTTGGGGAAGCATTAAAGACTTGACCGAAGAGCAGAGATGAATCCCTGGTGCAAGTCAGCATGCAGGTCTCACCTGCAGCAGGAAGCAGGGATAGTTTTGTCTGGGAATGCCTGCATGCTGGAAGGACGCCGTGGGCTCTGGTAGTAACAGCTCCGTAGCCCTTAGAAAAGACAAAAAAAAAAAAATTTTTTTTTTTTTTTTTTTTTTTTTTTTTTAGAAAGTACATGTGCTTCATATTATGCATATCCACGGAGCATGTGGGTCCAGATGGCTGGGACAGGAGTCTCCTGACCCATTCTTTCCGACTGTGCAGGTTTGAGAGAAAGACTGGGGATCTGGCAAATGTTGGTCAGAAATTCCTACAGGTCAGCTGGAATCCGGTTGGGGATTTGCTGATGTGAAACATGCATGGACAGTCAAACGCACAACAAATGAGTCAAAGAGCAAAGCCAACTTGACCTTGCACAAGATCTCCCTTTGCTCCTGAACCACACACCAAGCAAGGCAAATTAGGGGGTATGGGAATATGGATTCCTATTTGTTAAAAAATAGACAATTGTTTTTCATTAGGCTTTCCAGTTACAACACATAGGATTGCAGTGATCTCATTTTTGACCATTGGCCAATGCATTCAACTGTCTGATGGAATAATCTATTAACTGGGCACCTGCCAGTTGTCTGCAATAGGAACTAGTTCAGGCATATGTTTTAGAAAGTGATAACATTGTTACAGGCTCTGCCTAGACATGGGGATGGAAACCCAAGCAGGCAAGCACCAGTGCTGAAATCAGTTTTGGATGATGGGCTGTGTTTTCAGAAGCCTCACTGTCCCATGACTGACCTCCCTTTCCCCCTGCATGAATTCAATGGTATTTAAGGGCAAACCGACATGCGCTTAGATTCCCTGAACTTGGGTATGTTGCATCTTGCCATGATGAATAAAAGTTAGTGGCTATTCAGTTAAAGACTTGATCCATTGTAGATGTAATGAGCAGACTTTTGGAGGCTTTTTGCAGAATCGGGCAGCATTGATGATTTAGGCTTGAAAAGTTTATGTATGCACTAGATCAGGGGACAATGTGCCTGATTCTGTGGGTGAGGAATAGCGAGGTCGAGTGGCCTTTGCTGGGTCACACAGAGCCTCAGTTGGAAGCCACTTCTCCCAGTGTCCCATCCAGTGCTGTTTGCCCCGTACCCCGTTGTGGCCCTGAGTCTCACGTGCAACCTGTGTTTACAGTGAGCCATGGCTCACACCTGTGTGCTGACGCGGCCTTGGGGAGGCTCCTTATGACGCTAGTTGGTGAGGGAGGCAGCTCTGTCGTTCGACAGCCCGCCTGCAAGCCAAGCTTGCCATTTGTAGGGAATCATGTCTCAATCCTGAGTGTGAAAAGGCTTAGATAATTTCTTCCAAACACCACCTGCTTCATCTCCCCCTCCCCACCCCCCGCATCTGGGAGCAGCGGCTGATTTGATGATGGTGGTCATTGGTCCTTGCGGAACACCAGGAGGCCATGAAGAGAAGGACTGACCACAGCGAGTCCCTGCATCCCTAGACTCTTTGATGGAAATAACTTTTTTTTTTTTAAAGATTTTATTTATTTATCTATTTGTCAGAGAGAGAGAGCGAGAGAGGGAACACAAGCAGGGGGAGCAGAAGAAAGGGGGAGAGGGAGAAGCAGGCTCCCTGCTGAGCAGGGAGCCTGATGTGGGGCTCGATCCCAGGACTCCGGGATCATGACCTGAGCCGAAGGCAGTCGCTTAACCAACTGAGCCACCCAGGAGCCCAAAGGTCTTTATTATTAAAAACAGTTCAGCAAAATAAGAAAATGGATTGAAGGAATGGAAGACTGAGCAAACGGAATCTCTCAGAAAGTAAAGATAAAAATAAGGTGATAAAAAACTAATATCCAAATAGTAAAAGTACCAGAAAGAGAGAACAAAAAGTGTAGAAAAATATCACCATTGAAATAATTCAAGATGATTTCCCAAAACTGAAAGATACATTACCAGACCAGAAACGGCCCACCCAGTGCCCAGCATAATATAAACAGAACCTCATACAAGCATATCATTTTGAAATTTCAGAAAACAAAAAGAACTTCCTACTAGTTTATAGATTATACAGAAGATTATGAATCAGAATGGATGGTTCAACAGCAATACTAGAAGCCAGGAGACAAGCAATCAGAAGTTTAAGAGAAAAGAGTTTCCAACCTAGAATTTGATATCCAGCCAAACTATGAATCAAGTGTGAGCACAGAAAAAAGAATTTTCAGACACAGAAAGTCTCAAACCATTTATCTCCCGTGCGCTCTTTCTCAAGAAGTTACTGGAAGATGGGGAGCCTCTGTGGCTCAGTTGGTTAAGCATCTGACTCTTGATTTCTGCTCAGGTCATGATCTCAGGGTCGTGAAATTGGGCTCTTGCTGGGTGTGGAGCCTGCTTAAGATTCTCTCTTCCTCTGTCCCCCACCCCAACTCATACTCTCTCTTAAAAAAAAAAAAAAAAGCAGCAGCTACTAGAAGATGACCTCCATCAAAATGAGACAGCTGATCAGAATGACATAGGATTCAGAAACAGGAGATCCAACAGAGAAGAAAGATAAAGGAGGGTGAATGGAGATCCCGGGCTGACAGCTGTGCTCATGAGTACAGGGTGACCACCTAGACAGAAGCAATGTGACTACATGTTGAGGGCCCTTGTCACCAAGCTCCCTGGAGTCACCGCACCTAATTTTTAACCTGAGGTCAGAACACTGGGATGAGCCTCTCTGAGTCGTGTGTTTGGTTCATCTTGACCATGAACTTGATCATGAAGTTGCTGCTCTCCCCTCTTCAGCCTACTGCGTCACACCATGAACTGTTCTGTTTGACCTGTTGCCAAGGGCTAAGGATGACAATGAGGAGCTCAGACATAGAAACGGAGAGCGGTTCTGTCCCCCATAGCATCCCTCCAGATATTTAGTACCTGACACATATCACAACCCTGGGAAAGACAGGGACCTGAAGAACCAAAAGTCAGACTGATTACTTCTGGTGAGGACGAAGGGAGATGCACCTGGGGAGGAGCAGCAGGGAGCTCTCGTGGGACTAGCAACCTTCTATTTCCTAACCTGGGCACTAGGGACATTCTGCTGTTCTTTAACCGGCATGTATGTGTTATACACTCTTCTATACGCAATATGTTTTAGAATAAAATAACTTTTAAGGAGGTAATTCTAATGTAAATATTGGAAGCATTAATGTTCTCCCTCCTGTTTGGAGATCTCCCCTTCCATGTTCTTTCTCTGCAAAGTGCTGCACTTCATTTTACAGAGAAAAACATAATTGTTTATCTTTATGAAGTTAGAGATCCATGTTGTGAGGTGTGGGTACACCTTCCGCAAAAACTTTGAGAATCTCCTTTGCATATTCACAGTTCCAGGCATAAATTATATCACCTCAAAAAAGGATGTGAAGACCTGATGAAATCAAGTCAAGAACCAGAAGTCCCCCATCTCTGGCTGAAGGCCTAAGTCTGGAATCCCAACAGTCTTAGGAGGCATCAAGTGTAGGGATCGAGAGTTTGGGCTCTGGAGCTGGACTATCTGGGTTTGAGTCCCACCTCGACCAACAAGGCAACTGTAGGCAGGTGCTTACTATGTACAGCCTCAGCCTCTCCATTTGTAAAATGGGAATAACCATAGTACCTACCTCTCGTTGTAAGAAGTAAATGCACTAACACACGTCCAATACACAAACCAAAGCCTGATGTATACTGAGTGCTCAATAAATGTTGGTTATTATTATTACTATTATACAGATAAGCACCTGTCTTACTCTGCCTGGCAGCGATCTCTCTACAAAAGAAGTTATTTCCGGGCTGACACCTGCCATCCCTGCTGCCTTCTCTCAGGGTCTCCCTCTTCATTCCTGCCGAGACAAACACCTGGTTGGGCAGGGTGTCCTGGGGAATCTCTTAGACAGTGGACTCCTTCAGGATTAGCCTGTGTGGTCCCCTTTGGCTCAGGCTCCCATCTCTGGTACTGAGATTGTGTCCAGGGAATCAAGGCCACAGGATCCAAGGAGATACTGGTGCAGAAATAAGTTCTCATGACCCATATTCTCAAAAGATATAAGCATGGCAGGCACCGAGGGTGTCCTGGATGGTCTAGTACAGAGGCCGGGTTTCATCTGTGGGCTAAGAGGAGCTAGCCAATTTGAAAACTGTGGCTTAGACATCAGAAATTAATTTTCTCACAGTTCTAGAGACCAGAAGTCCAAGATTAAGGTTCCAACTGATTTGGTTCCTGATGAGCAATGTCTTCCTGGCTTATAGAGGTCACCTTCTCTCTGTATCATCACATGGCCTTTCTTTAGTGTGTGTGTGTGTGTGTGTGTGTGTGTGTGTGTGTTTGTGCATGTGCAGTTTGGAGGGGGAGAGAGGAAGAGAGAGAGAGATAGGGAGTTTGGGAAAGGGTGTGTATGTACTCACTAGCTCTCTGGTGTCTCTTTTGATAAGGACACTAATCCTGTCTGATCAGGGCCCCACCCTTATGACCTTAATAACCCTAATTACTTCCTTAGAGGCCCGGTCTCCAAATATAGCCATACTAGAGGTTAGGGCTTCAACATATGGATTTGGGGGGCTAGATGGGTATACAAATATTCAGTCCATAACAGATAGTATATACTCAATTATAATTCTAATTTATTTTTTATTAAGAATAACATATTTAATTTTAAAATATGAAGTGTAATTATTAGTCTTTTTTTCTATCTCCCTTTTTCTTACATAATTGGGCTCATACCATATATAGTATTTTTAAAGTTAAGATTAGGGCGCCTGGGTGGCTCAGTTGGTTAAGCGACTGCCTTCGGCTCAGGTCATGATCCTGGAGTCCCTGGATCGAGTCCCGCATCGGGCTCCCTGCTCGGCAGGGAGCCTGCTTCTGCCTCTGACCCTCCCCCGTCTCATGTGCTCTCTCTCTCTCATTCTCTCTGTCTCAAATAAATAAATAAATAAAATCTTAAAAAAAAAAAATAAAGTTAAGATTAATGTAGCAACATTCAGAAGTCCCAGATGGAATGTAATACAAACATAGGCTTGATGACATGTCTTATCTTGAGGATTTTCTTGGTCTTTCTAGTTAGAAAAGCAAACAGATAAACAAACAAAATAACTAGGAATAACTTTAGAGCCCCACAGGAGTTTTAAAGAGGCAGAAATCATAAACACTGAGCAAGGTCAATGGGTTTTTCTTTTGAGTAAGGAAGTGGCAGACTCAGAGAGACTCTTTGAGGGCCCTGCCTGGGGTGGGGGTGGGTGCAAACGGTCAGGGGTAGGTGGTTGCCAGGTCAGTCGGGCGGCCGCTCCATCGTAGCAAACACAGCCTGCAGGGACAGGGGTGGTGGGCTAGAGACAAAGCCCAGATGCAATTTGGGAAAACAGTTTATTTTCAGAAAACAGTTTTGTGATGTCATTCTCTTAACTTGTTTCTAAATACCACTTTATTTTTTCCCTCCCTTCCCTCTGCACCCCACCTCCCACTCTGTCTACATTCCACCACCACTACCGTCAGGAACAGACACTCCTGAAATACGAGCAAATAAGATTTATTTTAATTTGATTGGTTTTTTCTCTCATTAGTCTATGATCCAAAATAATAAGCAAAGTTCCCAAGATCCTGCCATAAATATTTGTCCTGCCCCACATCACTGGCCGTGTGAATGCACACACACAGCAGCCTACCCAGGGTCGCACACACCGCTCACCTGGCCGCCTGAGATGCTCTGTTGAAAGCACCCAGCGCAGTGCCTGCCACACGAACCCAAACACTTCACGTCCTCCCATAAATGCTGGCCAGCCCCATCCCTGGTTCAGTGACTAAAGCCTTCTCCCTTGGAACTGAACTCATTTGCACGGTTTCATGCGTGTGGTATTTTTCATCTCTCTGGCACGCATCCTCTCCCGGTGGACGGTGGGCTCCCTGATCAGGCACCAGAAGAGAAACCGGGGCGGGGCTGGGGTCTCTGCCTGTCCCAGGCCGGCACTGGCGCTCGAGGGGGCCATCACATGCCTGGGAAAATAAGGTCTGCCTCACAGGTCTCCTTCACCCTGAACACACCGCGTCTAGAGATGTGGAGGGAAAAACTTCCCGTGATACTCCAAGAATTTATGTCACTTTTCTGAAAAAGTGAAAATATTGAGTTAGGAAGTTTTTTTGTTTTGATTTGGTTTGGGTTTTTTGTTTGTTTGTTTCAAAAGAAAGCCTAAAGATAAAGAAAAGTGTTCATAAAGTGTTACCTGCTCTTATTACTCTCCAACTGATTTCTTAGAGGCCGCCAGATTTTTAGGTCGTGTGTCTACATCGGTTGGTGCATTAGAAATCTTGTACCTTTGCCAGACTTTCTTTACCAAATGGCCCAGATACAATAAATACTTTTTGAAACACTAAGTATATTTCTGCTTGTAAGTAGAGAAAAAAATAAAGTGAAATAATTTATTCAGAAGAGAAAAAAAGTGGTGGGTCCATCCACATTGCTATAGATTTGTTGAATATAAGATATGACGATAGCATAGTGACCGAGCAAAGGAATGGTAGCTGATGTTTATTGAGTGTGCCCTGCGGCTCAGGCACTGTGCTGGGCATCTTACCTCTCCTTTCTCCTTGCAGTATCCATGGGGTCGATGTGCTGTTATTGTCCCTGCCATAAAGATGAGAAAAGTGCAGGTCACACAGCCAGCAAACCATGGAGCCAGTGCCAGACCTCAGGCTCCATGTCCTTCTTAGCCATCCAGCTCACACTGCTCCTAGCCATGCTGTTGACTGAATTATGACACAAGCAGTACCCGCATGGCGTGATACATCTGAGAAGTTGTTCAGTAGTAGAAAGGGGACGATGGTTGCAGCGTTTGGCACTGGGAGACGTGAGGCCAGGGTCCTCTCAACCACTGCCTAGACTCTGGGCCAGGACCCCGCATCAGTTGCCTCATAATAGAACTTGATTTTATTTTATTTTTTAAATATTTTATGTATTTATTTGAGACAGAATGAGAGAGAGCGAGCACATGAGAGGGGGGAGGGTCAGAGGGAGAAGCAGGACCCGATGCGGGACTCGATCCCGGGACTCCAGGATCATGACCCGAGCCGAAGGCAGTCGCTTAACCAACTGAGCCACTCAGGCGCCCAGAACTTGATTTTAGACTCATCGTTTGTTGGAAATCAGTGGGCTCTGGTCCCTTCCTGCCCTAAGCCCTCATCTGTTGGAGCGCAGAGCTGGTGTCATGGAAGAACACCAACCCAGGGTAGCAGGCGCCACCAGCGATGAGGGGAGGGACTTTTACCTTCGGTTTCCTCACCTGCAAGACCAAGAGGCTTCTTCCACTCCTGACGCTGGTTCTCCCTGCCATAGCCATCTCACAACTCAGCAGAACTTCCTGTGACACCGCATGCCTAACTCCTTGGCCTTCTCTGTGCCCGCCAGCATGTGAAACACGCCCTGAGTGAAAATGTACAAGAGTATGCCAAAAGGTAGAGAGTAGAATTGCAATTGCGCCTTCCTTTGATGTCTGCGAAAATAACACAAATCATCAGAAATAGCAGAAGTGCTGGTGGAGGCCAAGAGAGCTTGGCAGGCAGCTTCAAATCCCCTGTGTTGGGCTCTGAAGGGTGCAGAGCTCAGTAGGGAGTCCCAAGGTCATTGTGTCCGGCTGTCAGGGCCCCAAGGACAGGGATGGCACCTGACTGCGTTTTCTGTCTAGCGTCTTAGGAAGTACCTGGCACGTGGCTGGCACTCAGTTCCACTTGGCTGAGTGACTGACTGGGAAAGGAACCAGAATAGATCGGGCTCCAGGATGGAGATGGACATAGTTTTAGAAAAGACGAATTAGAGCAGCTGGTGGAAGTGTGGTAGCCTTTGTAGGAGAATGAAGCCGATCACACAGATTGTCAGAGCACAGTCTTCAGACAAATGGAATGGAGGGGTGGAAGGGGCACCTGCTTGAGGGGCCCTCGCACTGCACACTTACCCCGTCCAGCCTCCCTCTGTCTTCCTTTCATCCACCCACCAGGCAGCAGCTATTAAAGCCTACCAGGTACCAGGAGTCAGGCTCCAGCATCCAGTGGAGGATAAAACAGAAATGGTCCCTCTCCTCAGGAACCATGGAGATGATCAGGGAAGGTCATTGTTAATGGCAAGATATGTGCTTTTATGATTAGTGCTCCCAGAACCCAGGCTCCTTACTAGCTGTGTGACAGTGGGCAACACTGAGACCCTCTGAGTTTGCTCATCTGAAAAATGGAAATAAATGCCTCCCAGGGGGGCATTTTTAAGGATTAGCAATATTATATATCAATCGTGGCTGTGTTTTTCTTTGAGCTTGTGTGTGTGTGTGGGGGGGTAGTTCCCCCCCCCCCACTGCTTTCAAAAAAATGAGCACTTCCTGAATATCATGGAGAACAACTTTTTGGTTTTATTATTCTTTTTTTTTCCACGCTATAAAAATATTTAATAGGGCACCTGGGTGGCTCAGATGGTTAAGCGTCTGCCTTCGGCTCAGGTCATGATCCCAGGGTCCTGGGATCGAGTGCCACATCGGGCTCCCTGCTCCTTGGGAGCCTGTTTCTCCCTCTGCCTTTCTCTCTCGCTCTGTCTCTCATGAATAAATAAATAAAATCTTTAAAAATATATATATATTTAATAAAATCTTGTAAGAAACTTAGAAATGACTGATGACTGATAATTCTCTTGAGTAAACAGACTACAGTAACATTATAGTCACTGGCTAAGTTCCATCAGTTTTTTTTAATTCTCTTTGATTTTTTCTCTTGGTCTTCTGTTATCCTTTCTGCAGGTCGCTTCTTCAACCCCTTCATTTTCCTGGTTTGTAGTTTGCTTAGGTCTTGCTTCTGCATATGAATCCTTCCATAAGTTGTATCAAAAGTATCATGGGAGACATTTTTCTTCTTCTTTGGCTTAAGCGCTTTTGGCATTTTCATAGATAATTTATAAAGATCATCTGATGCCAGATGTGTCCTCCTCAGAACCAGATCCAATGAGGGCCCCATCTCTTCCAATACAATCCTTGGTGTTCTACTACCAGATTTCTTCAACAGCAACTTACAGCTTCGAAAGTAAATCTTCCCATTCAATGTGGTGAAGTGCAGAACATACTCTAAACCAGCCAGGTGGATATTTGGTACTGTGGGGCCTCTGAAGAAATCAATAAGAAGACTTTTTAGCCTTCTGTAGTCTTCTGTTACATCAAAATCATCACCAGCAAATATTAACATGGGTTTTGTTCCCTCGGGACATTTACTATTCTTAGTATCTTTTAGAGAGACAAACTTCTCGATACCCAATTCAATCATATCCAGCACAGGGTAGTCATACATACGACCTATTACTAGATTATTTGGCCGCTACTTATTATGGGAGCCAAACATAAATAAAGAACAATCTGACTTCTTTGAAAAGAATTCCAGTGATGTCTGATCCTCAAATGGTCTTGTAATGTTTTTCTTTTTATACAGAACTCCATACGGTTTTTTCAGTGCATACACATCTTTAAGAACTTGTGTCACCATTGAATTTGCATTTCCCCCTTTAATCATCATTGCATTTTTAATATTTTCACTGAGTTTCGGTTCTCTCTTCTCAAGGAATCTCTTGGCTCTTTTCGTTTTGGGCTTTACAACTCGATCCAAAGCGTCCATGGCTACTGAAACGCGAATCCCAGGAACGCACGCGCACGGCGCACTTCCACGAGATAGGCCAGTGTTCTGGAACCTGGTTTTATTATTTTGATGATGATTTCTTCCATTAAACTTCTTCCTGTTCCTCATAAGCTGGCAGAAAATGCTAGATTTCTTAAGGTACAACACCTTAAATTCCTGATTGTAAGAAGTCATTAGAAACATTCAAAAGTAGGGGCACCTGGGTGGCTCAGTTGGTTAATCGTCCAACTCTTGATTTCAGCTCAGGTCATGATCTCAGGGTCATGGGATCGAGCCCCATGTCGGGCTCTGTGCTTGGCACAGAGTCTGCTTGAGACTCTCTCTTCCTCTCCTTCTGCTCCTCCCCGCCACCCTTGCTCTTTCTTTCTCTCTCTAGCTCTAAAATAAATAAATGTTTTTTTAAAAGATTCAAAAGTAAATAAAATAGTAGATTCAAGCAGGAGATCTGTCACTGCCATCCAAATGAAAACCATTTTAAAATTAAACATGCCAAATGTGATCATTATAGGAATAGTTCTGCATGATACCATCTTAAGTTCCTGAAGTCATAAAGGAACTTTAGTCATGGCCTAACATAAACAATAGCAACCAAACAAATCCTATCTATTTTTCTATTTTTTCCTCAAATTTCTATTTGAAGTCAGAGGAGAATCACTTTTTGCTTTCATGTGCCACAGTGACTCAGGCAGGAGCCACTTTTCAGACCCTTCTCCCCTAGCAATGACTCCAAATCCCCAGTTCCTACTGTGTGGGCAAAGGTGCTCAGCAAGTGTTGGGAAGGGGACCCTGCAAAACTAGGTGCCAGCCCTGGCCCTATCACACCCTCGCTCTGTGACCTGGGCAAGTCACCTGTCTGTACATCAGGAAAAAAGAGGATAATGATACCCGCCTCATGGCTCCCTTCAGGGTTGCACGAGGTGATAAACCTTATTTCCTCCCTTTTGAAACACCATCCATTTTAAGACACACCAACTTTTCAGGTGGAAAAACCCATCCCACTAAGTCTACATGTTGATTGTAAGACATCCAAGTTTCAGGAAATCAAAATGAAAAAAAGAAAATCACAATCACATTGAGGAAATACAATAGAAAGGCGTGCCTTGCCATTAGGGGGATTCTAGACACGCGTAAGGTGGTCTTACTGGTGTGGACGTGCTCTCCGAGGTGGGGAGCGGCCGCGTGTTGTGCGGGAAGGAAGCGTCCCGTCCCTGCCACTCTGTCCAGCAGTCTGAAATTCGGCTGTGTTTTCAGCATTTCTCTTGGTGCCCCCCTGCCCCCACCCCGCCAATCAGATGCCAAGCCCAGTGTGGATCAGCTTGGGCACATTGTGGCTTCCTTCCCATGTGGAAGTTCCATCTTGTAGACACTCAGAAAATATGTCGGCATTCTCTTCTGGACCCAGCCAGTGGTCTCCCCCCGCCCCGTATGAGTTTCTCTGACACTGACCTGGTGCCTCCCAGCCATTTTCATGTCACTGCACAGCCGGAAAATGATAATATTTGTCTAGTACTCCTGGGTAAGGGGAGGGGCAGTCAGGCCAAGAAGCCAAAATCTTCACCATCTGGAACCCATTTGGGGCATCCCAGCGTGGCTCACCTTCTCTAGTTAGTTTCCACCATGAAAAAGAAGACAGAGGAGGAGGAGGAAAAGAGAAAGAGAGAAGGAAACCCTGGTAATGTTCACTGTTTTGTTTTTTTGCTGGAGGATTTTTAAGGGCATTTTCGTTTTTCAAAGCATTTTTACAATAATCGTCTTGTGTAAGGGTCTTATATCTTGATCCACATCCACTTGGGCCCGTGGGTACAATGAGCAAACAAGTTTCCATACCTGTTTGTGTGTCAGAACAACAGGGAAACTTGTTATTGGTACAAATATATATTTCCTAGTAGCCTGAGGCCTGAGAATCTGAATTGTAAGAGGTACTCTGGGTGATTCCTTTGTGCCAACAGATCTAGGAACCTCTGCCTTAAGGCCCTTGGAGAGTTAATGGCACAATACCTTTTATATCTTGCATTGTTTATATCCTTTCTTACCCTGTGATCCTGCATTGTTTATATCTTTTCTGATGCAGTGATCCAAACCTAGTCACATAGTACGTTCCCTTGCATATATGCCTAGTCCTGCCCCATACGTGAGGAGGACCCTACAGTGAGCAGGGCATCTGCTTATCTGCTGGCCCAGGAGCTCAGCCTCCTGGGCTTGCAATTTTCTACAAGAACATTGTGTTTCAGAGTTTGGTTTAGGGACTGCCTGCTTCAGAATCACCTAGAAGCTCATTAGAAGAACAGTCTGAATCAGACTATCAAATTTCAGACTAGTAATCGGTTTTTTTTATTTTATTTATTTTTTTAGAAGATTTTATTTATTTGTCAGTGAGAGAGAGCGTGCACAAGCAGGGGAAGCTGCAGGCAGAGGGAGAAGCAGGCTCCCTGCTGAGCAAGGAGCCTGATGTGGGGCTCTATCCCAGGACCCTGGGATCATGACCCGAGCCGAAGGCAGACACTCAACCCACTGAGCCAGCCAGGCGTCCCAGTAATCTGTATTTTAAACCAGCACAATGGTAATCTTTAATGCACATTCAGATTTGGGACCTACTGCATTTGGGCGATTTACTATAATCCCATTAGTCTATAAAGGGTTAGTTTCCAGGTCAGTACAGACATTGTTACCTGGGTCAAAGGCAGACTTTTTACTGCATTAATAACTATCGAAGACACACAGCTGGCCCCTTAAAGTAACCAACCTTCTTCTGGGACCACTGTGGGGCTAGTAACCAGGGAAGGATGTTGGGGTCCATAATAGCTCGATGTGATGGCTTGAACACACGTAAGATTCAGCACATCCTGCCCTGGTTTGACCTTCATCTGGTAGTTGGGGTGTTTTTGCTCTGGCCATTGTGGGCCTCCCAATCAGAGTGGAACTTTTAGAGGAAGCAGATTGTAACTTAGGATCCATGAGCCCCTGAAACTGCATGCAAAATCTGACATGAAAGAGTGTATTTTTCTAGGAGAGGGTCCAGAACTATTGCCAGATTCTCAAAGGCATAGTTAACCCAGAGCAGGGAAGATTAAGAATTCAAACAGAGGAATTTTTAAAGATTAGGACTGTGGAGAATTGTAAACAAAGGCTCCTGTCCCGGGAAGGATTTCTGAACTTCAGCACACAGAGCCAACAGCGAATCGTGACCTCCAGCATTCCTTACCTGGCTTCTCTCCTCTTTCCATCCTGCCTCATTTCTCCTTTTAGGTTTCTCTCTCTCTGGTTTTCCTCCCGACCTTGAACTTGCTGCCCCATCTGGACGGGGTGCCATCCCTCCTCCTATCCGGTCCTTCCACCCTCCTCTCCCTTGCTGCCCTAATTAAGAAGCAGAGCTCGTTCTGATTTGTTCTACCTATGGAATAGCATTGCGTGTTGGTCGTTCTTGTTTTTAAAATGGGATGAGTTGAACATTTAAGATTTCTCTGGGAGAGGGAGAAAATGATACCTTAGGTCCCCTGAATTCCTGGCTTTTTGGATCTAACCCTTGATAGAAGGTTTTCTGTGGGCAGAGGTCCTCACTCATCCTTGGCTGGAGGGAGGGCAGGAACAGGCACGCCCCAGGCCTTCCTCTCCTTCTGAGTTTGACTCTGATGAAGAAAAGGGTAACTGGCCAGACTCCTAGGCCCCCCAGCTCCGAGGCCCTCCCGCTAGCTGGGATTATTTTTCATTTGCCGGCTTTGGCTGTGCAAGGCAGAGAAGCAACCCTTAAGCTGAGGAGGCCGTGGGGACACAGTCAAGGCTGCAGAAGGAAGTGAGAGCTAACACTGTCCGGTTCTACCCCTGTGTCTGCTCCAGCGCTGTGAGCAGGAGGGGGTCTGGGCTGCTGGGCTCCCTGGCCAGTGTTCTGGGGATAAATGCCTGAAGCATGAAATCACTGGCTTGGGAGGGCCCTTTCACACTGCTAGGCCTGCCTGCCTCAGCCTTGAACAGCTGGGAGTTCCAAGGAAGTGGACGGCGACTCCCTGAGGGATGGGCTATATACACACACATATATATGTCCCGCCTGTGCCCCAGCTCCTCTCCCTGCACACGGAAGGAGTCCTCTGGCTGTGGGAAGTGGGCAGAAGACCTCCCTCACTTCTGTAATGGCACTTCCCGGCCCCAGCATTTGGGGGGCACCTACTGGGTTGAGAGGCATTGCAGTGGGTCTGTGAGAGACATGAAGTCAGGGAGACGTGCCCTCAAGTCCCTCACATTTGGGTGGGGAATGAGGCGACCACCTACAGACACAGAACCAGATAGACAGTCCCAGCCTGAGGGTAGGTGGTGCAGAGAGGACCAGCGGAAAACCAGGCTCCCTGAACTGGGCCTGCCTCTGTGGCCTGAGGAGCCTCTGGATGCTGCTCGGAGGGGAGTGTGGAGTTTGCCACAGGAGGAGTTGGCTGCCTCCTGGGGGCTGGCAGGAGATGAAGCCCCAAATCAGAATGGGGAACTGAGCGAGCCTCCCCTTTACCCTCACTCTGGCCCTGGTGACGTCAGTGCTAGAAGTTTCTGAGCTCGCGGCAGAAGTGGCCCCAGGCCTGCTTATCATCTAACTGATTTGTCACTCCAGCACTTAATGCTCACTGGGGGCCAGACCACGCCCGTTCATCTTCAGGGACTGTTTCTGAAGAAATAGTGAGCCCTCTGCCACCGTGTTAGCCCGACCCCGGCACACCGGGGCTCAGGCCAGCACCGGGCAATGGGGCAGCCCCTAAAATACCTCCCTAGGGATTGCATTTGCCAATGAATTTCTAGGCCCTGTAGAGTGGACAGGTGGCTGTAACTGCTGGCCCAATTTGAAACACTTACAGCAGGTGTCAGAGGCATGGCTTTGGAATCAGATTCCAGCTAGCCTGTAAGCGGTGGCACGGGCTTTCTGACTGCTGGCCTCATTTCTGAAGAGCAGGCGATAAGGACTGCCTTGCTGGATTGTCTGAGCATAGAATCCCGATAATGCACAAGTGTGGTAGCTGGTACCAAGTGGGTGCTCAACGCATTATCATTATCGTTATCATGGTTTATCCTGGAAGCATAGGTCCCCGAGGGCCCCTGGGTTATAGACTTCAAGACTCCAAGCTTCTCAAGCTTCAAGATCTGGGAATCTTGTTAAAATGAAGATTCTGATTCTGCAAGTCTGGGGGTGGGGAGGGGAGAGGAGAGAGCTGAGATTCAGCATTTCTTTTTTCTTTTTCTTTTTTTTTTAAGATTTTATTTATTTATCTGACAGAGAGAGAGACAGCGTAAGAGGAAACACAAGCAGGGGGAGTGGAAGAGGGAGAAGCAGGCTTCCTGCTGAATGGGGAGCCTGATGCAGGGCTCGATCCCAGGACCCAGGGATCATGACCTGAGCCGAAGGCAGACGCTTAACGACTGAGCCACCCAGGCGCCCCAGATTCAGCATTTCTAACAGGCTCCCCCGTGATGCTGATGGCACTGACCTGGTCCTGCCTAGAGGAGTGTCCTCCTTCCTCCTTTCTCTTTGCTCTCTGCCCTGTGGTGCCTCCCCTGCCCCCTGAGGCAGCCAGCCATCAGAAGACTCCCTGCACTCTATTGAAAACTACTCTCAGACAACCTCACAGGCGTGAGCTGGGACTGGCCCAGGCTGGATATAGGGTTGCGCCTGTTCCCACTGAGCACCCACAGTTGTGGCATCCGTCTGGGGACGAGGAGAGGATCCTGAGAGAGGAGGGAACTTGTCTCTGACTTTGAGGAGCTCCTAATCTGTTGGAGACGCATGCAAACACACCTTGCTGTCCGTGAGAACACTGCAGAAAGGCATGCAAAGCCTTGCAAAGGAACACGCAGGGTGAGGAACCTGCCACAAAGTAACACATTGGAACCAAGCTGCGTCCTCTCTGGGGCTCCTGCAGCCGGGGAAGGGGGCAGGGACCCTGTCCTGCTGCCCTTCTCAGAGCCAGCGGGCTGAGGTGCTGAGAGCAGAGCACCCCTGGGGGGGGGTGGGCATAGCATGGGCACTGGCTTGGGGCAGCCCAGGTTAAAAGGCATATTCACCCAAGGCTAGCTCTCATCAAGTGAGACTTGTGTTAAATGCTGCTCCCGGGCCTTGGGTCTTAGTGACCATGAGATTCTTGAAAGTGGGATCATGTGCTAACGGCAAGGCTGGGACAACAGTGCCCCGGATTTTGCTGAAGTTTTTGGTGGGAGCTGGTTATGGTTGGTATCGAGAAACTGCATTCTGTGCTTCTTTTTTTTTTTTTAATTTTTTTTTTTTTTAAGATTTTATTTATTTGCGAGAGAGAGAATGAGAGACAGAGAGCATGAGAGGGAGGAGGGTCAGAGGGAGAAGCAGACTCCCCGCTGAGCAGGGAGCCCGATGTGGGACTCGATCCCGGGACTCCAGGATCACGACCTGAGCCGAAGGCAGTCGCTTAACCAACTGAGCCACCCAGGCGCCCGCATTCTGTGCTTCTTGACAGCTTTGCCTCCAATCCTCCCCCATCGCCCGGTCCCCCGATCCTACTCACCACCCCTGAATAAAACTCCATAGATTCTAGCTTCAGCAGAGGGAGCCCTGGTTTCTGCCTGAACTCCTGAGAACACGGTGCTTTCTCCCGAAATCCGCCCACAGGAATGGTGATCAGATGGCTCAGTGGTGGGCTCCCACTAGGTGAGAGTTGGAACTTCCATCCTTATGCCAGAGGAGCCCACGGCTAGGAATGGTCTGAATCTGGGGCTTTGCCCCTCACTTTCTGATCAGCTTCAGCCAGGAAGCTCCCTTTATTCTCTATTCCGCATTTGCAAAGCCGAGAGGAGCCCCGGCAGAAACAAGGATGAAGGGGTGGTCCCTGCACAGGGCGCTGTGGAGACAAATGACTTGCTTATTTTTCATTCTGGTAAAACATACATGACATAAAATTTGCCATTTTAACCATTTTTCAAATGTACAGTACAGTGGCATTTATTACATTCCTCACTTGGTACCACCATGCTGACTATCTGCTTCTAACACAATTTCGTCACCCCAAACAGAAACTGTACCCATTAAGCAATAACTCCCCGTCCCTCCCCCGTAGTCCCTGGTAACCTCTATTCTATTTCTGTCTTGATGCATTTGCCTATTCTAGGTATTTCATATGAGCGGAATCATACCGTATTTGTCCTTTTGTATTTTTTTTTCACTTAACATAATGTTTTTGAGGTTCATCCGTGTTATAGCCTATGTCACATTTCTGACCTTTGTATGGTTGAATAATATTCTGTTGTATGGATATACCACATTGTGTTTATCCATTCATCTGTTGATGGGCATTTGGGTTGTTTCCATTGTTAATTTTTTTAAAGATTTTATTTACTTATTTGAGAGAGAGAGGAAGAGAGACAGAGAAAGAGAGAGCACGAGTGGGAGGAGGGAAAGAGGGAAAGGGAGAAGCAGGCTCCCCACTCGGGGCTCGATCCCAGGACCCTGAGATCGTGACCTGAGCTGAAGTCAGATGCTTAACTGACTGAGCCACCCAGGGGTGCCCATCCATCGTTAATTGTTAATATTTTATAGTTCTTGTAGGTTCCCTGGGTCCAGACAATGGAGACACACCAGGAAATAAGATAGTTCTTGTCTGCACTTGGCAGGTAGCCAGGCAGGGACAACAGAGAGATGAGTGCCATCACAGGACCTGGGGGGACTTACAGGACATGCTGGATGGGGGCTTGGCCACACTGGGTTCTGTCTTGCCTGACCAGCTGCCGACTGTGTGGGGTTCTGCTTTTTCAGGCCTCAGCCTTCCCATCTGTAAAATGGATTTGAGCCTAAAGACCCCTGTGGCACTATGATGCTGAATCTTCTGCTATGGAATTCTAGGAGACCATCTCTATTTCTTTCTTGGGTACGGCTGGTGGTGGGGAAGAAGTTCCTGTGGCTGTAGAAGTCGGGGGAGGAAGGGGTGCCTGGGAATTTGAATATTTCCAGCACAGTGCCTGGGAGGAGGGTGGCCTTGCTTACATAACTGTGATTGCCTTGCTGTCTGCCCCCTGCAGGGGGCACCTTAACGTCCTTCCCCCTTCTCAGTCGCCTGCCTGGAGAGGGTGTCCAGGCAAGACTAGGGAAGGGGAATGACTCCTAGGTCAGAACTCCTGACCACCACAGGGGGCTAGAGTTGTATAGGGGCAGCCCACGTGGAGGACTACTAGTTGGGTTAGGATTATTTGGGGGGTCTGGGGGCCCGGAGTTTAAGTAGGATGCTAATTGGGATGCCAGAGGCCAGGACAGCCAGAAGGAGTAAGTGGTGGCTGGGTGGAACCCAGAGCCAGGGTGGAGATTTCCTGTCAAAACAGCCACTTATCCTGGCCGGAGAGTGCATTCCTTTACCCGAGGAGATAAGAAGGCCCTGTTTTCCTCTCAGGGTTCCTTTGAGCCGCGGGCTGCTTTGGACAGGCTGTTGGAGGCTCTGTGAGCTGGGGTCTGGTAGGACTTCTGTAGCCCCCCACCCCCGTCAGGCCCCTGCCTGAGCAGCTCGCGCTCCTGGCTCCCCTCCCAGACTCCCTGCATCCTTGGGCGAGCACCGACCCCAGCAGGGGCAGCCAAGCGTTCAGTTCGGTCTCCTCTGTGCTTTGACTTCTTTACCTGAAGAACGCACCTATTTTGTAGGGTTGTTGTAAGCTAATATACCTGATGGGCTTGGCACAGTGACTGGCACAGAGCCCTGCTCCGTGTGCGGCGGTCACTCTTACTATCCCAAGCTACCTCTCTGTTTCCTGGGCCCAGGTGAGCCTCAGTTCCCACCCAAGTCAGGGCCCTGTCACGTTCTGGGCATTTGACAGTTCTTTTCTCTGTAGGCATCTCCAGGCAAAAACCTCGTATCTCAGCTTGCTGACCCCAAAGGCCATTATAAGAAAAGGTTCATTAAGCATGCAAAATAGAGCCACGTCAGCAGATGGAACAGTTTCTTGGGTATTAGAACAAATCCTTCGTCAAGAAAGGGCTCGTCCTCACTTTCACAAGGGAGGAATCCTTTGCTCAGAAAGAGCTTCTGAACTGTCCATCGTAGATTGGCAGAAGCCTCTCTGGTTACGGGAAACTTTCAGCCACCCCCTTCCAAGGGGGCCACGCTGACACCCCCTCCACTCCGGCCCTGGGGGCTTTCCAGCTGTTCAGCCAGCCGGTCGTCCCGGAGGGCGGAGGCCTTCCCCAGGGGCCCGGAGGCTCCAGGCTGCTCCGCCCAGTGCCCTCTGGGCAGGCACAGCCCCACTTCAGACTTCCCTTCTGGCCACTGCTGGAGTGCCTAGCCCTCCCTCTGTGTATTTTCTCTCTGGGTGGGGGCCTGGGAGCTGGAAACCCTGCTCACATCCTCTCCCCACCCTCTCTTTGGAGGACCAAACTCCGAAGAGGCTGGAGCCCGAGAGGAGGCTGCGGTGTGGGGCAGGCCACCAGCTGGCTGCCCAGAACTCCTGTGGGGAAGGAAGACTGCCGTGGGTGGGTGCCTCGGGAGACTCCTCCAAACCTATCATCATCTCCCTTCTGTCTCTCCAGTCCGTGGTCAGTGCAGTCCAAATCGATACAGCCCGACCGAGTTCAAGTTCAACACGCTTCTGTGGCGTCCCTCTAATGGACGGGCATTGTTGTGACCCTGTTCAATGGGATAGCCCTGTGGGCTGGGCCTCAGCGCTGTGTGGGCCCCAGCTGGACTCCTAGCGAGGGCTGCCGTCCCACCGGCCGCTCTCAGGCTTTGCGGAGCCGGCTGGCATCTCTGAGCTCTGGGTCCCTCGGTTGTTGAAATGGGCCAGTGCCTTCGACCTTGAAGGTTCATTATGTGCATGAATGGAGGGCACCGAAGACACTGTAAGAACAGAAGACCTAGTGGCAGTCCTTGGAATTCACAGTTGCTCGATCTCATCAGCATGTCACGAAATGTGGCGGCCAGCTCATCCCCCAGTTCCGCATGTTGTGTCACAGCCACGGGGAAGGGGGGAGGGGTAGCAGCGAGGTCGGGGGTGGTGCTGACATGTTCTAGAAGCCAGTTCGGGATTTTACGTCTGCCGCTGGAAATCAGTGGTGTCACTGGAGGCTGGGTGCTGAGTGTTAGGAACGGGCTTCTGGCCGGGCCACTTTCAGAAGTAGAAGGGCTCTGAAGCATCACCTGGTCCCCTGCACCTGCGCCATACTTCGATGCTCAGTAGGGGTGCGGAGCCTTGGGCTCATCCCAGATTGACAGTCAGAATTTGCATTTCAAAAGGAAAAGGGACTCACCTTCAGTCCCCCAGGAACCAGGGCACCCACCCCTGTGTCTAGACTCTTGTTCCTGACACCACCCTTCCCCTCCTCCCCAGAGATCTTCAGGATGCTCATGCCAGGAAGGGGCCCCTGTGCTCCACCCAAGGCAGGAGGACAAGAGCCTGGCTTCTCCCAAATCCATGCTCTCTGGGCCCAGGTCGACTGCCCCCACCCCCACCCCCCCTTTTGCAGCTCCCAGGAGCTAACAGCACAGCGCAGAGGAGGGAAAACTCCACTGGCCAGTGCAAACAGCCAGAGGCCTGCAGGGTGAGCTGCCCATGTTTGTCCGCCTTAGAGCATCTGCGGTCGGGCAGTGTCTGAATAAGTTGAGGGGTTGCTGCTTGGGCAGGAGCTCCGCGGGGGACTTAGTGGCCACATGGGTCCTGGACACTCTCCTTCTTCCCCTTTTCACTGACCTCTCTTTGTCAGGCCATTTCAGACCTGTTCCCTCCCTCAAGCTGCAGATCTCTGTCCCCATGCCACGACATCCCAGAGTGGTCCCGGCAGGGCAGACCCTTAGGGCACCATTCCAGCGCCACCACCCTGGAGGACCCGAGGAGGGGCATGTGTGCGGCACGATGTTTGGCCCCCGGGAGAGGCACCCAGTTCATGATTCCCTTGCTGCATGCCCTACTGTGCTTCCTCCTTGTCTGGGGATCCTCAGCTCGTTCCTCTCTTCTTGGCCTGGTCCCGGCCCCTCCCCCACCGCCTTGTTTTGGTGTGTGTCCCTTCCCAGAACCTCGGCCTCTCCTTTCCTTTTCCTTGCAGAGTTGCTCTTCCTGTGATTCCCTCAGGCCCCAGCCCGCCGCCCTCTGGGGCCCTCCCTGCCTTCCTCTCTCCCAGGCCCTTCCTCCGCTCTTTCTATTCCTGGTTGGACCAGCCTCTCCCATTGTCCATTCCCAGGAAAGGGCTGTCTCGCTGGTCCAGGGGTGAGGGACTCGAGCCAAGAAGAAAGCCAGCGCCGGAAGCCCCTGCCCTCCCCGGAGCTCGGCTCCCAGCAAGGTGCCCCCACCCCAACCCCATTGCCAGTGTCATTTTTAGAAATCTCGCTTTCTAAGTTAGTCAGCAGTAGCAATCTGACACCCACATGTGGGGGCTGATGACTTCCCAACTGCCTCTTGTAACTTCAGCAGACCCGGGGGCGGGGTCGGGGGAGCCGCAGGTGCCGCAGAGAGCTTCCCGGCAGCCACCTGACCGGTGACCAGGGCTGACTGCCTTTGGCCAGGGCAAGATGGGTGGGGTGCCACGAGGATTCTCTGAGAGCAGACGGTGGACGCTGTGGAACACCCGGAGAAGCCGTGTTCCCCAGATTCAGGAAAGAAAGGCCAAGCCTTTCTGCAGACAGACCTTTAAGTATCTTCCCTCTGCCTGTTCTTGCCTGGCTTTTGTCTTGATTTCTTTTCTCTCTCTTATGTCCCCCCACTCCACCCCTGCCCCGTGTTTGTTTTTCCTAAAAGCACATGGCTCAAATGGGGCCAAAGTATTTTTGGTAAATACAGAAACAGATGTTCAGGTCAAACCCAGATACGTCCACGTGTGGCGGGTGTGGGCACGGGACATCCCAGGCCTTTCAGGGTTGGAAGATGTCAGCTGAGAAGGCCCCATACTGTCTCCCTGTCGTACCAGCAGAGGAACTGAGTGGTTCGCAGGGGCAAAGACCCAAGCGGTAGGGATCTCTGGGGAAACAGCTCGGGATGAATTACAGAGAGACAGCACGATGGTTGGAAAATTTTGAATTCAGACAGATGTGGAGGCCAGGCTAGGCTCTGCCTGCTCCGAGCTCTGCAAGCCTCCACCAGTCATACACCCCTAGGTGCGTGGCATGCCACAGGGGAGGCCCCCTGTCAGCCTCCTGCAGAACGAGAGGGGGGGATGCCGTGAGCTCTGTGGGTGTCTCCTGGGCTTGATGAGGACCTGTGTTGCATGCCTTGGCACCCCCCCCCCCAGAGATGTCCCCAGAAGAGTTTGTCCCACAGGCCACAGGCCCGCCCAGGACCAAGGCCGGCCCCCTCTGTGGGGGAGGGCAGGGCCAGGGACCTGGGGACTAGCCTCCTGGAAGAGAGGCAGTGGCCGTAATACAGGCAGGTCCGGCTGTGTGACCTCGGACAAGATTCTTCACCTTCCTGAGCCCGGGTGTCCTTCCCTCTGATCTTGCAGGGTGGCTATGAGGATCAAGGATGACATTGTAAAGGACTTAGTGCCCAGGAACAGGCGCGTAGGAGGTGCTCAGTAAAGGGCCGCTCATCGTTATGTTCGGAAGAGAGGTTGCCCTGTGATGTCCTTGGGGAGCCTGCACAGTCCTGCGCACAGAGAAACTCCTCGTGGCCTGGCAAGGACAGCGGTATGACACACCGTCGGCTGCGGTCCGTCCACTGCGAGGCCGGGCATGGTGGCAGGCAGGGCAGGGGACGCCGTCGGGGTATGCCGGGCTGGCACAAGTCTCAGGTGCAGGGGCAGCACCTAGCGTGGGAGTCCTGCACCTCGGGGCGCATGCCCCTCCAAGAGGCTTCAGAGGCCTGGAACCCCCAAATGATGTGCAAAATGTGCTATCCATCGGGACAGCTTTCATCGGATTCTCCAATGGGGCCATAACTACAAAACTTAAGCACCTCTGTTCTGGACGTCAGCATGTCCGGCATGAAGACCCACTGTAAGAGGCTATGGCAGGTGCCCTGGATGCGTGCAGCTGACCTCACTCTATGCCTCAGCCAGCAAGTCCAAGCCCATCAGGGACATCGGTGCCTGACCTGGGCATCCACCCTGCCATAAGCTCAAGGTTCTGCTGGACCCGGTTTGGGGTGTGGGAGAGAGACCAGGGCCCAAGAAGTTGGGGTGAGGACTGGAAGGGCCAAGCCTCATTGGGGGCTGGCTGAGGCCTGGGGACCTGAGGTGGTGGGGTTTTTAGGGGGTGGAAGCCATAAGGGCCTGGGAAGGTTAAGAGCAGAGGAAATGAAGAAGTCCACCATGCCAGCCTCCAGAGCTCCTTCTCATCCACTGGAAAGTGGCACATAGGAGGGTTGGGCCCTATGGTCTGTCCCTGCCTGAGTGGGCTGGCCAAAAAGTCATCAAATGATCTCTCTAGGTCTTGAATTCTAGTAGGAGGGTGATCGTTGCAGGATCTTACCTCAGAGCCTTATGCAGAGACCTTGGGCTGTGTCTCATGGAGATGAGGCTGTGGGTACTCTCTCTCTCTCTCTCCATTTCTTTTCTTTTTTCTGTTTCTTTTGGTTCTTATTTTATCTGCCCTATCTTACTTAGGTTTTCCTCATAAATCACTTAAATCATTTTGAGAAGCAGGTAGAATATAGATGGAAAGAAAAAAAATAAAAGAAACTTGTTTACAGAACTGTGATCTAGACAAGGTAGGCTTTCAGTCCTGGGATGTTCTGTTTGTCTTTCTAAAAGATGTTATTTTGTGTTGGTAAGTCGATTTTGCTTGTGAAAGACAATGTGGAAAAATTGTATATGTGCTGCTGAAGCGAGCACGACAATGTGGAAAACTTGTAAAAAGAAAAAAAGAAAGGAGAAATTGCTCATAATTGCATTATATAGACATCCATAGTTAGTATGTTTCCTTCTTTCCTTACATGTATAAATTAAAACTTTCTTGGTATTTGTACTAGAAATGGTGTCCGGTTTCCTTGCTTCATGTGTATCATACATAATGTGGACAATTTTCTGTGGTATCAAAAATCCTTTCTAAACATTTAAAAGACCTCGGTCCCCCAGAGTTAGAAATGTAGACTCCCCATTTTACATCATTATAAATAAAGCATTGACAGTGTTTTTGTCCCTAAAGTTCTTTTCGAAGTTAAGATGATTTCCTTGGGAAAGATTCAGAAGCACAGCCGAAGGAGAGGGCTGGCCCGGCAGCGTGTCAGTGTGAGCGTGTGCTCGGCGAGGTGTGGGGCTGCATTTGCAGAGAGAGAGGGGACGAGGCAGGCCTCCTGACAGCCGCCCCCTCCGTGAGATCCAAGTGACTTAGGCTGTCAACCTGTGGATCTTGTTGGTAGGGTGGACGGAGAGAAAAATCTTCCCAGTGACTCATCCATGGTACCTGGGCAAAGCCCTCAGGCCTGGTGACCGAATACCCACCTCTGTCGGAGCTGCCGTGGGGACCACCGAGGTCAGTGGAGCCCGGTGAAGCCTGCCCAGCGTGCCCACAGCCCTGCGTTCAGATGTGCTTTCAGACGGGCGCATCATCCCAGCTTGGCCGAACTCTGCTCCAAGGCAGGCTGGGGTGGGTGTTCACCTCAGAAAGGCCAGTCAGTGGGATCAGCCAGCGGATAAACTAAAGTTAACTCAGCCATTATTGCTTTTTTGTTAATGAGGGGAAGACCAGCTGTGAAGATGCCAAACCTTTCAGAAATGTTGCCCAGTACTTGGGATTTAATATCTTAGGGCAAATTCCGTGTTTGGGCAGAAGAAAGCACTTGACAGTGATTTTAAGTCCTGCCCGGACTCCCCAGGGTCCCTTGTGCTTCACTGAGCTTTCATTTCCTAATTTTTTTACACAATATTTTTCCTATTGAGTTATGAATCTTGGAAGCTGTGAAAAGCGCTGGCAATTCATTGGACTCATGAGCGAGCAGGAGCTCTTTTGTGGATGGAAGCTCAGGGGGAAGCTAAGCCCCGAGGTAGGTGGAGGACAGTTGGGCAGGAAATTCTGTCACCACAGCTCTAGGGGTTGGCTGGAGTGATGGCCAAATGCCTATCCTATGTGGTTGTGCGGGTTTCGGGAAAGGGAGCAGGGTTGGCTTCTCTTAGACTACAGTTAACAGGAGCAAACCAATTCCTTCTCAGAGATCAGATTCAAAAGCAGCAGCTGGATAGCCTCTCCTGGGTGTTCCCGAGCCTAAGAACACTTGACTTGGATCTTCAACTTCCACAGCCCACTGACATGTCCACAGATGCTGTTCAAAGTGACCTCCTTTGACAAAGAAGCAAAGTAGGCTTGAAACCACCTGAAACATTTTATTGAAGTCAGTGTACAAATGTTTAAAATGCTTTGAAGAAATCGGATCTGAGATGTTCCTGCTATAAAGTAGCCTATGGACAAGTCAAACGGAAAGCATGGATGTGAGATGTGCCCATAGCCAAGATCTAAGAGAAAGATTCTTCTTAACGTGACCCGTGTTTGCAACCAACCTCTTGTGTACCAAGCACAGCGCTTGACTCTGGGGGACAGAGCTATGTAAGCCTGGATTTCTTGCTCTGAGGAGTCTAGTTGGGGAAAGACCTAATATGGCCAGTCACAGTACTGAAAGCACTTAGAAGGAATTGATACTGATTCAGGAGTTGAGGTAAAACCCAAAGGAAGTAGCATTTGAGATGGGCTTGAAAAGTAAGCATGGCGCTGATGCTTAGAGAAGTGGGAGAAGGGTCTGGAAGGCAGGAAACACAGGGATGGGTATTACTGGTGTTCTTGGGGAGAATTATCTGCATGACTGCCGGGCAGAGAAAAGCAGAGGATGAGCAGGAAGCGGTGGGTACGGTGCCCGGTTTTCACGGGCTTTGATTCTCATCTTAAGGAGTTTGGGCTATGTTCTGCAGCTACGAGGGACCCATGGAAAGGTGTTTGAACAGGGAAAGTAGCTTAATTTTTTAAATTAAAGGAAAATACATAAATACATGCTCAATGAAAGATTTCAGCTATCAAGAAAAAAGAAGAAAGAAAAACAGAAAAGGAAAAAAAGAAAATGCTCCCCTTCCCAGAAGTAACTACTGTTCTCCTTCAAGTAATTTCATCTACTTGTCTCTAGAGATACAGATACACGAAGTCAGACTTCCTCCTCTCTCTCTCTCTCTCAATCTCTCTCTCACACACATGCCCCTATATTATAGTATTTAAATTTACATAAGATAGGTCTGTAATCCAGGGAAGCCTGCATGCTATATCTTATCACTCAGCTCATTTTTTTTAACTTCTTTTTTTCAGATTTCGTTTATTTATTTGAGAGAGAGAGCTCTCGCACACGCACACACGCATGAGCTGGGGGGGCAGAGGCGGCGGGAGAGGGAGAAGCAGAGAAGCAGACCTCTCCCCGCCCACCCCACCCCCACCCCCGTGCTGAGCAGGGAGCCCGAGGTGGGGCTCGATCCCAGGACCCTGGGATCACTACCTGATCACTTGGCTCATTTTGCTCTTTGTGTTATTTCAGAGCACGGTTTTGTGGGCTACTCACGGGAACTGCTCCGGAACAACACTCTGCCAGATTACAGCCCCGGGGAATCTTTCTTCACTGTCTTTGGGGTATTCTTCCCGGCGGCTACAGGTATAGTAATTTGGGTTCCTTCCCACTCCCACATGAGGGGTACAGATGCTTGGTTTCTGAAGCTCAGTACTATAAGTGGCCTGAATGTGTCCCTAGGATGTATATCTATGTTTGACTTTAGAGACGGCCTTAGCTTTCACTAAAAATCTCTTAACGGAATTTCCTTGTTCATAATTCCTGAAGGCCTCCCACATTATTTCATCTTCCTTATGCTCCATACCTATGTATTGAAACCTGTTGACCTCGTTAATAGAGACACAT
This sequence comes from Leptonychotes weddellii, assembly GCF_054177405.1. Classification (NCBI taxonomy): domain Eukaryota; kingdom Metazoa; phylum Chordata; class Mammalia; order Carnivora; family Phocidae; genus Leptonychotes; species Leptonychotes weddellii. The sequence continues at coordinate 129,898,857 of NC_138369.1, forward strand.
TCCTCTTTAGGGCTGAACAGGATGGATTCCTCAGCAGGACAAGCTACCCCCTTCCACCCCAGACCGAGTGTAAAGTTGGTCCCCAAACTCCCCTTGTCTCTACCCCAACCTGTGTGTCTTCTCCCAGGGGACAGAGAGATGCTATTGTCTTCTCACTGTACTGGGTGTGGGTGAGACCAAGGTCCCGCGGGCAGTGAATGAATCTCCTTACCCCACCTTCCCCATTTTCTGGCTCTCCAGTGGCCAGGGAGGAACGTTCCAAAGCTGAGGTCCCTCTAGGACTCTTGTCTTAGGCTTAGGGCCCTGGCCTGGAAGGTAGTAAGCTAACATGTAAACCAAATATCTGTAAGAAATAACCATTTGCTAGTGACTGGGCTTGTCCCAGAGCACAGACTCAGGGAAGCATTTTACTCTTGATCACGCAGTGTGGATACCCTGGAGTGTGGCTGATTTTATCTCCTTTTCTGCCTCCCCTCCTCCCTCTGCCTACATGTGGCTGTTTCCTTGCTCATTATCCTCTCCTCAAATAGGATGGGGATAGAAAAAGAGGAGAAGCTACTAGAATGTTGAAAATTTAAAAGGCTGTCCATGCTAAGTGTTGGCAAGGATGTGGAGAAATTGGAACTCTCGTACACTGCTGATAGGAAAGTAAAATGGTACAACCATTTTGGAAAACAGGACGATGATTTCTTAAAAATTGAACAGTCTATGGCCATACCACCCTAAATGTGTCTGTTCTTGGAAGCTAAGCAGGGCTGTGCCAGATTAGTATTTGGATGGGAGCCACCTAGGAATACCAGGTGCAGTAGGCTTAAAAGAAAAAAAATTAAATATACGCCCAGCCATTCCCACTGCTGGTTATCTACTGCAGAGAAATGAAAACCTGTGTTCATCTAGACTTGTGCATGAATGTTCAAAGCAGCTTAATTTGTAATCGTCTCAAACTGGAAACAACTCAAATACCCGTCAACAGGCAAATAGGTAAACAAATTAGGATATAGCCATGCCATATAAAACTACTCAACAATAAAAAGGAATGAGCTCTTGGTACGTGCAACAATGATGTTTCATGAAAGAAGTCAGACAAAAAAAAGAGTACCTTTTTAAAAGGGTAAAACTGTGTAAAACTCCACTTAACGTAAAATTCTAGAAAATGCAAACTGTGGTAACAGAAAGCAGATCAGTGGATGGGGAATAGGGGTGAGGGGGGCAGGAGGGAGGGACAAGGAAATTTCAGGGCATGAAACTCTATTCCTGACGATGGTGATAGGTTCACAGGTATATTCATATGTGAAAACATTCCAGATTCTTATACTTTAAACATGTGCCGCTTATCATGTGATACTTACCCCTCAGTAAAGCTGTGCAACTGAAGAAAATGAACAACATTAATCACCCTAACCAGCTTTCCTGAATCGCCCTCCTGCCTCTAGCCGTGGTGAGTTTTCATTCCTCTTCACTGCCAAACACCTGGGCTTTGTCTGTGCTCCTGTGTCTCCATTTCCTGCCTCCTGTTCAACTTGTCCACTCTCTTCTTTTGGAAGTCCAAACCGGCCTCACCACTGAAATGGCTCTTCCCAATCTTCCGTGGCTGCCATGCTACTCAGTTCAGTGAGCATCTCTAACTTCTCAGTGCATTCAAATGGGCCACATCCACTTCCTCCTTCTTTCCTCTTGCCTCCCATGATGGAGCGCCCTCCTTGTCTGCTTCCTGCGCCTCTGACTTGCCTTTATAGGTACATCCTCTTCTGCCTGCCCAGTAAACGTGGGGGTTTTTCAGGCTACGCCTCGGCCCTCTTCTCTTCTTTCTCTACTGTTTCCTTTAGAATCTCATCCATGCCTACTGTTCGGTGGCCGCTCACAATGCTGATGACTCTCAGACTTGTACCTCCAGCCCAGACTTCTCTAAGCTTCATACCATATACTCGGTTGCTTACATGACATCATCTGTTGGGCATCTCAGACCCAACATGTTCAGAACCAAGCCCATCCCACCCACCCATCCTCCAACTGGTTCTTCTCCTTTACTCCTGATCTCAGGAAAGGGCACCTCCATCCGGACAATTGCTCATGCCAGTAATGGGGAGTTATTCATGATAATGTCCTCTTTCTTACCAGTACCCTCCAAGTCCTGTCCATTTTTCCTCTTAAAGGAGGGTCTTCTATACTTCCTACTTTTCTCCACTTCTGCCACCTGACCACTCTGGTCCAAGCCTTTTCTCTCCCTGGCCACAGAAGTGAGTTTGGAGCCAGGCCTCAGTAGCGGCAGGTAGACTCTCGGTCCACAAATCCAAATGTGCCTGAAGTAGCACATCCCTTTCATTCTTATGAAATGCAAAGGGTTAGTCTCTGACTCTAAGCCTTCATTCTGCCAGGATGACTGAAAACTGATGTCAGTCGTTCATCATGCCTCCACCATGCCCTGCCAGTTTGTTCCAGGGTCTTAGGGTCTTACCAAGTCCCAAGGCATGTCTGGCTTTTCATCACTGGACACAGAGCCAGACTCTCTTATTGTCCTGTCTGCATATCCCTTCAGGTACGTGCTCTCTGCTGCTTCTGGACCACTTCTGAGGACCAGAAATCTGAACCCGGGAGCCCTGTGCTTAGAGTCTATGCACTTCCCAGGCCCTCCTTTCTAGGGTCGTATGGGATCCCTGCCAGTGCTGGCAAAGAGTGGGCCCCAGGTCCACACTGTTCCCGATCCTGTGCGACCTTTTCTCCCTGCCTCCAGCTCCAGGGACAATCTTCTGTAACAGTATGGCGGACAGTCTCATCCAGGGCCAGCCTTATGGGCACACGCCTATGCATTCACACTGGGTCCCACGCTTAGAAGGGCCCCGTGCTTGGTTTAATGATTTACGGTTGCTAAAATTCTTAGTAATTTTTGAACAAGGGATCTTGTATTTTTATTTGCACTGGACCCCGCAAACTATGTACCAAAGTCTATTCTGGTCCCCCCATGCTGCGGCTTCTTTTCTACCTCCTTGATTCTTTAAAATCTCCTAAGTGCTCAGGCTTTGGAGAAACAGATCCCAAAACAGAGTCCCGGCAAATTCTGCTTCCTCCTGCCTTGTATCTCCCTCAAGGCAATACAGTAGAGGTCAACTTCCTCTGGACAGAAAAGGCAAGGGGGAAAAGAAATAGAGGGAATTTTTTAAAAAGCTAACATTTGAAAATATTGTCCAGCCCTCCCTCCCACACATAGGAGGAACACACATTCAAGAGGCTTGCCACCTGAGCGTTTCCTTGGGCCTGGCAATGAGTCCCTCCAGGGGGCACCCCTAGGAGGTTGTGTCAGTAATGTGACCCTGCTGGGCCCCCTCCACACGGCTCCATGGTTCCCCTCCTTTGCCTCTCCAGGCCCGGTGTCTTAGAAAGAGAGGGTATGCCTGGTCTGAGAGGGGGCAGAGAGTGGTGGGCCCCGCTTCAGTATTTTTCCCTCCAGCAAGGAATTAGCAGCCTGAGGTTTGAAGAGCCACACAGTAGCCCTGGGTCTGAGCGGGACTCACATTTGAGATCAGCAAGTTCAGCAGCTCTCAACTTTTTGTCTTTTTAACCCATATTCATTTTTGATAATGATACTAAAATCCTCACCTACACTAGAAATTCTGATATGCGCCCCCTGGACCACAGAAGGGTGTACTTGTCCTTCCTTTGAGACAGATTGCTACCTAAGAATATTAATCAAGTTTTATATTCTATAGCTTAAATTATGAAAATCTTATTTTATAAAATTCCAAATATAAAATTATAATATTGAAGAAACTATACAAGCTTTTTTTTTTTTTTTTTTTTTTTTTTTTTTTACCGCACCCCTGTTAGGAGATACGCTTCCCGGTCCTCCCACCACCCCTTGGCCCAACCAGGTTGAGAATCACTGATCCTTTATGTGAGCACCTGGGGAAGGAGGAGCACAGAGAGACTTATGAAGGATTGCTAAAGGTTACCCAGCTAATTAGTGACCGGGGTTGGGCCACCATTCTGCTATGGAGCATTGCCTCCCGGGCTCGCTCTCTGTTTGCCAGGGGCCCCAGTGTAAACACGGTAGGCAGGACGAACAATTTGTATCACTTGGCTTCCCCTGGCAGATGTTCTGTTAAGCTATGAAAAGCATGGATGATTGGCAGTTTCCATGGTGATGGATTTGCCAAGGATTAGCTCTGAGTGAGTCATGGCCGGGGCTCCCTCCAACACCATCCTCTTCTGGAACAAGAGAACCTCCACGCTGTGGAGAGGGGAGAGGAGTTTGGAAGAACAAACACAAGTCCCCCCCACTCTGTCCCCACCTCCAGTCAGAGACATATTATTTTAGTTACTTAGATATTTTATCTCAAGGGTAGGACAATTCCTGTAAGGATCAGTTGAAAACTAGGTTTCAGTGGCGTCTCTGGATTTATGAGGCCTGTCCCTCTGTCCTTCTCCCTGCAGTCGGCCACACACTGTGACACCCTGTGGTAGTGGCTACAGGGTGGGGCTGGGGCCTTGGAGGAGATTCTGCATTTGCTTTGTTTCTTAAAGTGCTTTCCTTCTCCAAGCTACACTGCCAAACTTGCCCTGAAAGACCAACCTCGGTGCCCACGGGATTCTCTCTCTCCCTCTGTTTCTCTCTCTCTCTGTCTCTGTCACACACACACACACACACACACACACACACGGCCACTCCAGGGATCAGGGACCACAATACAGGGAAGAACTAGGAGATGGAAATTCACTGAGAATGGGGTTCCCAGGTTTAAGGAGGGGAGAGCCTCAAATAAGGGCAGGCTGAAGCTGGGGCTCACCCCACTGCATTCTTATGAGCAGGAGCACGAGAAAAGGAAGCTTTATAATTATTATACGTGTTTATTTTTATAATTCTATTTATCGAATTAACTTATAATTTCATCAAAATTATTATAAGTATCTATACTAATCATTAGTATTACAACAGCCCACTGTGCGTGGCGCCGTGCTGAGCACTTTACACTCGGTCTCTCACTTCGGCCTCACCACACAGCCCCTCTGCTCCAATGAGGCGCAGACTTAGCATGACGGTAATGAAGCCCAGGCTGAGGGGTCCCTCCCTTGCGGGAGCTCCTGCTAAGGCCCTGTTCTTAATTTCATATTCATAAGTCTGTATTGTTTTTAAAGTGTCAGACCCCAGAGAACTTGGATCCTTCCATGGGTTCGGTTATTACTGCATTTTACAGATGAGGGAACAACAACACAGAGAGGTCAGCCGGACAGTAAGTGGTGAACCGCACTGCTTCCCATTACTTTGCAGAGGATGCCGGAAGGGAGAATGCACAGGCCTGGGGAGCTGCCAGCAAGGCCAGCGAGGCTTGCCTGAATCCTGGCGTTTCAGAGTTCCGGGAGACACCATGTGTCTCAGCAGAGTCTCTCAGGCATGGAGAGGGTGGGGCCTGACAAGTTCTGCCTCCAAGAATAGAAGCCAAGAGGAGAGGAAAGCTTCCTGCGGGAGCCGCTAAACAAACCAGCCAATAAGCCAGGTGTGCGGAGGGAGGAGTGGGTTTGGGAATCAGGTGGAAGGTAAGGAGGGACGGCCAGGGTCCTTAGGAACCCAAGGGATTTCCAAGTGAGGAGGGGAGCCCGTCTTTCCTGCGTGGACATTTATTCAGCACCTACTAGGTGCCAGGCACCGTTCCTCCTAACTTTACAATAGCCCCGCCAGATAAAGCGTCTGATCCCCGTTTGCAGATGAGGAGCCCGAGGCTCAGAGCCACACTGCCCCCAAACAGTAGCAGACTGCTTCCTTCAGCACAAAAGGCAACAGACAAGGTGTGGGAACTTTAGTGCATGGATATTCTGCCTTCATGATAAAGAAAAAGAATAAACTCATGAACTTCAAAGAAGAGAGAAAATAGGCAGCAGAGAAACAATTAAGGTAGAGCTGGAGGAGAAAATTAAAGGTTTCTAAGGACACAGATGTGGATTGAAAAGCTCCCAGGAGGAAGCTTGGGAGCTCCTTGAGAAAGAGTAAGTAGTCCTTTAATGAACAACTAACAGAAACCAAAAAAGCCTAGAAAAACTAGTAGGCTTTTTTACCCCCTTTCTAATTCTCATTTTCAGCAACAAAGAGGAAAACAGGGTAGGAAGTGGGATTGTGATGATATGCAGCAAGTGAAGGCTTTGATCTGTGTGAGCGGGGGTTGACTGGGGGCAGAAGGACACGGCCACAGTCTCGCAAATGTTGTAAGCAAGTGGTTACTTGACATTGATACTGGTTCTTTTAACCGCAGGCGTATTGTTGAGATGTAGAGGGGATGAGTTTCTCTCCCGGCCATCTCTGCCTGTTGTTAGGTCTGACCTTGACGATGTGGCACCAGGCCCAAAGCCCTGTTCACCTGGTGCCACCCACCCAAACTGGAGGCATAATGTCAGTGCCCAGGAGACTATGGGTGGCGCTGGAAGTTTAGCCCCATAAACCTAAGCGGGCAAGGTGCTGGCCGACGCCATGTTACATATATATAAAAGCCGAGACAATAAGCATCTGCTAAAAGGCTGCGGAACTAGGGTAGAAAACCAAGTCAGAAGACTTAACCATATGAAGGAAGCTGTTTACCGAAGTCACGTGGTAACAATGCATGGACTATATTGTCATCCTGATGCAGAGAGAAATGTGGTTTCAGGTAAAGCGATTAACTGCTTCCTGGAACTGGAAGTTTAAGACCTATCAGGAGGGGAAATACCCTGGAGAGGCACAGACTAGTGATTTGGAACTGGTGATGAAAGTACCTGCGGGTAAACCAGTGTGTCCAGTGCTGATCATAACTGATAAATTCAGCCTTCTCATGGTGGAGTAACCCCAAATGAATCATACACTTTCTCTGTTATAAAAGGAAATCCGAGAAAAGTATGGGTGTTAGAAACCAAGAAACTCTGTGACATAGCGGAAAGAACACTGATTTGAGATCAGGAGACTTGATGAAACTTGGGCAAAATCACTTCTTTTTGGGCCTCGTTTTCCTCATCTGTAAAATAAGAGGTTGGAGTAGATGACCTCTAGGACACCTTCCAGCTTTAAGAATTGTTATTCTAAGTAGCCATTTTAAGCGATTTTAGGAAGCCTCGCAAGAAAAGCATAAAGATTAAATAGTAATTATAAAACGGACACAGTGTTTCCCAAACTGTGTTCCCTTAAACACTAGTAATGAATAAAGTTTTTTATTTAAAAAAAAAAAGTGTAATATTGTTAAATAAGTTTTGGGAAACACTGTGTGTTACATTTCTTTTCTTAGAGTGGACAATGAAATTAGCATATTGTAGGCACTGATGAGTCCAGCAGTAAACACCTCTCTAATCTTGTTTAATCAAGATTTTCCCAAGCTTTTTTTTTTAATACCTGTAAAACATCTGGATACTAATGCTCTGAGAAATAGTATTTGTTATATTACACCCACTAAATCCAGCTCTACCATTAACGATAATATCTTAAAATGGCACCAGAAGCAGATGGAAAGCCAAACTAGAGAATCTCTGTAATACTTGACAAGCGTGCATAAAGAATTACTAAATCAAAATAATTTTTCTAGATCCAACTGACAAGCAAGAAATTTCTAATTCACCAAAACTGGTGATCATCTGCTCAGGAATCATGTAGTCACACAAGGGCGAAATTCTGCAAGCGACAGTCTCAGTGTGCAAACCAATCTAACAGGTGCGCACAGAACGCCCACATCAGTCTGCCCACGTTAGCCTAACAGGAATGACCCGCCTAGCAGGCATTTCCCTGGCTTCGGTGCATTGTGTTGGTGGTACTGACTACCTCCCTTCTGGCTTCTCTGTTTTGTCAAAGAACAGAGCCAACAAAGCCAACTTCCTGGCTGTCTGGGTCTGGCCCATTCCTGAGGGTGGCCTTGCCCGTGTCTGTTGTTTCTGCTCCCACTGACCAGGATCCCAGCGCACCCCACACCAGGCCAGCTAGCAGACCCTGTGATCAAAGGTTGTGTGGTCGACTGTGTGAGGGATTCGTGGGAGAAGAAAAGGGCTTTTGTTACGGATGCAGAACCTGTTTGCAAGCAGGAAGCAGTTAGGATTAATCAATCACTTTCCTAGACAGAGCATATATACCAGTGCAGTTCTCGTGGGTCTTTGTAAATGATCTGATGGAAGATGCACAAATGTGCATCTATGTGACGAACTATAGGAGGTACTAAAATGGCAAAGAGTAATTAGCAGTATGTAATCTCACAATGCTGAATGAATGGGCATAAAATTGCTAGGGGAGCGGAGGGGGGTGCAGAATGAGGCTGTTGTCAATGGTGGGAAGGAATGTGGCCAGCCAGGTGAGGTACCAGTAAATGTGGTGACAGGTGGGAACCTTTGCAGGGGGTCAGAATTTAGGAGGTCCAGGAAGGGCTGCTGTTAGTGGATGAAGTTAGTGGGGCCTGGGAGTCAGGTGAATGTGGAGATTTGGCCAGGGATGCCCTTGGCACCAGATAGTTCTGGGAGCGAGCAATGAAGCCCTAGCCTTTGAACAGAGCCTCAGTGACAGGATCGGGTCCTAAGAACACTGGTCAGAGTGAGGCAGGTCCTGGGCATCCTTTTGTGATTCAGATAAGTTCTGCACATGACAAAAAAGAAAATCCTACAGAAGTGTTTATGATAGAAAGCAGTAGTCTCCCACCCCACCCATCGCAACCCCAGATAGCCCATCGGGGCAACCGCTTTTAATCATTTTTAGCACTTTGGGACCTAGCTGTAGATTACCAAGCAATAAGCTTGAACCTGTAACTTGATTAATGAAAGACATAAACTATTGACTCCATGTTAGGAAATGGAGTTTCACTTACTTACATGCTCCTCCATCTGCTTCCTAATTTTTGATAGTTATATTGCTTTTTTGTTGTTGTTACCTTTTTAATTTTAAATAATATTCTTAGATCTCTGTTATTTTATCAGTTTTGAGCTACATCCCTTCACTCTTTATTATTGGTGTGGGAAATTGAAATTCAGTGTTGTGTTTTAAGATTAATGTATTAGAGTCATATTTATTTTATGTGTAAAATATTTTTACAAGGAATACTTCAGTTATCTTAAGGGAATCCCTAGTTGGGAGGAATCTACACAATCCTTCTATATTTGCGTTTTAGAACAATATGAGAGAAGCCATAACGAGTTGACAATTAGCGGGTGAGTAGGCAAAATGCCACGAAAACTGTAGCTACAACTTTCAGTGAACAAGCACAGTTTCATACACACACACACACACACACACACACTCAAATCTATTAAAGTTTTTTTATCTTAAGTTTATAAGTTAACAATCTTTATAACTTCAAAGACAAACTGCTCAATATTCTTGGAAATTTCTTTGCTCTTTTTAGCAAACACTTAGAAATTCTCCTTTATGATAACAAGATACAGAAGAAGTTTAGAATTAGTTTAAAATTTATTGCAACTGGTATATATTCACTAGCCTTTTCTTTACCTACTTTCCAAATGTAATGGCTAGCTTGAAAGGCATTATTAGAATCATCTTTCAGGTTTTCTTATTTAACTAATTGAAGCTTGTAAGGGCCAATCCAGACCTGAGTGAAAGGTCATGGGACTAATATTTTTGTTTTTAAGCACTACTAAAATGAAGATATTAGTGCTTTTTACATTCCCTCTACTTCTTCTTCTTTTTTTTTTTTTTTTTAGTATTGGTTCCTAATACCAGCTTCACCTCTACATTGTTGAGGTAGATGATATTCATATTCTATTTTATAACTAGAGTTATGTCCTCTGTGCTTTGTCTATAGTCAATTTTTAGAAGTTAAAAAAAAAACAAAACAGTAAACATGTATACTGTTTTGACCAGGTAGCTGTCATTCGGTGAAGAGTGAAGTAGTAGCTAGAATTCCATTTCTTTTGCTTTGATTCTGATGCAGTCCTTGTGCCATTTAGGAGAGAATGTTCCTCATATCATGGTCAAATGGGTTACTTTTTCTTATATTCCATTAGTTATGTAAAATCATGTCATGACATTTTAGTTTGAGTCATATTTAGACATTGACTTTCTTTTTCACTTTTCCTGGAGTTTCAATAAACTTTCTTTTCTCTTGTTGCCAAGATATGCAGTTTAGCATGTCTTTAAAATCATTCAGCTTGTTACTCATCCTGTTCATTGGGTTGAATCCAGTTCCTATCCAGAGGCACGCCTCTTGGGGCCTCCAGCCTTCTGCCTCAGTCCCTGCTGGTTTCTACGCAGTGACAGTGGTGGTTCTGGGACTTTACTCCATCCCTGAGTCATCACCACTCTTTTCTCAATCTCGTGTTTTCCTCCTTCGTTTTGCTGGAGTACATGCTTCAGTAGCTTCCTCAGAAATGATATGTGGAGGTAAATTTTTTGAGCCCTTGTCTATGTAACTTTGCTTTCACTTAATTGGTAATCTGGCTAAAGTTGTAGTTTCAAATAATTTTTCCTCAGAATTTTAAAATCGGCACTCCATTGTTTCCTAGCATTCACTGTTGCCAAAGAGAAGTCTAATTTTTGTTCCTTTATAAGTGTTCAGTTTTTTACCTTTGGAAATATTTAGGATTTTTCCTGAAATTGCACAATGCTACATTTAGGTATGGGCTTTTTAAATTTTGTTCTTTGTACTGTCTGTTCTATGGGATATTTCAACCTGAAGACTTCTGTCTTCTTCAGTTTGGAGACATTTATTTCCGGTTATTTATTATTTAGTTCTGGTTTATTTATCTGGTTATTTCTTTGGTTTTCTCTGTTCTCTCTTTTTGGACCTCCCGTTAGTCGGATGCTGTAACTCTGAGGTAGCCCCTCTGTTTCTCCCAGGCTTTGCTCAGTTTCGTACCCCTTTATCTTTCTGTTCTCAATTCTGGGATACTCGCTTAACTTGATCTTTCGGATCTTCTGTTGCATTTTTAATTTTAGTGATCATGTTTGTAATTTCCAAAAGTTCTTTTTTGTTCTTGGATTATTTTTGTTTTCCTGGCACCTTGCTTTATAGAGAGAGAATATTCTTCTTGGATGTGTCTGGAGCTACTAATTGTATTTTCTTCAAAATTCTCATCTGTGTTCTGATTTATATGTTCCTTCCAGCCCAGGTTGTTCTATTTTTATCATGCATGCATTCGTTGCTGGTTTTCATCACACCCCTGGCAATCTTGGGTTGCTGGCATCGCTTCCTGGCTGTAGTGTGTGTAGGTCTGCATCCCTGAAGGGGACTTGACTGTGGCTCATTTGTGAGTACGGCCAGTCCTTGAGGAGGGCTTCGTTGGGGTGCAAACATCTACACTAGCAGCCCTGGTTTTCCTTGGGTGTATCCAGATCCTCTAGAGAAGTTTTCTAAGGCTTTCCTTTCCTCCCCTTTCACGCTGGGTCATTTTCTCCATTCTCTATGTGCCAGACATCTGTAGCAACCTTTCTTCTACTCACGGCTCCCCGTCCCAACCCTCTTTGCTTATAGGCATGGATGCATTTCCCCCTTCCTACCCTTTAATAGGATCTTGGGAAGAAGGGAAACAAGAGGAAAGAGAAGATGCCTAATGTGGCATTTTAAACAAAAAGCCCTTTAAGAAGCCCCCATTTCAAAACAATCACTGTAGAAAATTGGGACAGTAAATCTAAGCAAGAAAATGAAAAATGATCTGTTTTTCCATCACCAACACATTTGAAAATGTTTAGCATTTTAAAATATGTCCCGGTTCCTTCCCCCTGCCATGCATACATTTGTCTGTTGTCTTTTTTTTTTTTTTTACAACAGTGGGATCATACCACATGTTCTGTTTTATAATATGTATCTGAAAATGAAACAATAGCTTTTTAAATATCTTTCTGTGTCACAACGTATCTCCGACAACGCCGAGCCCTGGTATTTAGTGAAAGATGTATCATCACTTATGTAGCCTATCCCCTACTTGTAGATATTAGGTTGTTTCTCGTTTTCACTAGTATAGACAAGCATTTTTATAAACACTTTTGGCTACACTTTCCTCATATCCTTGACCGTTCACTGAGGTGGAAGTCCCAGGAGTGGAATTGCTGGTCAATGCGTGTGCAGGTTCCAGTGCGGGTCCCCCATTCAGGGCACCCTTGGAAATAGGCCCCCGTTAACTCTCTGCCTCCACATCTTCACTTCACCCCCATTTTACCTGCGCTTCTGCAAGCGTTTTAGCAGGGCTGGTTGGAACAGAATTTTCAGAGTCAGACAGACTGGGGTTGAAGCCTAGCTTTCCCACTTAGTAAATGTGTGACCTTAGGCCACTTTAATTAACCTCTCTGAATACTAGTTTCCTTTTCTGTAAAATAGGGGAAATAATTCTGCTTTTCTGATGTGGTTGTTGTAAGGATTGAACAAGATAAAAAATGCATGGAAAGCATTAGCCCAGGCACTGTCAGGTTGATGGTGTTCAACCCATAATGATGGCGTTAGACCCATCTCTCTCTCTAAGCCTATGTAAATCTTCTCACAAGGCCACATTTGAGATGCACCCGCCCCTCTGTGAGACCTTCCTGACCAGGGCTGTAGAGCACCTGTGGGCTGGACCCGCTTTTGATGTTCAGAACATATTGTCTTATTGGTTTCTTCTGTGGGTGAATACGGACAGAGGTGATGACCCCTCTCACCATCCCACATGGTGTCCTCCCTCCCCATCTTGACTAATTATGACTTTTCACAAGTGTTCGTGGGGAATAGAGGCAATGATGAAGAGGAGCTTGGGACTCAGTGTTGGTAGCATCATGATGGTTCTTTGGAACTTGTTTAGAGCCCTTTGGTCTCTGGCCCTGGCTATTGGATGGGACCTGCTCCCATGACACCTAAACCCCAGTGCAGTCAGTGGGCAGCAGAGGCAAGGAGCTGAGTGGAGGAGGGGGCAGCAGGTGCTTTGCTAAGGCTGAGCCTCCCCAGGGAGTTGGGGGAGAAGAGGGTGGCAGAGCTCAGTATGTGGCCACAGGACCTTTGTGCAGCCTGCCAGATGTCTCACTCACCCTCATTACTTTGCACTGGGCCACAAGATGCTTTTGTAGCCAGCAGGGCTTTCCTCCCAAGCATCATCCAATCCACAAAGGTCCCTTTCATGCCCCACGGATGCCTCCCCAGTTGCCAGGGGAGATTGAGAAACTCAGTTGCCAGAACTGCAGATGGAAGGGCTTGCCGTGGGATAGCTTCCAGGAGAGGGCCCTGACGAGGGGAAGGTGATTCATGGAGTGGAGTGCACTGCTCACCCCTCTCCCCTGTCTGGGTGTCTTTCAGGAGTCATGGCCGGTTTCAACATGGGGGGTGACCTCCGGGAGCCCGCTGCCAGCATCCCCCTGGGCTCCCTAGCAGCTGTTGGCATCTCGTAAGTAAGTTCCCCTGGTGGCAATCCACTGGAGAGAAGGAGAGAAAACCCGAGGCAAAAGAGGGGATTGCCCCTTTTGTTCTGAGAGTGCCCCAACTGTGGCCAATCTATTTCATATTCCAATTCTCCTTTTAACACTCAGCCGGCTGGAAAATTCACGTCTGGTGGGTTCAGACCCCCTGCCTGGGAATGCAGGAGGAGGAGGATGAATCCTTTCTTTCCTTTCTCCTCAGCCTCCTGCCCCTCCTCCTCCCCCACTTCCATTTTGAACTTGGGGATTTTTTAACCATTGACTTTCCAGGATTGTTGGGAGGAACAGAAAGGTGGAGAGTTCTGCCGTCAGGTTGGGGTTTCTACCCTAGCTCTGCTGCTGGGGGGCTGGGTGATATGCTGAACAATGTACTTAGCTCTCTGAGCCTCTGTTTCCTTTCTCATAAAATGGGGATAATGGGAACATGTGTACCCCAGAGACTGTGGCGCAGCCACTGTGTGCGAAGACACGTGGCAGGCTGTCCTCCCCTCAGCTCACCTCCCCGGCACCACCCCAAGGCTCTCAGGGTTTTAGTTCCCACCGCGCCACCTACACGAGCAAACTGAGTGGCCTTGGAGCTGCTTCTGACCTTCCAGAGTCTTCTGTTTTACTCTCTGTGCCCCAGGAAGAAGCTTCTCTGCCTTCACTGGGTGGATGTGAGAGGCGTAGACGTGCCGATGACTTGAGAAGTGAAAAGTGCCTGTGTTACTTTAAGTGTGGTACTTCGAAATACGACCATGTGCGTTTCATAAACGCTGAATTTGCTCTCAGCTTATTAGAGCGGCCCTACTGCGTCGGGCACACAGCACCAGTCCGATGTGTGTTAAGTAGGGCTGCATGCTGGCAAGAGAATGAAGGCCACAGAGAACGCTCGGGTGTTGGGAAGGACAGAGAAGAAAGAGCCCTGCCTCATTTTGGGGTCAGAGCTGGGAGGTCCCGGGACGGACCTTTGGCCCGTCCTTTCACTGCCCAGATGGGAATGAGGCCGCGGGGATCATGTGACTTATTCAAGGTCACAGGGCATCTGGGGCAGAGCCAGGTCACCGCTGCCCTTTTCACACTGGGCCCAGCTCTCTGTCATCTGGGATCCAAGAAACGGTGGGACTAAGAAGTCTGCAGGGGTGCAAAGGGGGGCTGTGGGGTTGCCGGTCACCCCTGCCTGAGTCCAGGCAACCTGGAGGCCAGAGGGGCCTCCTGTTCCCCACTCCCAACACCCTCAGTGCATCTTTCTTCTTTAATGTAACAAAGAGACAAAATAATCATACATTCTTTGGCAAGAGATATGCTAGAGGGGAAATAGTGCTGGGAGCCCCCTCAGACAAGCCAGAGAGGCTTCATGACTGGCCTTTCTCTTTCCTTCTGAGATGGGTCCCCGTGGGAACCCGGGGGGCTGAGTGCAGTGGGTTGGGATGTGCTTGGCTGAAGTCGGGGGGGTGTAAGCTCTGCTCCACTCTTGGGGTTTTTGCAGGTGGTTTCTGTACCTTGTATTCGTCTTCCTGCTGGGCGCTGCCTGCACCCGAGAGGCCCTTCGCTATGACTTCCTGATAGCAGAAAAGGTGGGTGAGTCCTGCTCTGCCGACCAGCTCAGTCTGCTGTGTCTTTCGTTTGCTCCCATCTACTAATAGCTGCCCCCCGCCCCCTGCAGTCCTGCCTGGGAATCCAGAGAGGCTTGGGCCAGGACTGAAGTGGGGGCTGAGGGGGGCAAAAATATGGAAAAGGTACAGATTTTTCTTATGGGTCAGGGGACTAAATAAGAGGAACAAAAGTATCTCTTCATGTCAAAAATCAGGACAGAAACAAAGAAGGCCCTGAGCGCAAACCCCTAGCTCAACCAGTTGGCCCTTCATTTTTGCCACGAGCGTCACCTTCCACCATGAGCAGAAAGGGCTGCTCACTGGAAGCAAGTAAAGGAGGAGGCCGAGGGGTGGGAAGGAGGCAGCAAAGTGGAGGGAGTTGGAGGAGGCCCAGTGACAGGGGGAAGCCCACCCTGCCCTCTGCAGACCTTGACTCGATGGGCTCTCCCCAGGAGTGGGCTGGGGTTGATCTGGCTGTAACAGCTTTGTTTCCAGAGCAGTGGACCCTGCCAGAAGCCGATTAGCAAATTCCTCACATTCCACAGCTGCCCCTTAACAGGCTGGAGGTCAGGTGACAGTGAAGGACACTCATTTGGCATCTCTAGAACCTAGGAGAGTAAGATTCCCAGATGCTTTTCTGGAAATCCCCCAAAACTCCTACCTTCCCTTAAGTTCTTGGAGGAAAAGTGGACCCTGAGATTCCTGTCATTTATCAGAGAAATGTAGAAGGCTAGGAAAGTTTTCCTAGTTAACTCCCGAGTGTTTCTGCTCAGATTTTGGGAGAAAGTAGCACTTTCTCTCGGTGTGAGGCTTTGCAAAGCCACCTTGCTGATCTTCACAGAGGACCACTGACTGGGGCAGCCTGGGGCAGGAAACTCTGAACTCTCTTTTTAGAGCTACATTTGGGCTTGGTTTCCACATTAGCACAGGTTTCTTTTTAAGATATGTAGGTGACAATGTAAAGATGATCTATGTTTTCAGCGGTCTTGACTCTGAAAGCAGGTTTTGAAAGGGGGAGCAGCTCAGGTGGTGAGGGCACTCTCTCCACCCCCTTCCCGGGACCAAGGCCTTAGACCCCCAGCGAGACACCTCCTCTCAGGGAAGGAATCTGCGGCCCTCATTTATACCTCATGCAAGCTTCCATCTTGAGTTTCATCTCCCACGGGCCTTTTCTCTAATCGTGGAATGAAAAGCTTGGCTGCGTCAGAGGAATTAAAGGCCTCGGGGAACAGCTGATGCTTTGGCCAGGGGGTCTGCCTGCTGTGGTCTGCAACTTGCCAGTGGCTAGCTAGCTCAGCCTGCCTCTAAAGCGGGTTCCTTTCTAGTAGATTCCCTCACAGAGGTCCTTTCAACCATTCGAGGCTCTGATCTGGATGGAACAAGGCAAATTATGCCTTGGTCTGGGGGCTCCTCTCTCCCCTCCTTCCCCTCCTTTGCAGAGAGAACCTAAGAACAGGTATACGGGAGGGGAGGCAGCCTGTATCCAAGGAAGGCCACCACAGGAGAGTAAAAACATCTCCACGGACAGCTCGGGAAAGCCTTTGTGGGTGGAAATTCCACCACTAATAATAGCCACCTGAGCTGGCGGAAGCTTGTTTGGAATGCCACCTGTCCTAGGCGTTGAAACAGGTAGGCGAACATTTAGCCGGTGGGGGCACCTGCTAAACCACGCTGGGCACTAATGTGTGGGAGTGCCATTGTGTGCACACCAGGCGGAGAGGTGGAGGGTTCGGGCTTTGGAGGGGAATGGACCGTTTCCTAGAAGAGGTGGTTGTAAAGGCTGTCAAGTCAGGAAAGATACTGCTCTTGGTTCTCAGTAGCAAACAGGGGCTGGTACAGCAAGTAAGTATACAGTGGAAGAACCCACCAGGGCAACTCCAGAAAGGGGCACTGTGCTGAGCTGCTGCCCCCCGGGCTCCCCCCTGCAAAGGGGACTGCACAGGATTTACGCCCCCCCGCCGCCGCCGAAGCCTCCAACCTTGGCTGCCCTCCCTTTTTGCTCTCTGATGTCCCTCCTTGGGACGGACTCGGCTGCAGGAGCAGGTCTGTACTCAGCGGCGAGCTGGGCCGCGGAAGGTTTCACTAGCAGTGCCTGGGGAAGAGGGTGGTGCAACGAGGTACGAGTGCTCGGTCTCCTCCGTGGTCCCTCGACACGGCTTACCACCCTCGGGGTCACTGTGATCTCCACTGCACGTCTTAGCTGTGGCCTGGGTTCTGAGCCAGCCCGTCTCTGAGCTCTCCTGGGCCCTGAGGAAGCGAGGCCTCCTCAGTCTGGTCCGTGTGTCCTGAGGGTCTCACCCTGGGGCAGAGACCAAGCAGACCTCCAGGACGCTCCCCTTGGTGCTGGCTCTCAGGAAGCTCCGCCGTGCACTTCTCGGTCTTTCTGCCGGGTGCTTTCGGCCAGAACGCTTATCTTCAGTGGCTGCTGGCTGCCCTGAATTCCTTTCCACTGACCTGCAGCTGATCGGTTCATCTGTTTCTTTTTTGGTTTCCGCAGCTTCTCAGATCTATTTCTAATGATTTGTCTTCCCAGCCTACGGTTTCTCTAAGAAGTTTCTTTTTTGCTTTATATTCCTACCCCACAAAAACTTTTGCCTGGTTCTTGGGTGTCAGTCTCCATAGTGTTATGCTTTTTTTTCTTTTCTTTTTTTTTTAAGTAGGCTCCACACCCAACACGGGGCTTGAACTCACAACCTCCTGATCAAGGGTTGCCTGCTCTACCGACAGAGCCAACAAGCTGCCCTGTAGTGTTATGTCTTTTCAAAAGTCTTTAGTACGTTGTGGTGGCTCTGAGGTAATCTATGTAAAGCACGATACTTGGTACACAGTAGGTGCTTATTAAATATTGCCTCCTCTGAACACTCCTTAATGGGGATAACCTTATAGGTAGGACATATTTTTTTCCTCCAAATCCACCGTATTTAACTGGATAGGAAAAAAAAAGTCAATCCCAATATTATTCAGTTATAGAAAGAGGAATTGTATGAAGAACAGGTATTAGCAGAGGTAAAACTAAATAGATTAAATAACTGTTTTGGAATAAACTTGTATACAGTCCAGGAAAAAAAGAAATTTATTAAACCTCAAAAAGACCAAATACTTTAGGAAGCCTGGAGCTTGCCAACCAGCAAATTTGCTTGCCAACCAGCAAAATAAGAACAAACTAAGTAGGAAAAGTACCCCCAAAGCATCGTTGTTAAAAAGGAGGTATCCCACCAAGTAAACTCTAATCATTCTCAGATTTGATAGTCATGGTTTCAGGTGTTCAGGAGGGACCTGGAGCGCCCACGGTGGAGGGTGGGGGCGTCGGGGGGCAGGGTTGGCAGCTGGTGAAGGAGGAAGCTGCTCAGCCTTGCCCATCCAGCCCAGCCTGGCTGTCCTCTGCTCTCCCTCATGGACACAGAGCTGTCTCTCAGGAAGTAAAGCCACCTTTATTTCCTTCTGGAAAATGGCTATCAAGTGAGAGAAAACTTGACTGAAAGTTGAGATATCGGTCCTTTTGTGAAGCTGGGACAGTTTGAGGAAACTCTTGTCTGTGGAAGTCTGATGAGGGAGAAAACTAGGGGACCATGAGACAATTTGGGATTGTAAGAGCTTCAGGATGTACTCCTCACTGATGTCAAGGGGCCATAGGAATTGGACGAGGCAGGATGAGCACCTTGCAAATGACTTTGAATGCGATCCTTCAAGAGAAAGGAACGGCCGGTGGACAGGTGAGATTTCTTCAGGACTGAAGCTCTGATGGTAGCTGGCATAAAATATAAAAAGCAAGGAGATGGAATTATAATTTTCATCAGGAGTTACTGAAGGAAGAAGTTAGGGTAGTTCATACCTCAGATAATTTTGGAAAGATAGATTTTTGCTCAAACAGCTGTATGACAGAGGGGTACTTTTTTTTCCCCCTAAAAAACTGTTGACACACATGTGCTCAAATAAATGCTCACTTCATCTCCACGGGCATAGTTCGCAAGCTCACAGTTCCGTATGAAGAGAGAAAGTGATTAAATTCTACAAGGGCTGGAAGCAAAGCTGTGTAGGTCACTGTTGTACCTATAATGTCTTACCCTGTGCCTAGCGCTGGGCCAGGTCTGTCACCTGTCCTCAGCAAATGCTCCCGTGGATGGATGATGGGAAGGAAGGGACAGGATACATGTGGGAGAGAGATAGAATGGAGTTTTTATAATTGATCCACACACGACAACCAACATTTCATTTATTTTTCAGAAAACTGACAGAATAATAGTTTTATATAAAAGATTGTCGAGTGAACAGACCATTGTAAACACAGTTGCCATACTGGACATAAACAAGTCACTGTGCCTGGACAGTCCCCTCTCTGGCCTCCAGCCCAGAGTTTCTGCAGGAGTCCCAGGGAGTGTCTGTGGGGAGGCAAACATGGGCATCTCTGTAGCACCTGGAACTAGAGACTCCAGTTTCCTGGGTCAGCCCCACACGAGGAGGAAGCCAGACTAGGCAGTCTCACTTCCAACCTGAGTAATGGACAGGCTTTCAATGAAAACAAATTTTTTTTTTAACACAAATATATATAACCTTTTGGATAAGAAGCAATAAAATTTCTGCAAGGAGATATCATGTCTCCTGGAGAATTCTCTGAAGGGACAGTGCAGTGGTTCCGATGCACCTTGCCCAGCGGTTCTCTACCCTGGATGCACATTAGAATTGCCTGGAGGGTTTTTGAAAAATCAGTGACGTCTGTGCCCCACCCAACACTGATAAAGCCAAACCTCTTGGACTGATTCTTTGGTATAGCTGGAGTGGAGAACTCCTAGTTGCATTTTCTAAAAGCTTTTGATAGGGCGCCTGGGTGGCTCAGTTGGTTAAGCGACTGCCTTCGGCTCAGGTCATGACCCTGGAGTCCCGGGATCGAGTCGGGCATCGGGCTCCCTGCTCGGCAGGGAGTCTGCTTCTCCCTCTGACCCTCCCCCCTCTCATGTGCTCTCTCTCTCATTCTCTCTCTCTCAAATAAATAAATAAAATCTTTGAAAAAAAAAAAGCTTTTGATAAAATTTTATCACAGAGTCTATGTATTTTTTTTTCAATGTAATCTGTACCCACAATGTGACCCCGAGATCAGGAGTCGGATATTCCACCCACGGAGCCAGCCAGGCACCCCGAGTCTAGGTATTTTTAAAACTAATGAATACAGGATGCGTTTGGTCATGAAAACAGAAACAAACGTTCGAGGTGAAGGACTGCATCCCAGAATGGATCAGGGGTTGATAATGGAAGCAGTTTATCTAACGATTTTGTGAGGCCTCCAGGGCATGAGTCGTGAAGCCTCGCGAATTTCGTGGGCACCACGAAGCCTGTGGTGTGGTGGGGCAGGGGCAGGACGCACGAGCGGCAGGAGCCTTTGTTCTACTGCAGGAGAACCCCCTCGTGTCACGGACTACATCACAGGTGGGGGTTACTCTGGTGACAATGAAGAAAATACACAGGGGACATTCACTGGGGATGAGATGAGGTCCTGCATTTAGGGAAAAGTAATCCACACTGAAATGAGGGACAAGTTAGGCTCTGTAGTGGACCTGAGTCATGTCCATCAGGCCCCTGGCATCCCTGACCGTTTGGGGGTCATTCCACCTATATATGATCTTGGAGGGAGTGAGCCTCATTTAATATTACAGAAGCCCCTCTCTTGCCCGTCCCTTTGTGGCCCTGTTAGGGCATGTGATCTAGATTAGACCCATCAGATGCTCCAAGTATCATGAATGAGGCAACGAAGAAGGGATGATGGGAATTCATCCACAGGACAGCAGGGTGCTGGTAACTTCCTGGCCAGACCGTTCCTCTTCCAGAGTCCCAGTTGCACCTCTGGGCTTGGGTCTTGTTCCTTTCCATACCTGATCTTTCAGCCTCGTGATGTGAACCTCTAGTGTCCTACAAGTATATTCTCTTAAAAATATATTGTTTCCGGGACGCCTGGGTGGCTCAGTCGGTTAAGCGTCTGCCTTCGGCTCAGGTCATGATCCCAGGGTCCTGGGATCGAGTCCCGCATCGGGCTCCCTGCTCCGCGGGGAGCCTGCTTCTCCCTCTGCCTCTGTCTCTCTCTCTGTCTCTCATGAATAAATAAAAAAAATAAAATCTTTAAAAAAAAAATATTGTTTCCGATCAGGAATCCTGGTTGGTGCAGGTTTTCCATAATTTATGAGCCAGGAAAGAGGTCTAGCCAGAAGCTGGTATCCCGTGTAGCTCGATGCCACTGAGCCAGTGACGGCTAAAGCAGGGACATAAAAAGTGAGGTGAAGAAGCTTCATCGTGAAGGATGTGACGAGACCATGCAAATTAGAGCTAACCCATCTGTGATAGCTGGACAAATGAGCACTTGGAGCACACAGTACTGGCCGCCGTGCCTATAGGAAAGTAGAATGGAGAAGGGCACCTCAAATAATCAGGCGGCAGGACCAATTCCCAGTGGGTCCAGAGGAGGGCCGGCTCAGGAGGGTGGGGCGGGTTCCTGACCCACAGTCTGGGGCCCAGCTGCGTGGCCAGCAGCGCTGATCTTTGCAAGTCAACACTAAGCGGAACAACTGTGCCCCCTCTTACTCTGTTAGTGACTTGTGGGCCACGTGGGTCATGGAGCTCATTCATTCATCCATTCAACATTTGTAGCTCTGTGTTGGCACCAAGTATACTAGGATGAGCAAGACAGGAGCCCTGCAGAAATGAGGCCTCTGGGGCCACTAGAGGAGACAGCATGCTAGGTGCTCCCCAAACTCAGGCTGAGGTGCTGCGGGGCCCTAAGGAGCAGCCACTGCTGTGAGGGGCCGGGGGAAGGTCTCATGGCGGAGGAGGGGATTGGGCTGAGTCTTAACGCACACCTGAGTGTAACAAGCATGGACAGAGGGTGGCAGCAGGCAGGGAAGTGAGCTGACAGAAGTCCGAGTGTGTGGCACATGGGGCTACGAAGGTCACAAACCAGGAAGGGCTGAGGATGCCAGGGCGGTGGGAAGCCACTGATATTTTTGTGGCAGTGGCATTCTGATCAGGTTTGAGTTTAGAGAGGTCACTCTGGCGGAGGCTTGGGGACAATTCAGAGTGGGTGGAGCTTAGAGGCGGGAGGCCAGTTCGCATTGCAGTTAGCTAGTGGTCCTCAAAGTGTGCTCCCCAGACCCTCCGCATCAGCATCAACTGGGAGCTTGTTGGAAATCCAAATTCTTGGGCCCTTTCCTAGACCTACTTAATCAGAAACTCTGAGGTGGGGATCAGGAATCTGTATTTTTTTTTTAATTTTATTTTATTATGTTATGTTAGTCACCATACAATACATCATTAGTTTTTGATGTAGTGTTCCATGATTCATTGTTTGCATATAACACCCAGTGCTCCATGCAGAACGTGCCCTCCTTAATACCCACCACCGGGCTAACCCATCCCCCACCCTCTCCCCTCTGAAACCCTCAGTTTGTTTCTCAGAGTCCATAGTCTCTCAGGTTCGTCTCCCCCTCCGGTTCCCCCTCCCTTCATTTTTCCCTTCCTTCTCCTAATGTCCTCCATGCTATTCCTTATATTCCACAAATAAGTGAAACCATAGGATAGGTGACTTTCTCTGCTTGACTTATTTTTAGCATAATCTCCTCCAGTCCCATCCATGTTGATGTAAAAGTTGGGTATTCATCCTTTCTGATGGCTGAGTAATATTCCATTGTATATATGGACCACATCTTCTTTATCCATTCATCTGTTGGAGGGCAACAAACCCTCTAGATGAGTCTGGTGCATGCTCAATTTGAGACCCTGTGTCATCCACACAAGAGGTGATGGTGGGCCAAACTGAAACAGTCATGGTATGAATGAAGTGGGGTGGGCCTGGGAATGTTGGAAACCTATCCAAGAGGTTGAATCTACAGGACTAATGATCGATGGGGTGCAGATGGGTGGGTGCTAGGGGAGCAGAAAGGGACAAGTGGATTCTGGCATTGGGTAATGAAACTGCTTCCTCATACAGGTGTCCCTGGTAGGCTTCCTGTTCCTTTTGGGCTTATACATTTCATCCCTGGCCTCCTGTATGGGAGGACTCTACGGAGCTCCCCGGATCCTGCAGTGCATTGCCCAGGAGAAAGTCATTCCCGCACTGGCCTGTTTGGGGCAAGGGGTAAGCGACCTTTTTTTTTTTTTTTTTGAGAAAGGGACCTTTTGCTGTGAACCTGATTATCAGCCAGTAAATTGCTTAAGTCTCTCTGATTAGAGCCAGTAGTCAAGTTCTTCAGAGTGGGAGAAATGAGAATGCAAAGGTCATTCTCTCACCCCTGTCCTCTGGCCGCCTGAGGTTGGGGCCAGTTGGACAAAGCATCTGTCAGTGTCACAGCCACCAGGACCCCTTAGCACTGGGTTGGCTAACTGTCATCGTGACATCTGGGACCCTGAGCGGCAGGGAAAGGGAGTATCACATCCTTTAATAAAAACAAATTCAGGATCCTTTAAGTTCAGGATAGAAGGAAAAAAAATCTCTTGGTGAGGAGGGGAGTTGGACCTTGCAGCTCTAACTCTGCCCTTGAGATTCACCTTCCCTTTGGGGTTGCTCTATGACGATTTCCCACCCTTTGGGCCTCTGGGCCTCCGGGCCCCCATCGGTCCTCATTACCTGAACTCTCACTGATACAGTGTAGCTTGATTGAGTCATGGAATGATTGAATGAGACATTCCTAAAACCTAAGGGATGACAAAAGAGAAATAGAGAACCCCACTTCCCAATTATGTGTTTTTATGCGATCGAGTTCATTTCTATCTTATTGGAGCACCACAGAGGCCCTCCCCACCCCCTTTCCACCCCAGACCCCTCGCCGTTAGGGCCAGCAGTCCTCCCTTACCATCCTCTTCTGCTTACGCATCAGTCAGCATGGGCCAGCTAGGAGCTCTGACTGTCATGTCTGTACCTTCTATGTTGTCTATGCCTTTTCTTTAATTTCATGTATTTTTTTTTTTAAAGATTTTTTATTTATTTATTTGAGAGAGAGAATGAGATAGAGAGAGCATGAGAGGGGGGAGGGTCAGAGGGAGAAGCAGACTCCCTGCTGAGCAGGGAGCCCGACGCGGGACTCAATCCCGGGACTCCAGGACCATGACCTGAGCCGAAGGCAGTTGCTTAACCAACTGAGCCACCCAGGCGCCCTAATTTCATGTATTTTTATTAGGTAGTATATACACAGGGCTCAAAACCAAGAATGATATAAAAGGTATACATTGAGAATTTTTGCTCCTGTCACGAATCTTTTATCTCTTTCTTCACCTGCACCCTTACCCTATCAGTAGCTGTTTTTATTAGTTTTTTATGAATCCTTCTATTTTTTACACAAAGATAGTATTCTAATACATTGTTCTATACCTTGCTTTTTTTCATTTAATATGGCTTGGAAATCATCTTTTCATATGGATGTTGAGAGCACTTTTTCATTCTTTTTCCATCGTGTGGATTTACCATAGTTTATTTAACCTGTTCCTATAGATCAACCCTTGTGTGGCTTCCAGTAAACTGTATTACAAGGAATAATTTTGTATGTGTGCATGTGTAATTATTTTACGTGCAGATGTATCTGTAGGATAAAGTTTCATAAGTGGATTTGCTGTGGCAAAGGGTAGATGCATTTTTAATTTTGATAGATCTTGCCAAAACACCTTTCATAGAATTTGTATCATTTTGTGCTTCTACCAGTAATGTTTAACAGTTCCTGCATCCCGACAGCCAGCATCACTCTTAGACACAGGACAAACACCCTGCTTTCTAGGACTCTGTTCTAGTCGTTGGCATAAGAAGTTCATGAGAACAAGGGGACATGCCCACCTGGATCCCATGCCCCGCTTCTGGATGGCCTAGGTGTGCTGCACTGGATCATTTGCACTCTTGCCTGGAATTCTCTGCCCAGATGTTCTACAACCCACATCCAGGGTCTGCATCCAGGTCTCTTCTCTGGGCCTGTCCTTTCTAGGACCAGGGAATGGGTCACAGTCCACATGTGGGTGTGAGGCCCCCACGGTATGGTCTGGGAAGGGCAGGGGGGGGAGAGCTGCGGGTAGCCATCCTCCACTGGGGAACTCTGAGGAGTGCAAGGATTCTAAACTTGAACCTGGCCTTCCCCGTTGTCCTGAAGCTGTATTTGCAAAGGAAGGAGGATAGAACACGTTTGCTTTAACAGTCTGTTAGCTTGGTTTGTAATTGTGAATATTTAGACATAGGGTGTGTAGACCGCTGTTTGCCCTGGGTACCACATTATTAGCAATCATGGTTCATAGTCAGATGTGAATTTTTGCCGGTTGTGTAGTGAGAAATGGCATCTCAGGATCCTTGTGGTTTGCATTACTCTTATATGAACAAGGTTGGACATCATTTCCTCTTAGAGTCATTTATATTTGTATGTTTTTAAGTTTTTAATTAAAAAAATTTTTTTCTGTGATTGTTGGTCTTTTTCTTCTCAGTTGCTAGAAGCTCTTCTTTTGTTAGGGAGGGTAACTCTTTGTGATATGTATTACAAATGTTTTCTCTAGTTTGTCACTTGCCCTTTAACTTTGAAATTTTTTCCTCCCAAAAGCTTCTTTACGTATGATTAGATTTTATTAGCACATTTTCTTTTTTAATGGGAGAGATAAACTTTAAACTTTAAAAAATAAACTTTAAAAAAACGTTTTGAGGGATACCTGGGTGGCTCATTCAGTTAAGCGCCTGCCTTCAGCTCAGGTCATATCCCAGGGTCCTGAGATTGAGTCCCGCATTGGGCTCCCTGCTCAGCGGGAAGCCTGCTTCTCCCTCTGCCTGCAGCTTCCCCTGCTTGTTCTTTCTCTCTCTGACAGATAAATAAATAAATAAATAAAATCTTTAAAAATAAATAAAATAGAAGTGTGTGGTATAATTTTTTTTAAATTTTAAAAAATAAAAAAAATTTTTGAGGGGCGTCTGGGTGGCTCAGTCGTTAAGCGTCTGCCTTTGGCTTAGGTCATGATCCCAGGGACCTGGGATCGAGCCCCGCATCGGGCTCCCTGCTCGGCTAGAAGCCTGCTTCTCCCTCTCCCACTCCCCCTGCTTGTGTTCCCTCTCTCGCTGTGTCTCTCTCTGTCAAATAAATAAATAAAATCTTCAAAAAAAAATTTTTTTGAGAGAGGGGTGCCTGGGTGGCTCAGTCAGGTAAGCGTCCAACTCTTGATCTCAGCTCAGGTCTTGATCTCAGGGTCATAACTTCAAACCCCATATTAGGCTCCACACTGGGCATGGAAACTACTTAAAAAAAATTTTTTTTTAAAGATTTTATTTATTTATCTGAGAGAGAGAGAACACAAGCAGGGGCAGTGGAGAGGGAGAAGCAGCCTCCCCACTGAGCAGGGAGCCCAATGCGGGGCTCGATCCCAGGACCCTGAGATCATGACCTGTGCTGAAGGCAGACGCTTAACTGACTGAACCACCCAGGCGTTCCCCCACCCCAATTTTTTTTTTTTTTGAGAGATATTCAGCATACAGAAAAGAGCATAGGACCAATATGAACGGTTTAAAGAATAACTGAAGTGAAACTCCCAGCCCCTGGAGGCCACCCTCCACATGCGCTCTCTACTCCGAGCCCCATCCCTCTCCCCGTGGTAGCTATAGCTCCTGACCTGACTTCTGTGATCAAAATTTCCTTGCTTTCTTTATGGTTTTACCCAGGAGTGGGCAAAATTTTTCTGAAAAGGGCCAAATAGTACTTCAGATTTCACAGGCCCTGTGGTCTCTGTCACAACTATTCAACTCCGCAGTTATATCTCAGAAGTAGCCACAGGCAGACACACCTATTGGGGTAGGTGTAGCTGTGTTCCAATCCAACTTTTTTATGGACACTGAAATTTGAATTTCATGTGATTTTCGTGTGTCTTAAAATATTGCTCTTCCTTTGATTTTTTTCCCCCAACTGTTTAAAAATGTAAAACCTTTCTTAGCTCGTGGGCATGCATAAACAGATGGTGGCCAGATGGCCCGGGAGCCATAGTTTGCTGACCCCTGGTTTGCTTGCTACATATGCATCTCTAAACAGAATTGTTTGATTTTGCCTGTTTTTAAACTTTATATAAATGTGGCATGCCTCTTTCACTCAACATTATGAGAGCCATCCACATTTTTGCTCGTAACAGCAACTTGTTTATTATCATCCCTATCTAGCATTTCCTCATTTGCTAGAATTTATTTCTCCATTCTGCTGTTGATGGACATTTGGGTTGTTTCCGATTTGGAACTGCTACAGACAGTACAACGAACATTCTTATACTAGTAGACAGGTTCACAGGTAGAGGTCTTCCAGACTATATACGCATTATTGGAATTGCTAAGCTATAAGGTATGTATATTTCCACTTACTAGATAATACCAAAGTCTTTTTCCAAAGTACTTGTACTAATTCACACCCCTATCAGCGGTGGATAAGCGTTCCTATCCCTCTATGTTTGTTCCAGTGCTTGATATTATCATACTTTTTAATTCTTGCCAATCTGGTGGGGTTTAATGGAATCTCCCTGGGGTTTTAATTTGCATTTCCTTGATTACTTAATGAGGTTGGGTAGCCTTCAATATGTTTAATAGAAATTCTTTTGCTCGTTTTTTTGTTTGTTTGTTTTTTAGTGGATTGTCTGTCTTCTTCTAATTATTTTGTAAGGATTCTTTGATATTCTGGGTTACCCTTTGTCAGCTGTATGTGTTGCAAATATCTTTTCCCATTCTGTGGCTTGTTTTTTCATCCTTGACGATGTCTTTTGGTCACAGAAGTTCATGTTTGACTGTTATTAACACTTCACAAGCTGCCCTTATCAACGTCTTGGCCTGGATCATTAACATTTCCTTCAGCTTACATAACACCCTTCTTTTAAGTTCTCTGCAGTTTCTAAGGATTTACTTTATTCTTAGTAGTTTTATTGTTAGAGTATGTTGAACAGCTGCAGCAAATCTACCCAAAAATGTAATCCTCAAAGTCAGTAAAAGTGTATTTTTACTTCTTATTTTTTCCTCCCAGGATTTTACTCTGAAGCTCTTGGGCAGCTGTTTTGGGTCAACAGGGTCTCTGACCCTCGGACACTCAGGCTGATGACTTTGCTTTCATCCTGTGATTTCGAAGGTTGCTCTCTCTTCTGACTGTCAGGAAGGGGGAATGCACCTGGAGGAACACATGTGGGGGGGTTACAGTCCGATCTGGAAGTGGCTTCCAGGTCTGCCCCTCCCCTTGCAGACTGTTGGCTGTAAAGGAGGGAGAGCAGTGGTGAGATCCCATATATATCTAAGGATAAAGCTGACAGTATTTGCTGATGGAGATTGAGAGAATGAGAAAAGGCATCAAGAATTTTGCTTGACTGAGCAGCCGGAAGGATGGAATTGCTATTTTCTGAGACAGAGACTACAGAAGAAGTAGATTTGATGGGTGGGAGATTGGGGGGTGAGCAGTTTGGTTTGGAACATTTGAGACCCTATTAGACATCAACTGGAAATGTTGAGTAGACAGTTGAATACTTAAGTCTAGATTTCAGGAGAACATTTCAGGCTGGAGATTCAGATGTGGGAGTTAAGAGCATAACACTGGTATTTAAAGTCAAGAGCCTGGTTGACATCACGTAGGAAGGGAATATAGATAGAGAATAGAAAGGGCCTGAGGATGGAGCCCTGGGCTACTTTTTATTTTTTATTTTTTTAGATAGAGGGGGAGGGAGAGAGAGAATCCCAAGCAGCCTCCATGAGCTGAGCCGCTGAGATCATGACCTGAGCTAAAATCAAGAGACGGATGCTTAACAAACTGAGCCATCCAGGTGCCCTGCCCTGGGCTACTTTATTTATTTTTAAATTCAATTAATTAACATAGTGAATAGTGTAAAATATAGTGTAGAGGTAGAGTTCAGTGATTCATCAGTTGCATGTGACACCCTGTGCTCATTACATCACGTGCCCTCCTTAAGGTCCATCACCCTGTGACCCCATCCCCCTACCCTCCTGCCCTGGGCTACTTTAAATGTAGATTTCAGAGATGTGGAGAAGCCAGTCCTGGAAACTAATGAGGAGGGAGGCAAATCAGGAGAAGCAAGGCAAAGAAAGTCTTTCAAAGACCAAGGAGTGATCAGCTGGGGCTAATGTAGTTCTTAGGTCAAGGAAGATGAGGACCCAGAAGTGATTATTGCTTTGGGCCCAAGAACCATTTGAGTGACTGTGATGAATAGTTTCTGTGGAGCGACAGATTCTATGGAGTTAGCACGTATTTACCACTCCTGTTCTCCTGCAGGTCCCCACACTCACCTCCATTAATAACAGACGTGTGTGGGGGCGCCTGGGTGGCTCAGTCAGTTAAGCGACTGCCTTCGGCTCAGGTCATGATCCTGGAGTCCCGGGATCGAGTCCCGCATCGGGCTCCCTGCTCGGCGGGGAGTCTGCTTCTCCCTCTGACCCTCCTCCCTCTCATGCTCTCTTTCATTCTCTCTCTCTCAAATAAATAAATAAAATCTTTAAAAAAAAATAAAAAAAAATAACAGACATGTGTGAGTGCGTGTGTGGGAGCATGTGTATGTTTAGTTTCACAATTTCCCCACCACAGCCACCGGTGATTCTGTCCCATCTTCCAGACTCTGCCATTCCTTCAGGCCCTTTTCTCCATTATAATCTGGGAACTTTGCACCACTTTGATTTCCAAGACTGGTGCTAAAACCCAATGAAAAACAAAAGGAGAAATATTTGGGAAGTCCAAGTTCTATATGGTAATGCCCCATATTCATAGTTACAAATACAACCAATATCCATGGTGTGTTGGGAGCCAGCTGCGTGTAAGCACTGTGTCGAGCATTTTATGTGCATTAGCTCTGATCTCCCAATAATCCCATGAATTGAATATTATTATCCCAAGTTTGTAGACAATCAGTTATTAGCTGATTGGTAGAATCACAGTTGAAGTGGTTGGGCCATTAGGAGTTGTATTTCTGTCGTGTAATGTGATTTTCTTCTGAAATTTCATAGTCCTGCATGTTATTTTTGTTTCTGCAGAAAGGGCCAAATAAGACACCTGTAGCTGCCATCTTCCTGACCAGCTTAGTGACCATGGCCTTTGTCCTTGTGGGCCAGGTGAATGTGCTGGCCCCCATCGTCACCATCAATTTCATGCTGACGTATACTGCAGTGGACTACTCCTACTTCTCCCTGTCCATGGTTCCCTGCAGCCTTCCCCAGGTGTCTGAGTCAGTGCACAAGGAGGGCCCAGGAGCTCTCCGCTGCTCTGAGCACCTGCTCTTGGAGAAGGCTCCCAGCTATGGCTCTGAGGGCACGGCCCAAAGCCTCCCTGAGGGCACTCTGCTAGAAGTCACCGAAGACGTGGATCCGCTCCTCCAGCTAACCAGGAAGCTTGAGACTAACCGGCCGAGGCAAGGAGGCAGTGACGGGATCCCAGAAAGTAAGAAGGGGAACCACAAGAAGGCCACCAAGCAAACCCTACAAGATAGCTTCCTGTTGGACCTCAAGTCCCCAGCTTCCTTCCCTGCTGAGGGCTCTGACAGATTGCCTACTGCCTCCTGGGAGGGACAGGAGGCCTACTGGAATAAGCAGAGTGCCAGGAGTGAAGGGGTTCTGCCTGGAGGACCATGTACTGAACTTGTCCCTGAGCCGAGCAACCAGCCTGTCCCAAATGGAGAAGGTGAGTGCCTTGAAATCTCATTAGGGCCTCCTCATTTGAGATGACCACCTGCCTGGTTATCACAACCCCTTTTCATGCCCTTAGCCAGTTCACTTTATACCTGGGTTTAAAATCCTTGTCAATTTTGTGTGATATTTATTTTTTAAAGTTATATGCAGGGGGTGCCTCAGTGGCTCAGTCGTTAGGCGTCTGCCTTCGGCTCAGGTCATGATCCCAGGGTCCTGGGATCGAGCCCCGCATTGGGCTCCCTGCTCGGCGGGAAGCCTGCTTCTCCCTCTCCCACTCCCCCTGCTTGTGCTCCCTCTCTCACTGTGTCTCTCTCTGTCAAATAAATAAATAAAATTAAAAAATAAATTAAAAAATAAATAAAGTTATATGCAAACATCAGCTGCATTTGTAATTCTACTCTGTTACAGTTGATTTTAAACAGAAATTTCTGTCTACTCTTGTACAGTAGAGCTGGGAGCCATGGCTAATAATTGAACATTAATTTCATTTTACTCAAAAATCAGCTGAGATATAATATCAACACAAGTGAGACCAATTTTTCCTTTCAAGAGAAGTGGAAATGTAACAAACTGTCTGCCTTAGTAGGTTTTGTCTGTGGAAGATGAATCTCCCAAACCAGGCAAGAGGGGATGGAGAAAAGATGGCTAAAGAACACAGCTCTGCTTTGCTTTCTCAGATCTACAAACATGGAAGCACAGAAAAAGACTCTCAAAGAGAGGCTTACAGGTCATGAGAAATTCTGAGAGAAAGAAAGAATTCATAATTTTGAGTCTTCCACATTTTAGGTGCTTTACATATGTTATTTCATGTAATATGATAGATATTACATTTTTCCATTTTACAAATGAAGATCCCGAGGCCCAGTGAGGCCACAGAGAAGTCTCAGAGCTCATACTTTGCACAGCCGGGTGTCATACCCAGGTCCACCTGTATTGGAAGCCCATTACTTTTCTCTCTATTACCTGGCCCCGTGAGATCTATATTGACAAGTGTGAGCAAAGAGGAGGAGACAGAGGGACATAGAGATGTCTAAAAACAAATACTTTACATTCTCCCATACACTTGCTTTCCTTCTTTCCCTCCAAATTGGTGGGAGGTTTTTAATGATAGGAGCATTATTAAAATTTTAAGAATTATTTTATTTTTATCAAAGCAATAATTGTACAGTTTAATAAGCCAAGTGGAATTAGAAGTAACCTAATTGGGGTTCCTGGGTGGCTTAGTCAGTTGAGCATCCGACTCTTGATTTTAGCTCAGCTCATATATCTCAGGGTTGTGGGATCAAGCCCCACTTTGGCCTTTGTGCTTGCATGGAGTCTTCTTGAGATTCTCTCTCTCCCCCTCTCCCTCTGCCCCCTCCCTGCTCACGCACCTGCGCTTACACACACGTGCGCATATGCTCTCTCTCTAAAATAGTCTTAAAAATAAAATAAAATATCTCTTAAAAAGTAACATAATCAGAAATAGTAGCCCCCACTCTTCTATACCATCCCTTGTACCCTGCTCTGCTCCCTAGTCCCACTCCCAGAAAACCCTTTCTTTCTTTCTTTTTTTTTTTTTAAGATTTTATTCATTTATTTGACAGAGAGTGAGAGAGCACAAGCAGGGGGAGCAGCAGAGGGAGGGAGATGCAGGCTCCCTGCTGAGCAGGGAGCCCAGTGCGGGCTTGATCCCAGGATCCTGAGATCATGACCTGAGCCCAAGGCAGACGCTTAACGGACTGAGCCACCAGGCACCCAATCCCCCTTTCAACCAAAAAGTTGCTTCTTCCATTAACCTTCATGTCACTAAATAATATATTTGTATTTCTACTTCTTGATATGTCAGTTTCAGATGTCATCTTTTGACTTCCTATTACGGTAAATGAAGTTTTAATTCATTTATGCCACTCTGACTTCTCATCCAATGTCCCAGAGTACATATATCACGGTTTTTGATTAACTTAATAGCTAATATTCATGTGATCATGATTAAGTAAATATTGCTTAACTCTGAGCCATATATTATACTATGATTACATTTTCTTTTTGTTCAACTTTTTCTATTTCCTGGAGTTAATAATTGCCTTGTTCTTAATTTGCTTGGTTTTCTGTAAAATCATTTTTCTCTAAATGCTTGACCAGATATATCAAATACCTCTTAACGTTATTTTCCAAGTGCTCAAATTGTTCAGAAATTTAACATATTCATTTCTTTTTTTCCCTTTGTTGTATGGCTCTCATCCTATTCCAGTCTAGACTATCTGTTCTCTAAGCCTGCTACAAAACTATTATCTTGGAATTTCTCTCTTTATCACACTTCTATGTCAGATCCAGGGAATAAGAGAGTTTTTGAGATACAATATTATACTAGATTTTTGCTTTTTTTTTTTTTCCAACTCAGCATTGGATGATCTTCCTATGTTTGAAGAATTTCCAGTGTTATAAATATGGTGAGAGGCAAAACAAGCCTTTTACACTCAAAACTGAAGATGTCAGATACTCAGTTTTCCAGCCTCTCATATAGCTAAGAGTTCAGGCATGAAGCCAAGGCTCTCCTAATCAGATGAGCCCCCTTATACCTGGAATTGGGACCTAGAAACCTGAATAAATGGGGACTTCAAGGAACTCTCTGAAAGCCTGATATTAGCTGCAGGATGACTGCATTCCTGGCTCCAGTGTCCAGGGATTTCAGAATCAGAATCAGGGCTTTCAGAATCAGCAGACTTCAGTGTCTAGACCTTGGTGCCTGCCACAGTAGTGTCCCCCCTAGACTGCTCTGACATATAACTTTGAGTGTTGTTCTTGGCTGAATAGCCCTGAACTTACTTTGCTAGCCTTTCTAGCTATTCTCAGAGGAAAGGCTAGGAAGTATGTTTTTACCTGATCATTTTGCTACTTCATATGAAATTGTGTGGGTTTTTTTCTAAGGGAAAAAGGGAGATTGGGTAGCAACAGTCTATGCCACAATTATCATGATTTTAATTTTTAAGAGCTTTTGGGTTAACCCCAATTTGTCCTTATGCTTTTTTTTTTTTTTTGAGATTTACTTATTTATTTGAGAGAAAGAGAGAGAACATGAGCAGGGAAAGGGGTAATGAGAGCGAATCTCCAGCAGACTCCCCACTGAGTGTGGAGCCTAATGTGGGGCTCAATCCCAAGACCCTGAGATCATGATCTGAGCTGAAATCAAGAGAGTCGGGCGTTTAACCAACTGAGCCACCAGGCGCCCCACCCCCCACCTTTTAAAAAATCTGAACATCATCTCATTCTTGTTTTATGAGTACAACGGCTTGTGTTATCTCTCCAGTAATATTACTTATTCTCCCTCTAGTCTTTTTCTGCTCTTTTTACTGACCTGTGTTCTCTAGATCCTTTTCTCTTTGGCTTGGTCTTTCTCTCTCTCTGATATTGGAGGCTTTACTAAAATGTCTGTTGATCTTTGATTTCTTTTCCTACTTAGAAGTGAAATACTAAAAAGCTGTTTAGAAGACCCACATACTGGTCAGGGCTTGTTGATTGGGCACCTCACTGTAGAATGATTAGGGGGTAAGCTAGCTTTTTCATAGGAGGACCCCAGAAGACCCCCAAATGCAACTCTGTAGAGGTTTTCCTCTGGACTCTTTAGTTCCTCCAGAGGAGAGTCCTTTAATCTGTTGCCTCACCCAGATGGCTGCTTGCATTCAGGGAGCAGGGGGAAGTAGGGGAGTTAGGGGTATCTTACTGTTTAGGATACAGACTTTCATTTAATTCCTTAGTTTCTAGCTCCATTCGCCTACTCTTTGCTGTGCCTGGTGTCCCAAGTCCAGGCACTCACTGGCTTGATTTCTTCAGAGGAAAGGGGTCAGGTGAAGAAGGAGTTGTTACCTAGCTCCGTGAGCAGAAGAAGGGTTCTTGGTGTCCAGCTGTTTCATATACAGTCTCACAACCAAACCTCTGCCCCTTAGCACTTCCCAGGGACATGGCATTGCCTGATCTTGAACTTTGCTGGGGTCTACCAGAGTACATTGGGCTGCTCCTTGCCAGTATCCTTTCTGTAGGCCCTAGAGTTCATTCTCATCTGCTCTGCTAACTCTGTTACCATTCCTCTGTCACCTTTCCATCTTTCAAGTCTTGTTTTTGTTTTCTCTCTCATTCTCTAAAATGTCTGTGTTTGTGGGTTTATGCCTATTTAATTTTTTTCTGTCTTCTCAGTGCGTTTTCAGGAGAGACATGTGGTCAGTTTGTAATGTTTAGTCAATGAAGTGCTCGCTGCCCAGTTGCCCAATTGTAAAATGTCATAGCTGTTGACCACTCCCTCTCTTCTATCCTCACTGCCTGTACCTTGGTGCAGACCTTTCCCATCCAGCACCCAGTCTCTTGTTAAGTCTGCAAACTAGACTCTTGCCTCCAGATTCTCCCACATCCTGTTTCTCCTTCTCATTGTCCACTGAATAATCTTTCTAAAATAAAACTCTCATCATGTCTCTCTTACTTAAAAACTTTCAGTAGAATCTAATCTCTTCCATCTAAAGTCCAAGATCCTTGGTTTGATTTGCAAGGTTCTATTACCTTTTTGGCCATTTTTCTCCTTACAGCCCATACTCTGTATTTCCAGTTACACTTAGACTAGTGCCCCAAACACATCTTGTTCTTTATTCCTTCCTGTCTTTGCATATGCTGTTCTGTCTTCATAGTTGCTTCACCTCCTGCTTCTACATTTGGAAAACTCCAATTTATAGTTTAAAATCCATCCGACTTTTTATATCCATTTATACCCCCTCTGAGAAGGCTTTCCTGATTTCCTCTCCTGTGCAAGCATAACATTTGATCCATGCTAGTAGTATAAAGAATTAACACATTGTTTTATGCATTTAGATCAAATTTGTTTACACATTTGTTTTCGGGCCTACATGTCTGTCTGTCTTAAGGAAAAGAAATATTAGTTTCATTTCTTTACCCCTACTGTGGCCTTTCTTTAGTCACAAGCCATGTCTTTCCACCTTATATTCATCACAGTATTCCTGCACAGTACACAGCATGCAACAAACGCTCATAAAAGGCTAAATTGATGCACAATTGAGAAAACATTAGCTTAAAAAATGAAACATTGATCAATAAAGTAGAGTAGAAAGAGTTATACTATTGTAAGAACCTAATCTGTGACAAACCAGATGTCATACAATAATAAGAATCAAATCACTATTGAGTAAACATTGTTGAAATCAAATGGATCAAAAAGATTAACCTGGGCTGTATTTTATACCTTATATAGTCATGAATTCCTTATTTATAACAGCTGTGCAGGAGAGATATTTCTGACTATTGAAGACATCATCAAAGACAAAGAGGATCTGATTAAGTAGAAATAAAAGACATTTGTACAACACAGTGTCACAGAAGGAAACAATTATGCTGACAAGCACAGCTGATAAATGCATACCGTCCAATGCATATTATTTTTAAAAATAGGAAGGTCAAACTCCAGATTCTACTAAAGAGAAGTGTGTAGATGAATATGCAGTTTACATTTGAAAAATCAATGCCCAGACTCGTTCATTGTTCATTCAACAAACTTTTATTGTTAATTGTTAAATATTGTTGGTAGCTAAAAATAGCCAGTATTTTTCAAGCTTGTCCATGTTCTTGGCACTGAGATAAGCACTTAACAGATTATCTCATGTAAGCTCAGAGTTAGGCATTGTTATTATCTTTTTACAGAGGCTTAGAGAAGTTAAACATTTGCTCAGGTTATGAGACAGCCAGATTTTGAAACCAGGTCCTTTTCACTTTAGGTCCTGTGCTCTTAACCACTACACAAAACGTATGCTACTTGCTGATAGTACCTACTATAAACTAGGCCATCATATTAATTCAAAGAACACAAATTAAACCACCTTTAAAATATCATTGCACATCTATTAAGCTATCAAAAATTTAAATAAAAAATAGTAGGTCTCTGGTAATCAGGTATATGTACACATTGCTGGAAGCAATTCCAGTGGATTCATTCCTTCTGGATCTGTTGATTAAAGTTTTTCATCAAATTTGGGAGCCATTATTTCTGCAAATATTTATTCTGCTCTTCTCTTTCTCTCCCATCTCTATAGGACTCCAATTACACATTAATTGGTATACTTTACATTGTCCCCCAGGTCTCTGAGGCTCTGTTCCTTTTTCTTCCACCTTTTCCTCTCTGTTCTTCAGTTTGGATAATTTCTACTGATCTATCTTCAAGTTCACTGATACTTTCTTCTTCCATCTCAAATCTGCTGTTGAGCCCATATAGTAAAGTTTTTATTTCTGTTATTTGACCTTCTAACTGTAGACTTTTCATTTGCTTTTTTTTAGATTTATTTATTTATTCAAGAGAGAGAGAGAGAGTGTGTGAGCGTGTGTGTGTACGTGAGAGTGGATGGAGGGAGAGGGACAAGCAGACTCCACGCTGAGCATGGAGCCTGACTCAGGGCTGGATCTCATGAGATCATGACCTGAGCCAAAATTAAGAGCCCAACGCTCAACCAATTGAGCCACTCAGGTGCCCATCAGTTTTTTTTTTTAATGTTAATATGTCTCTGTTGATATCCCCTATTTTGAAATAACTGCCATCATATTTTTCTTAAGATTTTATTTGTTTATTTGAGAGAGCGAGTGAGCAGGGGAGGGGCAGAGGGACAGGCAGTCTCCCTCCTGAGTGGGGAGCCCAACATGGGGCTTTATCCCAGGACCCTAAGATTGACCTGAGCTGAAGTCAGACACTTAACCAACTGAGCCACCCAGGAGCCCCTAAGGTTGTATTTTTATTTAATTCTTTGAATATATTTATCATACTAGCTGCTTTGGAGTCTGTCTGCTAAACCCAGCATGCAGGCCCACTCACTCAGTTTCTTTTTATTGCTTTTTCCCCAAAGCAGGGTCAGTTTCCTGTTTCTTTGCAAGTTTTATAATTTTTGGTTGAATACTGGACAATTTAGATAATATAGTGTGGCAACTCCTGATTCTGGTATATGTTTCCAAGTTTTTGTTTGTTTTAGTAAATTTCCCGGATTTGAACTATGGAATCTCTCTCCTCTGTGGTGTGTGGATTCTGATATCCTTACACAGTTTTTTATTCTTATTTTTAATTTTTAGCTTGGCTTCCCGGGGGTTGCCCTTGAGTCTATGTGGCCCATGAGGCTCCACCCTCTGCCAGTGGATCTGTGTGTAGGTTGGGAAGCAGTCAAAGTTGCAGCTGGTTCTCCAGTCTCCCCTGGCTTTTACTTTTTGCCAGTCTCTCTTTGGTCTTCTCAGGCAGGAGCAGTTTTCCAGTCAGCCAGGGAAATATGGGGAGATATAGTTCTATAGTGCTTCTGTGGCTCTCATTTCTAGATATTTCCATTAAATTTCTGGTTGGTCCACGGCTTGCCCTAGCTGGGTCCACAACCTCAGGCTAGCAAAGCTGAGGACTTTTCCCCTCCCAGTTTCCTACTGTATTCACCACATTTAGCTTATAAAGGCACAACTCACAAGTTTGCCCCCTCTGACAGCAAAACTGCCAGTTTCTGACTGGCTCCATGCTGGTAAGAACTGGGATGGGGATGGGAGCCCAGGCCAGAGGCTCTCACTGTTCTCACCCTCAGTTCCAGCAGTTTTTGAAAAATAAATACTTCTTAATTATTTGTCTCCATTTGGTTTCTAGAGCCCTGAGTGATTGCTTTTTATTATTTTGTCTAGTTGTATACTTCTTGTGGAGAGGATTCACTGACCTCTTCATATTGCCATAGCTGACAGTCCCTCTGGTTCATTCTTCTTTTTTTTTTATTTTTAATTTTTATTATTGCTGTATAGTTGACATAACGTCTCCAGTTCATTCTCTCTAGAGAATGATCTTTCATGATGTAACAAGAAATATAAAACTATTTAATTGCTCTGACTCTCTAAATTTATTTGGGGGAATTGTATATCAAGGAAACAACTCAAAACCAAACAATAAACCATAAGATGTGTTCAAGATTTTCATAGCTACATTGTGTTAACAAAAAATTAGACATAACTTAAATGTGCAACATTTGGAAAGTGGTTAAAAGAATTGTATTATCAACATAATAAAATACCACATGAACTTGAAATATGATCCTTTGTGGACTATGCATATTCTTAGTTTATATATATTAACTAGAATTATGTGTTTATTTATTCTGATAAAGATATGGAGTATATTTTCAGAGATGGTTTAATATTTATTTTAAGTGCCTTCTATAAAATTACTTAATTTGTTATTTTAAAAATTGACACAATTATGTTTATTATATTTGATATTTTTAACATGCCTGATGCATGGTTTTGTTTACCTGTTTGTTTTGCAAATAAGGCATGATAAAGTAAAGTCGCTTTCTTGATTACTATTCTAGAATTTATAACATGAGAAACTGTCCCCTCCCACACTAGTCTGTAAGACTTTCTTCTTTCAGCAAAATCCTTGACAAGAGAAAAAAATTCTTTTAGTCATTTTCAAAGGGTTTTGAAACCATAGTTGTGCAGAATTCTGAATAATTGTCTGCCTGCTTTATTGTGCCTATTCAAAGTAGTTGAGCATCCTTGCATGAATTTTCCCTCACATTGCTGATGTATAAAACTGCATTGTGCTTGCCTGGAAGGCACACCTCTTTCTTCTGTTTCCCCCCAGGTTCCTCAGAAAACATACACGCACATACAGTTTCCTTAGGTACAGTGTAATTGAGGTTGTGTGAGATTGAGATTAACTGTGAAAAGGTGAGCTTAACATTTCACAGATCTCAGAGAGGCAAAAATCTAAGTCCTTAACCAATACTGTTCCTTCTTAATAACCAAGGGGGTTTAGTATTTCACTAAGCCTGTGATTGGAAAAATGAATCATGCCTTGGGCATGTTAAAATTGTACAACTTAATTAATGGCAATCAACAGTATTCCTACTTTTTTTAAAAAAAAAGTAATAAAGTCATTAATTCAAATCAATCATAAACTTTGGCAAAGTTTATTTTAATCCACAATTAAAGAGGAGACATTTATTGAGCACTTCCTATACACAAACTTCTAAATGCCAAGATTTGGCATTTAGAGATGTAAAAAGACAGTCATTGCCCTCAAGGTATGGAGATACAAAAGATAAGTATGATAGTTGGAAGCACATGATGAAGGCAGACAGATGCTGAAAGGATAGAAACTACTTTGGGGGCTAGGATAGTTTCTTTATTCATTTAACCACATGTATAGAACATTTCCTACATTTCAAACGCTGTTCCAGGTGTGGGGGAACATTCTGAATAGACATAGAAGGTCTCTGCTGTCCTTGAGCTTGCATTCTAGGAGGGGAAGACACATACTAAACAAGCAAACAAATATATACTGTAACGTCAGTAAGTGATAGCTACTATGATGAAGAAGAGTGAAGCAGGGTAACAGGATAGAGAGAGGCGATGGTGGGGAGAAAGGGTACTGTTTCAGATAGGTTTGTCAGAAAAGATATCTCTGAGAAGAGGATTTTTTTTTAAAGGTTTTATTTATTTATTTGACAGAGAGAGATAGCGAGAGCAGGAACACAAGCAGGGGGAGAGGGAGAGGGAGAAGCAGGCTTCCCACCGAGCAGGGAGCCTGATGCGGGGCTCGATCCCAGGACCCTGGGATCATGACCTGAGCCGAAGGCACTTAACGACTGAGCCACCCAGGCGCCCCAAGAAGAGGATATTTTTTTTTTTAAAGATTTTTTTTTTTTAATTTATTTGAGAGAGAGAGAGAATGAGAGAGAGCACATGAGAGGGGGGAGGGTCAGAGGGAGAAGCAGACTCCCCGCCGAGCAGGGAGCCCGATGCGGGATTCGATCCAGGGACTCCAGGATCATGACCTGAGCCGAAGGCAGTCGCTTAACCAACTGAGCCACCCAGGCGCCCAAGAAGAGGATATTTTAATGGAGAATCTAATTGCATAAAATAGTGAGCCATGGAGGTATGTGGGGGAAGAGTTCCAGGCAGAAGAAATGGCATGTATAAAGGTACAGGTGAGAATAGGATTGGCAAGTTCCAAGAACAGCAGAAGTCCAGCAGTAACTTGAGAGGAGTGGGCTAGGGGAGAGAGGTAGGAGATGAGTACATGAGAAAAGTGGAGGTCAGTGCACTGTAGGGCCATGCAGGCCAGGGTTGTGATATGATCAGGTTCAGGCTTCAAGAAGATCACTTA
Organism: Leptonychotes weddellii; assembly: GCF_054177405.1. NCBI lineage: Eukaryota > Metazoa > Chordata > Mammalia > Carnivora > Phocidae > Leptonychotes > Leptonychotes weddellii. Next base: position 129,939,536 of record NC_138369.1, read on the forward strand.
AAAAAAGAAAAAAAATCACTGGCTTTGTGAGGAATGTATTGTATAGAGAGAGGTAAGAGAAAGAGCCAAGCCTGTTGGAGATATATTAAGGCAGACTAAACTGCTATAATAATAATAATAAATAGTGGCTCAAACACAATGGAAATTTATTTCTTACTTGCATTAATAGTCTAGGAAGGCTCTCCTCCATGCATTGATTCTGGGACTCAGGCTCCTTCCATTCTTTTGACTGTATTATCCCTTAGTACCTTGTCATATAAAGTCAAGACTCAGTCACCATGTTCAGATTTACAGGCACAGAGAAGAGGCATACGTGTTTTCTCAAAGACCTTGGTGCTGAAGTGGTACTTACCACTTTTGTTCATATTCCACTGGTGAGAACTTAGTCATGTGACCACACTTCACTGCAAGAGATCCTGGGAAATGTACTATGACTGTGGTCTCTACTATAGGAGCACACTACAGTAAATCAGATGAAAGATGAAAGTGGCTTGGATTAGGATGGGAGCAATGAAGGTGGTAAGGAGTGGTCATATTTTGGATATATTTTGGGGGTAGAATCAACAGGAATTACTGATGGAATAGACGTATTTGTGAGGAAAAGAGGGGTTAAGGATAAATCTTCAATAGTTGAGTGAATGGTGGTATCATTTATTCAGATAAAGAAGAGTTGGGGAGAATAGATTTCTGCTTTAGCCATGTTAAAGCTTGAGGTGCTTGTTAGCCGGGTAAGGGGAGATATTAAGAAGACAACTAGGTATTCAAAACTTCAGTTCAGAGGAGAGGTTGATGATGATGTCTACTTGGAACATCAGCATGTGGATAGTATATAAAGCCATTTGGGACTAGATGAAATCTCCTAGAAGTGAGTGTATTTGGAAATAAGAAGAGTGCCAGGGACTGAATAAATGCTGGGATACTCCAGTATTTGAGAGTTGGAAGGGGGTGGTAATCCAGCAAAGGAGACTAAGAAGGAGTGGCCAGTGAGAGAGGAGGAAAACCAGGGGAGTAAGGCATCCTAGAAACCAAGAGAAGAAAGTGTTTCGATAAGAAGAAAGAGATCACATGTGTCAGATGCTGTCTGAAAGGTCCAGTAGAATGAGGACTGTGAATTGACCATTGAATCTGAAAAGTTTCAAGTCACTGACAACCTTAGGAAGAGTGGTTTTAGTGGAATGTTATATACAATCTTAAGAGTGGGCTGAGGAAATAATGGGAGGTAGAGACTGTATAGGCAATTCTTATGAGGAGTTTTGCTATAAGGAAGGTAAATAGAGGAGTAACAAAGGAGTCGACTGGGAAATATTTGTTTAAGTGGGAGAAATTACAGTGTATTTGTATTTGATGGGGATGATTCGGTAGAGGATGGAGAAATTGATAATGTGAAAGCAAAGCCCTTGAACAGGGCACAACTGGAGGGATTTGCCTTAGGTAAGAGCTGGGACTGTTTGTCCCACTGTGAAAGGAGGAAAGGTAGAAGAGAGGGTACAGATGCAAGTAGCCTGGTAGACTTGTGATGAGAGAATATAAAAGCTCCGTTTGAGAGGAGAAGCTGTAAATTTGTTACATCAGAGAGTAGGAGAATGAGTTGACTAAGTACAAGACTGCTGAGGAATGCTGAAGTATGGAAGAAGGTGAGGTAAGCAAGGGAATGCTGCTAGTCTTATAGAATCTTAGCTAGGTAAGAGGGTAGTGAAAAGAGGAGGTAGGTAATAGAAAGCAAAAACATACTAGGGCAAATTGACGGAAGATTCCTTTGTAGGCTATGAATAGTTGGGGTAAGAGACAGCAGAGTAAATTTAAAAAAAAAAAGAGGTGATAGGCAGAGGTAGGTGGATTGAGATCATGATTTGGGAGATGTAAAGTTAGTCATAAAGCAAGCCTTAAGTGTGGTCAAGGGAGTTAATGGTTGAGGTGAATGGAAGTTGTTTTTTAGGCTGAGCTACAAAATTGGAGAAGAGGAATTCATAGGTATTTGCTCATAAAAATAGAAAAGGGTTTGGTAACAAATTGGTAACCAAGGATTTGGCTCATTTATTTTTTAGATTTCTTCCTAAAGTCTACGCTCCGAGAACAAGATATCCAGAGATCAACTTCCTTCTACACCCACGTGTGCAACCCCTGGGTCTCCCTGTTAGGGGTGAGTAACTTCATTTTTATCCCAATTGTCCTTGAGAAAGAATTCAGTTAGAGATGTCAATCTAGGAGGCTGCATAGGGGAGAGGAGAAAGGAGAGTCTTAACTAGGAGTAATGTGATTTAAGTATGTTACATTAGAGTTTAGATGAGACTACAAATGGCAAGATTATATTTAATGAACCACTTATTTTAATCAATGGTTTACTTTAAAAATAATTAAGCATCCGTGATAACCTCTGGGTCACTAAATTTCTAGCTATAGCAAATTAGCATAATTTCACTCTAATTTGTTTCTTCTAAGGAGGGGTAGGACAAGGAGCTAGGGTAGAATATCTATTTATTGATAGTTTTGATTATAGGGTACTTTGGGGTGGATGTTTTCTCAAATATCTGCTTAAGGGAGGTTTTGAATTATATGTGAACTTCAACTATTCAGAATTTATAGTGATCAGAGGTTGATGAGAGGGACTGTTGTTTCTTACGGCCCTGGCCTTGTGGCTTGCTTGCCATGTGATATACCATTAGATGACTTGCCCTTCCTACTCTGTTTCCACAGGCTTTTGGGTCTCTCCTCATCATGTTTGTGATCCAGTGGGTCTACACCCTCATTAACATGGGTGTTGCTGCTGTTGTATATTTCTACATTGGTCGGGCCAGTCCAGGGCTTCACCTTGGTAAGCAGCAGAGTCTTTTTGCCACCATCTTCCTTCTTCTCTTTTAGCATTCATTGAAAAAATGTGTTTTGAGCACCTATTAAATGCCAACATTGACTCAGCTATGAATCCCATTTTCAAGTAGCTTATAGTCTAGGAGGAAAAATATAACATGCACACAAATGGTAACAAATAAAAAATAATAACAACTTGTTGGTTGCCATAAGACATATGGCAGTAAAATTGATAACAATAGCACAAGGGCCAGGAGGAAAGAAATGGAAATATACTGTTTTAGGTTTCTGATACTACTGTGAAATACTATAATATTACTTAAAGGTAGACCATGATAAGTTAAAAAGGTATACTACAAACCCTAAAGCAGCCACTAAAATAATACAACAAAGAAGTACAGCTAATAAGCCAATAAAGAAGATAAAATTGAATTTAAAAAAATACTCAAATCGAAATAAAGCAGGAAAAAAGAAAATGATAATAAAGGGTATATGAGACAAACAAAAAACAAACAGCATGGTGGTTTATATAAACCTAGCCATAGCAATAAACATACTAATTATAAATGGTCTAAACATTCCCAATTAAATGGTCTAAACACTGATACTGTCAGATTGAATAAAAAAGCATGATCCAACTATATGCTGCCTACAAGAAATCTACTTTAAATATAAAGGCAAAAATATATTAAGAGCAAAAGGGAGGGAAAAGATAATCTCATGATAACATGAATCAAAACAAAACTGAAGTGATTATATTAACACCAGACAAAATAGATTTCAGAGAACAGAATATTATCAGAGATAAAGAGGGTCATTTCAGAAAAGTAAAGGGAAAAATTCATCAAGAGGACAAAACAAACCTTAACACTTACGCACTTAGAAACAGAGCTTTAATAACATGATGCAAAACCTGACAGACTTGCAAAAAGAAATAGAAAAGTTCATAATTATAGTCAGAGATTCCAATACCTCTCTCTCAATAATTGCTGAAATAAGTAGGCATAAAATCAATAAGGCTTTAGAAGACTTGAAGAACATTGTCAACAAACTTGACCAAACTGACATTTATAGAACATTCCACCTAACAACAGAATATACATTCCTTTTGAGTATACATGAAACATTTACCAGGATAGACCATAGTCTAGGATTAAAAAATGTTTAATAAATTTTAAAAAGTTTTTAAAAAGGTTAAATAAATTTAAAAGCATTCAAGCAAATTCAAGAACAAAGTATGTTCCTTGACTAAGGGGGAGGTAAATTAGAAATAAGTAATAGAATGAGATTCCAGGTATCAAAATATTTAGAAACTAAAGAACACTAAATAACAATAAATGACTAAGAACACTAAATAAACTAAAGAAACTAAATAACTGATGGCCCAAAGAAGACATAAAAAGTGAAATTACAAAGTATTTTGAACTGAACAAAAATGAAAATGTAACATCTCAAAATTATGGGATGCAACTAATGCAATAGTTAGAAGGAAATTTATCACATCAAATGCATATATTAGAAAAGAAGACTAGAAACCAATATTGTACTGTATGTTAACTACCTAAAATTAAAAAAAAGAAAAGAAGAAAGTTCTGAAATCAATGACCCCAGCTTCCAACTTAAGAAACTAGAGAAAGAAGAAAAAGGAAAAAATAAAGATCAAAGTAGAAATCAATAAAAACCTTATATAGAGAGAATGCAATGAGACAAAAATCTGGTTATGCGAGATCAATAAAATTGACAGGCCTCCAGCTAGACTGATAAGTATAAAAGGAGAGAAGGCCCAAAAATACCAATATCAGGAATGAGAGAGATGATATTACTAGCATCTACGGATGTAAAAGTAAAACAAAGAAATATTACAAATAGCTATATGCCAATAAATTTGGTGACTGAGATAAACTGGACAAATTCCTTGAAAGATGGAAATATCAAAGCTCACTCTAGAATATAGGGCTATTTAGGTAATCTCAATACCTTGTCATTAAAAACCTGCCCACAGAGAAAACTCTAGGCCCCGATGGCTTCACTAATGCAAACTGTCAAATATTTAAGGAAGAAAGAATATTAATTCTGTAGAAACTCTTTGGAAAACTCTACACCAATATCCCTCATGAATGTAGATGCAAAAAAATCATAACAAAATTTTAACAAGTTGATTATAAAAATGTATAAAAAGGATAATACATCATAACAAAATGGATGTACCCCAGAATTCGAGGTTTAACATTCTAAATCAATTAATGTAATATTCACAAACTACAAGGGGAAAACCACAAGCATTTCTGAGAAGAAGTTAAAGAGGAAATTAAAGAAATAAATGAAGAGATCTACTGTGTTTTTGAATTGGAGGATTCAATATTCATAATGTCAGTTTTCCCCAAACTGTCCTATAATTCGACACAATCCCAGTCAAAATCTCAGCGGCTTGTTGTGGAGCAACTGGCAAGCAGATTCCAAAATATTCACATGGAAATGCAAAAAACCTATAGTAGTCCAACCAGCTTTGTAAAAGAACAGAGTTGAACTTACATTACCTGATTTTGAGACTGATTATAAATTAAAGCAATTGAGATAGCATGGTATTGGCATCAAGATAGACAAATCAGTGGCCAAAGTAGAGAGTCTAGAAACTAGCCCCTACATACATGGTCCGTTGATTATCAAAAACCGTACAAAGGCAATTCAGTGGAAGAAAAGTCTTTTTAGCATACAGTGCTGGAACAATTGGAAATCCATATTCAAAAATTAAGCTGCAATTGCATACATCATACAATACAAAAATAACTCAAAATGGATCATAGAACTAAATGTAAAACCTAAAATTATAAAATTTCTAAAATAAAATGTAGGAAACTGTGACTGAATGAGGCAGATTTCTTAGATACAACACTCAATGCAGGAAAAGAGTTGATAAATTGAACTTCCTCAAAATTAAGATCTCTGATCTTCCACTGGTAAAGACATGCAAAGGTCGGGGTGCCTGGGTGGCTCAGTCAGTTAAGCTCAGGTCATGATCCCAGGGTTCTGGGATTGAGCCCCGCATCAGGCCCCCTGCTAAGCAGGGTGTCTGCTTCTCCCTCTCCCACTCCTCCTGCTTGTGTTTTCTCTCTTTGTCAAATAAATGAATAAAATCTTAAAAAAAAGAAAAAAGAAAACGCAAAGGCAAGCCACAGACTGTGGGAAAATATTAGCAATTCACATATCTGATAAAGGACTTGTATCTAGAACACATAAAAACTCTCAAATTTCAATAATAAGGAAATGACAACAAAAATGGGCAAAGATTTTAAATAGATCTCATCAAAGAACATAAATGGATGGCAAAATAAGCACATGAAAAGATGTGAGTGGTCATTAGGAAATTCAACTAAAATCACAACATACTACTATACACCTATTAATATGACTAAAATTAAAAGTACTGACCATGTCACCTGTTGAAGATATGGAGCAACTAGAACTATCATATACTGCTGGTGGGAATGTAGATGATACGATCACTTTGTAAAACAGTGTGGCAGTTTATTAAAAAGTTAAACAGGGGAGGTGGATGGGGCGATGGGTGAAATAGGTGATGGGGATGAAGGAGTGCACTTGCTGTGGTGAGTGCTGGGTGATGTTAGGGAACTGTTGAATCACGATATTGTACAGCTGAAACTAATATAACACTGTATGTTAGCTAATTGGAATTAAAATTTAATAAATAAAGACATTGATAAATAAATAAATAAATAAGTAAAGTTAAACATATACCTGCTATATGAACCTGCTACTGGACTCCTAGTTATTTACCCAAGTGAAATGAAAGCGTATGGCCATAAAAAAAAAAAAAAAGGCACATGAATATTCATAGCAGCTTAATTTGTAAATAGCCCCAAACTGGAAACAACTCAAATGTCCACCAAGAGGTGACTCTATAAATGAATTGTAGTATAACCATACAATGGAATACTACTCAGCAATAAAAAGAATGAACTTTTTTTTTAAGAATGGACTATTGATACATGCAGTAACATGGATGAATCTCAAAATAAAGATGCTGAGTGAAAGAAACCAGACAAAAAGAGTACATAGTGTAGTATTTCATATATGTATAACTAATATATTTTATATATAATTTATATATAAACCAGACAAGAAGAGTGCATAGTATACTATTTCATATATATGTAATTACTGAAAATGCAAAGTAATCTATAATGACAGCAGATCTGTGGTTGCCTTTGGATGGGGCTTGTGGGTGGGGGGATACGTGGGAAGGAGGTCTTATGAAGCAGCTTGAGGAAGCTACTGGAGGTGATGGATACGTTCATTATCTTGTTTGTGGTGATGGCTTCACAGGACATACATGTGTCAACACTTTCCAAATTTTACACTTTAAATACATGTAGTTCTAAAAATGTACTAATTTGTTTTAATTAGTAAGATTAAACAGAGGCACAGAAATGGTAAGATACACACACACACAGAAATGATAGTCACGAAGGAAGAAGTTTATACTGACAGATCCCTAGAAACAGGAGGCATGGCATGCCACTCAGGGCCAAGTGGGGAAGGACCAGCCATGGTCAGGAGGCAGAAGAGGAAAAGAGGAGAACATGGCTCAGAGCCATTACTGAAGTTTTAATGGGAAGGGATGGGCGAGGCAGGTAGGTAGCTGACACATTTAGGATTGGATAGTTTGAGTAATTTTGGTGGGCTCTGGGATATAAAAGTGGTCACTGGCTACCCAGTACCTGGCTCTGGGGTGATTTAGGGCAGGGGAGTATTGGCTTGGTGTGTGGGAGTTTAACAAAGAAGGTAATTGGGGGTGAGGGCTCTGGATTTGTTGGTTTGTACATCCAAAGTATACTCACAGGGGAGTTGTTTGCTATCTCTAGGAATTACCTCCCACCTCCAGGATTAAGGTCACAAATTCCAGAGCGTCAAGAATCTAGAAAGTAAGAAAACACAATCAGTACTCTGATTGTATTCCGTTATTCCACAATAATAAAGCTGTTTAAAAAGTACAGTTGAGAGCCCTTTTCAGCAAAATACTATGATGCCCCAATTTATTTATTTATTTATTTATTTATTTATTATTTTTATTTATTTGACAGAGAGAGAGACAATGAGAGAGGGAACACAAGCAGTGGGAGAGGGAAAAGCAGGCCTCCTGCTGAGCAGGGAGCCCGATGTGGGGATCCATCCGAGGACCCTGGGATCATGACCTGAGCCGAAGGCAGACCCTTAACGACTGAGCCACCCAGCTGCTCCTGATGCCCCAATTTAAAATAAAGCAATAAATGGTTTCAAGTTCTAACTAAATCAAACCATAACAATCCAGGCAAAATGAAAAGAAAAAAAAAGTTCTTCATAATTAGAACAGTCTGATGTATAGTTTTGAAAGAAAAGCACATCAAACATTGTAAGTCCCATTTACATTAAAAATAATGCTTTAGAAAAAGTCATGCTAGGGAGAGGTCCTCCTATCAGCTAGTTTAAGGAATAGGATACATTTTGATTAACATAAGGATTATATTAGTGATTGCTTCTGAATTTCTTAGAAATTATTTTGATATTAAGAAATTTAAATATTTCCCAGAAATTTCTTCACACGAAAATATGAAATAAAATTTCAGGCCAATCTACATCTAGAATTTAGATAATTTAGAATCCAAATGATCACAAATAAATAAGTTCAGTAAAATGTTTATGTTTATTTTTGTCCTTCCAACAGTATCAAAATATATTAGAAACTTTCTCTTGCAATTGCAGATATTAATGCAAATCTAAAATTTGTCCCCCCCTTTAACCACATGAACCCTAAATGAAACTGAGGAAATATGTATTATCAGCTACATCCTGTTGACATTAGCCAAGATTCTAACGTAAGCCCCATAATGCTAATGTCCTGATTATATATTGAATACTATCTTATCAACCAATTTTCAACCAGCCATTTAGATAGATAGACGATAGACAGATAGATAGATAGATAGACAATACAAAATTGGAGAAACATTTTTTTAAAATTCTACTTTATTATGTTATGTTAGTCACCATACATTACATCATCAGTTTTTGATGTAGTGTTCCATGGTTCATTGTTTGTGTATAACACCCAGTGCTCCATGCAATACGTGCCCTCTTTAATACCCATCACCAGGCTCACCCATCCCCCCACCCCCCTCCC
>NC_138369.1:129949018-130012710 GCF_054177405.1 Leptonychotes weddellii
TTTGGTCTGTTAGGAGAAACTGCCTCCCAAAATTTTAAAGTAAGAAAAACTTATATATGTACAAAAATAAGGGTAAATATGATGAAGGGATGGAATGTGACTGTAAGATGAAAATTATAAAAGATTTTATAAAAGGAATTGATAAGATAAGAAGTTGGTTGAAAAAGAAAGGAGAGAAATTTAAAAAAAAAAGGGAGAGAATATGATCAGGCAGGAGACTAGAACAAAGCCATACACTAGAGATTTAGGGTATATTTTGGTCTGTTAGAAGAAACCATATCCCAAAATTTTAAAGAGAGAACAACTTATATATATATATATAAAATAAGGTTAACTACAATGAAGGGATAGAATATTACTCTAAAAGTGAAAAATAAAAAAGATTTTATAAAAAGGGATTGATAAGATGGTTGGAAAAGGGAAAAAGAAAAATTTAAAAAAATAGAAAAAGAAAAAAAAGAAAATTAAAAAAATTAACTTTGAAAGACTAAAGAATCATGGTAAAAAAAACCATGGATTCTATGTGCAGTATTCCCCTAGCGCTGGAGTTCTGCCGTTCTCATTGATCGGTAAACTTGGTCTTGGCTGGCTGTTCTCGCTGATCTTCTGGGGGAGGGGCCTGTTGCCGTGGTTCCCAAATGTCTTTGCCGGAGGCGGAATTGCCCCGCCCTTGCCCAGTCCGGGCTAAGTAATCTGCTCGGATTTGCTCTCGGGAGCTTTTGTTCCCTGCAAGCTTTCCATACAGCTTTGGAGGACAAGAATGAAAATGGTGGCCTCCCAATCTCTGCCCCGGAGGAGCCGGGCCCCATTGCTCAGTGAGCCCCAGAGAAAAGCAGTCAATCACTCCCGTCTCCCCAGTGTCCGGCTGCGTGTTCACCCGGCCTGTGACAGAGCGTTTCTATCTCTGGCACCCGACCCCGTGTGGAGTCTCCAAACCCAGCAGATCCCTGCGGTGCGCTCCCGCGCCGCTCCTCCCGGGGGAGGCAGGTGAGTCTCCCCAGATCTGCCGCTTGTTGGGTCCCTGCTGGAGGAGCAGTGGCCCGACTGTGCCGCGGATCACGGTTTATGGCAACCCCGAGCTGAGAGCCCGCGCCTCAGCTCCGTCTCTGCAGCCGGCTTCCCCGCTCCGATACCTGGGAGCTCTGCCGCACTCAGGCACCCCCAGTCTTTCTGTGACCCCAAGGGTCCTGAGACCACACTGTCCTGCGAGGGTTCCACCCCCTGCTTAGTCACTGGAGCCACGTCCCTCAGCGGAGCTGACTTCTAAAAGTTCTGATTTTGTGCTCCGCTCTCTATCACTTGCCAGAAGCAGCCGGCGGAGGCCCCGTCCCCTGCCGTCTATTCTCCCGAATATCACCTCGGATTCGCTTCTCTGCATGTCCTGCCTTCCAGAAAGTGGTTGCTTTTCTGTTCAGAGAGTTGTTGCTATTCTTTTCTTCGATCTCCTGTTGAGTTCGTAGGTGTTCAGATTGGTTTGATCCCTATCCAGCTGAATTCCTGAGACAGACGAAATCCAGGTCTCCTACTCCTCCGCCATCTTGCTCCTCTGTTTGGAGAAGCATTTTCTAAAAACTACATTCGATTTGATTTCCTAAAGTTATATATAATGTACTATGTGAGATTTTTTTTAATACCCGCACCAAAGGAGGGATGGATTAAAAAAAAAAGTTGATAAGTCCTATACTAATCAGTGTGTCCGATGTCAGGCTATTTGGCCAGTATCACGACAATCTCACTTCAAACTTCAGCTCTGACATGGCTATATATTGAGCTAAGTGATTCACTTAACACCTAAAAAAACATCCTCGGTACCAGATCCTGTGGGTATTGTACTGTGAGTGTTCCAAGGTGAAAAAGACGTCCTTTCTATGCTTAAAGAGTGAATGGTCTAGTAGGGGATTTTATAGCATGTATTTAACATATTATCAATTTGAAAGTAACAGGAAAAAAATTGTCAAAAATTTTTAGATTCCTAAGACCGAAGTTGGCAAATTGATTTCTCTGCTTTTTCCTCTATAGCACTGTATTTAGTTTCTTTCTTGGGATTTTGGATTTTAGAAATTTTTGAAAACTATATATGGGTACAAAGTCCTTAGTAGGTTGCTGTCAGAGTCTTTACAATAAATGAAGTTTAGTTAAACTGAAAAAGGAAAGAAAGATTTTGTGCTAATTCTGTGTGTGTGTCAGGGAGTGTTTATTCACACTATTAAAACTGGGCTTCTGGACGTAGAGCCTTTATTAATATTTATGTATATTTTTTCCCTGCAGGATTAGCCTCCAGCTTCAGCTTCTTCAGGTGGATGAAGTCCCTTCTGATCCCCTCCTGCAGGTCTGTGCTGATCTGGGGCTGTGGGAGGTAGTCAGGGTGTCCAGTCCCTGGCTAGGTTTAAGTGAACTGTGGGTGGGAACCTGACATTTGACAACCTCAGTGACACTCAGACTCTGCTCCTCACTGCCTTCCACCACCCAGCCCCCCAACCCCACACCCAGAGTCAGCTCAGCAGAAGCTTCCTCTGGCTCTGGTCTTGCCTTCATACCCTCAGGAATCATGAACGGAGGCTTTGTCTAGAATCTGATTGCTGGGTGCTGAGTCAGTGAGTTCCCAGTCTAAGACACACGAGCATCAATACACAACCATACACAAGATTAGGGCCTCAAGGCCACGCCTTCTGTCATCTCAAATCAGAGGTGGTTGACGTGATTGTATTGGTGAAAGTGCAGAAACACAGCAGAGATTCTAGAGGATTTCTGTGGGCCCTCCGTGTTCAAATACACAGGGAAAGGGAGAAATAGGAGGAGGCCTCATGAAGAAGGTGAGATTTCAGGAGTGCTCTCATCTCTTTCCTCTTCCTCCTCCACCCTTCCGGTACAATGCTTCCTTGACTTTGAAGGCCTCAGGACTCTGGAAAATCACTTCCGTCCCCTTTTAGTACCAGTGAGGAACCAGGGCTGTGGGCTGGGAAAATCCAGGCAGAACCCAACCAAGTGTTTATTTGGTTTCATTTTGTTGGTTTGTTTCTGAAACTAGAGATGTTTGGGTTGCCCTTACCAATATTGCCACCTTCTGCACCCTGACTTTGCTAATGGATGATGGGAGCCTTTCCCATTGACCCCAAATGTAAATTCAGAATCCTCTTTTTTTTTCTTTGCATTTTTCTTTACTGTGATAAAATAAACATATCATAAAAACCTTATCATCTTAACCATTTTTTTAAGTAGGCTCCACGCCCAGTGCGGGGCTTGAACTCACTACCCTGAGATCAAGACCTGAGCTAAGATCAAGAGTCAGATGTTTAACTGACTGAGACACCCAGGCACCCCCCATCTTAGCCATCTTAACCATCTTAACCGTCAAATGTCAGGTTCCCACCCACAGTTCACTTAAACCTAGCCACTTAAACTTCTTAACCCCTGTACAGTTCAGTGGCATTAAATACATTCACATCATTGTGCAACCATCACCACCATCCATCTCCAGAACTCTCTATTTTGCCAAACAGAAAGTCTATACCCACTAAACAATAACTCCCCATTCCTCCCTCCGAAGAATCCTTTTAAAGACAGCTCTTTGTAGCACTACCAATCTGTTCAACTTGACAGAAGAAATGAAACCTTGGTGCTAGAGCCTAGGATGATGAACAAAAAGCAGCAGGGGCTCTGGAAACCGCCAGGGAGAGGGCTGGGAGGAGCTGGTGTGGAGGGGAGAACCCCTGTCTTCTGCCTGGAAGCTGGGCTGTTGTCCTTTGTGCAGCGATAGGAGGGGGTGGGTTGCCCCTGGGCCTCTCTTCCAGTCTGGAGCACCAGGTTGGGTGACTTAGGTCACAACACACCCGCCTTGCTCTCTCTCCTCTACCACCTGGTCCTGAGGAAAAGTAGAGGCTGAGTGGACATAGATTCTGTGTAGAAGCTGCCTACAGAATCTGGAGCTGCAAGTGGTGTGTGGTTGAGAATACTTGGCCTTCTCTGATTCACAGGAATATTTTTAGGTATCTCTGGTTTTAAAGCCTATAAATGACCCTAGGAGGTCACTACTCCTTAAGTTGCACTTGAAGTCCAGGAATTTCACGTCTGAGGTCACCATAATACTATTTAGAGAAAACAATGTCTTCAGAGGAGATTATTGTTAGAGAAGGATAGTGCTTTGGTTGGAATAGGACCCAGTGCACACTATTCATAGCTCTGTGGGCTTGTGAAGTGGGTGGTGGAGGCCTCCACTAAGTCTCAACATCACACTTGCTGGCCTCACGTGCCTACTGGGTGAGATCCTGTAGTGGTTATTCAGGAGGGTGAAAGGACCAAGAAAGGATGGTTCACTTAAAAGTAGAAATTGTTGTTTTGTAGTTTCGAAAGGTTTGTGGTCCCCACCCCCCGCCGCCACTTCCCTGACTATAGTCCCAGATGCTCTTCAAAACCAAAGTAGAAGAATATTGTAGAATGTGTTTGGGCAAAGGAACTTGGGTATGTTGCTTCTTGTGTTACACATACAATTCCCAGAATTATGTGAAATGAAGCCTGACCTTGAGAGGGCTTTCTTTCCAGAAGTCCTAACAATTGCCCAGGTGAGAATTCTCAGGCCATTCTAGTCTAAAAGTGAAGCACAGTGTTTCCCTGAACTCAGAAGAATACTGTGGTTTCACCTAAAAAAAAAAAAAAAAAAAGCATTAACAAAAATAATTCATTGGCAAAAACGCTCGTATGTTGACTGAATGTCGCCTCTTAACCTTACTTCTTGAAGATTCAACCTTTATAGAAGTTCACTCATTTCTCAGAAAACCTCCATCTATCTAATTTAGGTATGTTTCCAGCAAGTGGCTGCAAGCCTTAGTCCTGTGATCTAAACTTCTATAACAGCACATTTTGCCAGAGGCAACTGGAGCTTTCTACTGAGGTTCCACAAGTTTAGAACGTTAGATTGCTACCTTTTTAAGATAGTTGTCAAATATATTCTTTAAAGAATCGAACATTACTACTCACAAAGAAGATGATTCTTTCTGAGTAAAATTTGAAGGAGGAAATCCATGGCTGAGGTGATTTAAGGACCTACCACAGACTGAGGGAACTGAAGGGGACCTGCAAAGATGAGAAAACAAGGCAGGGGAGGTGAAGAGCTGGCCTGGGGCCATGGGGCTGATTAGTGGCAGGCCGGTGACTCTCCGTCTTCCTTACTGCGTTCTGCCTCTAGCACTTTCCTCTTGTCTCCCAGACATTTTTCTTTACCAGTTTATTCTCACTCCAACTGTATGGAGACACTTCGGTGACTGACAATGGAATCCACATTGTCTTCAGGCCAGTTTAGTGTCAAAAGCCTTTGCAGTTCCCCTCGTAGCTGCCTCCTATGTAAACCTCAGCCCCGGAAATCATTCTTCAGTCAGCGTTCTTTCCAAAGAACCAAAGAGAAAGTTTCTCTTTCTACTCTTCTCAGTTTTCCAGCCTCTCCGTTCCATTATTTCATTTGACAGAAAATCAAAGAAAAGCTGTAGAGCCCCAACATGACACCATTTGGAAGGTTATCTTTGTGGGTTGTCTCTTATTGGGTGGGTACAGTTTTATATGTTTCTACTAAAGAGAGGTAAGTATCACTCTCTCTCCTTATTTTATTTGATACTTATTTTTTATAGTTCGGGTTCATAAACTATTATACATATAGTGTTCCACAGTTATCTTATTTAAATATGTGTTAAATAAGAAGTACAAAGTAATAAGCACAATGACACTTGTGCAAAGCATTACTCTATCCCCGAGCAGACTCATCCCCACTGTTCAGCACTTTGTCTTTCGTTCTGACCGCCTCTGTGTTTCTCTCACCGAAGGAGCTTGAGATCTCCCCAAGAGCAGATAATTTTGGCGCCGTCCCTGGCTAGGGTTGACATGGAGATGACTCAGCTCACCCAGGAGAACGAAGACTTCGCCACTCGGGATCGCTACCACCACTCCTCCCTTGTGAGTCGGGAACAGCTGATGTCTCAGTACTGACGTGCTGGGTACTCATTAGTAGGCAGCCCAAGGACCCTCCTCTGTTGGAGCTGTCCAGTGCATAATGGATCCAAATCCCAGAACCTTCATGATGCTGGTTCTCCTCAGTAAGAAACTCAGAGACCTGTCCTCCCCCTGCTGGTTTGGACAACGGAAATCTGCCTTCTGGCCTGGAACACCCATCTCATCAGGGTAACCCCTGGAATGGCTATGGCCTCTGCAACATGCATCCAGTTTGGAGAGCGCCACACGGACATCAAGACTTGTAGGTGTAGAGAACCAGACCAGGTTGCTTGTTCTGAAGGCCACAATAAATGGTTGTTTTAAATTTTATTGTATTATTTATTTTTTGAATAAATAATACACTCACATGGTTCTAAACCCCAAAGGATAATCATTCATATATATATATATATAGTGAAAATTCCCTCTCCCATTCTTGTTCCTCATACATTCATCCCCTGCCCCAGAGGTAACCATTGTTCTTATATATACCTCCAGCATTTCTTTATGAATATACAAGTAAATAGGAATGTGGGTTCCTATTACTTCCTTTTTATACATAAAAGGTAGTGTATTATACATGTGTTCTGCACCTTGCTTTTCCCCTTGGAGACATTTCCATATCAATACATATACAGTTTCCTCATTATTTTTCACTGTATGAAAGTGGTATAATTTATTTCATCAGTTCCACAATGATGACATTTGGATCATTTCCCGTGTTTTGCTATTATAATCAGTTCTGTGGTGAATAATCTTGTAGATATGTACAAGCATAAAGTCTATCTGTAGGATAAATTTCCAGAAGTGGAATTATGAGATCAAAGGGCACATGCATTTGCAAGCTATTATTGTTTAGGGAAAGTCTTTTTAATTAAAAAGTTAAATTACCGTGAAATATGTAATGGTGACTCATGTTCTCAAAAGCTTTTGTGGGCCCCAGCTCTGTGGCACATTTGCAGCTGTTTTACAGTAGGAACGCATGAGGGGATAAGACGATTTTGGTTCCTCGATGAGCTCAGGGTGGCATTCATCACAAGCATGCAGGTCCCCTCCCACCCCCCAGTAAGTTCAGCACCTGCCCCAGCGTTGATAGTTGCCCCGCTGAGCCAGTCCATTGTGACCCCTTTCTTCTGTAGTAGACGTTCTTAAGCCGGTGTGTGGAGACTCATGTGGGAGGCTTGTTAAAAGTGCAGATTTCTGCACCTCATCCATAGATTTTTTTTATTCAGTAGGTTTGGAGCAGAGTCCTGGACTTGACTTTTTTTTTTTTTAAAGATTTTATTTATTTATTAGAGAGAGAGAGCACGAGCAGTGGGCAGGGAGCGGGAGAAGCAGACTCCCCGCTGAGCAGGGAGCCCGATGCGGGACTCGATCCCAGGACCCTGGGATCATGACCTGAGCTGAAGGCAGACGCTTAACTGACTGAGTCACCGCAGGCGCCCCTGGACTTGACATTTTTAATGAGTGCTTCAGCAATTCCATGCAGGCCATCCTTGGGCCCCATGTTGAGGAGTGCTGGCCTGCTGAATGGAACAGGCTTAAAGCCAGTGCGAGGGGAAGGTCATGATGAGGGGCTAGTTGGATCTCGTTCCTTCCTAGAAAATGAGGTAAAGTTTATGATGACTGCTCATGCACCATTTGAGTTAAACACCAGACTTACAAACATTATTAGAAACAACTTAAACCAACTCAATAGGCATGTGGGAAATAGTAACAACATAAAGTGACTGTATTCATGAAGGCTAAGGTTGGTGATCTCTGAGGTCCCTTTTCAAGAAGAAACTGCTCTAAGTTTCTGAAATGTACCCTCAGAGTTCTGGAGGCCAGACATCCAAAATCAGTATCACTGAAATCAAGGTGTTAGCAGGCCTCTGCTCCCTCCAGGGGCTCTGATTACTGGGGAGAATTCTATCCTTGCCTTCTCCAGCTTCTGGTGGCTGTGGGCATTCTTTGCCCTGTGGCCACATCACTCACATCTTCGTGGCCAATACCGTCAAATCTCTTTGCTCCATGGTCACACCCCCCTCTCCTCTGTGTGTGTGATGTCAGCCTCTGCCTCACTCCTAAGGATACGTGTGAGTGCATTTAGGTTCCACACACACAATCCAGGATACCTCATCTCAAGAGCCTGAAGGATTGGCATGTGGCTATCTTTTGGGGTACCACTTTTCAGCCTACCACAGAAGCCTTTAATGATTCTGCGTTTTGTTCTTTTGAATTCTGCATAACAAGCTAAAGAAAAGTAACCCCTCTGAAAATGATGGCATTGACTTTGAAAACCTTACGCAGCAGAAGATTCAAGTATCCAAGATAAGAACTTCCCCGACATTATTAATGTTACAGAAAAGAGTAAGAGGAGAATGGGGTAAAGATTTCCAGCATTCCACTCAGTGTTGGGGATACCTCAGTGAATGGCTCACAGCCTAGTGTGGGAGGCAGATACTAAACACACTGAATAATCTAATTAAGTCCAAAAAACTCTTGTGTTTCACCCAATCATAACCTAGAAATAGGAACAGTAACCAGTACAGCAGTCATCAGATCTTAGCCTGGGATCCCCAGAAAGCAGAAGTTTATGTGCTACTGCTTTCCTGAGGGTGCACCCAGGGAAGCAGGAGTGAGAGAAAATGGGAGTGAGGCAGGGAGAGAGACTCGGCATCGACTTAGCAACCGCTTAGCATCAGGGGCAGCTGAACGCTTCATCTCAAAGGCCCCTTTCTGAGAGTCCGTAGAGACACCTGCATCTCAAGACCTTCTTGCAGAGGGAGGAAAGGATGAGAATTATCCACTGGTTTTTGTTTCCCACAGTCAAAGGTTAGCCAGGAGACATAAAGCATCTCCCAACCTCACTCCTGCCCACACTTGTGATTTGCACTATGTGAGTACCAACAAGCTCTGCAGCAAGCAGCAAACTGTGTGCGTGAAACTGGCTGGAGCCCAGCAGAACTGGTCCCTGCGGGGGTGGCTGAGATGAAACAGGTGGCCTTGGCCCCAGAGACAGGGGCGACAGAGAGAATCTGAGATGGCACGTAGGAGATGTTGTATACAACTTGCATAAGGACAAAGGTCAGTAGCAAGTACAGTTGTCAGAAAAATGAGACAAAGATGTCACTGGATCATTCAGACAGAGTTTCAAAACTGTCAGTACAGTCAGGATACATGGCAGTGAGACTCGGAGCATTTTCTAAAATAGACAGAGGGGAAGATTCTGGCATAAAGATTTTACCAAGGAGTCCACAGTTGTAGATGAGAATGTGTGAATGAGTGAGGGTCATATCAGACCTTCTAGAACCATGAATGTCTCCCTTCAGGCCACACAGTCTATTGATTAATCTATCCAATGATCTATCATTCCCCCAACCATCTATCCACCTACCCCCTTACCTATTGATCTAGCCATTTATCCACCCATCCACCCACCCATTGATCTACCCATCTACCTGCCCATCCATGCCTGGAGCAACTGTATACATGCCCAAGACCACCTCACCTGCGCCAGGTACACCTCACCAATCTCAGAGTTTTACAGTGTAAAAATATGATCACAGGCCATTCCGACAGAAATGAACTCAGCCACCACCCTCAGACTTTCAGGGTGAGTACAGACCAATTCTAGAGCACTCTTGAGTTCAGGGCTGGGAACCAGAATAGGGGTCATTTCTCAGATGTCTCTGGGAGTCATGCTAACAAGTCCTCTGACCTACACAGTAGAGTATATCCTGCACAAACAATTTTAAATCAATGTGGAAGTTTGAGGTTCAAGATCCCATCTTCCTTCCTCTCCTCCAGGTTTCTGACGGAGGGAGTATATTTAAGGATGGGAAACGATGTGCCAGTTTATGTATTAATACCTGGACAAGGGTGTAAGAGCTGTAGTGGGGAAGGCAGCTGAGGTCAGAGGTTGAAGTAAGGCCCATAGTGTCTGACTTCTGAATCTAAGAGTTCACTTCTCCCAAAGACCCTTGGGTGAGGAGCTGGAATCAAGAGAGACAATGACGAGCTGGCCTTGTCACCCAGTTACAGATAAGTTGCCTTTCAAATCTGGGCCCTGTTCACCAATGAAATGTGGCCCCAGATTTGACCAATCACACTGGCCTCCCGCTCCCATGGGGAGGAGCAGATCTAGGATGCCAGTGAGGTGGGGACCAAAGTGTTCCCTCGCTTCTGCAGTGGTGCGGCGGGGGGAGCTTGGGAGGTGGCTCTCTCCTCTCCATGGGCAGAGGGGAAAATGAGGAGAATGGAAGGGACCCCAGCAGCAGTAAGAGCACTGACAGAGGCAGACACAGGGGCTGTGAATGGGCACAGAAGCCCTAAGCCACTCTGATAGCAGTCGTGGAGGGCTCCCTGGAAGGGGAGATATCTGACCTGCATCCAAGCACTTGCCAGAAGGGAAGAGAAGCAGGGCGTTCCCAACAGAGGGGACAGCATGATGAAAGGCGTTTGGGGTAATTCAAGGTTTCAGAGGCATAGGAGTGAGGCGGTTTGAGGCAAGAGAATTACGAGGCAAGGGCCAGGTCCTGAAGGGGCTTGTAGCCCACTCTGTATGCTGTGAGAACGGAAGGCTGAGAAATGTTAATAAAAATCCATCTTCAACATTTTATGGGGCTTTATCAGAAGACCCTTGTAAGAATTAAGCGCGCATGATCCAGGAACCACGCAGCTTCAGCTCTACGCCTCCCCTGACACATCTTGCTGTTCCTGCCCTTCCACGCTGGAGAGGGGGTGTGTGGGGGGCTTCCAGCCCTGAGGGCAGAGCCGGTGGGGGGAGGGGCCGCGGAAGCAGCCCTGAAGTCCGCAGGGGCAGGGACCAGCCACTTGAGGGGCAGGGAGCCCCCACTGCGTGCGGTGCCAAGCCCCAGCCGCAGCCGCAGCCGCACGGGTAGCGGGTGAGCGTGGGCGGCCAGGGCGGGAGGAAGGCGGGGTTAAGAACAAAAGGAACAGCGAGCTCCTCCTAGCGCGGCGGTAACAACGACCACGCATTTAGTGGCTTAGAACAACACAGATGTGTTCTCTTACGTAAAGTCGGGAGGCTGGCGGTCTGCAATGGCTCTCCTGGGCTGAACTCAAGGCATCGGCAGGGCTGTGTTCCTTCGGGGGATCAAGAGGAGAGTATTTATCCTTGCTTCTTCCGGCTTCTAGAGGCTGCCTGCAGGCCTGGGTGGTGGGCCGGTCCACCTTCAGCCATCACCTGTACTCTGGCCTCTGCTTCTGTCACTGCGCCTTCTCCAACTCCGCTGTCTGCTTCTTCCACCTCTAAGGACCTGTGGGATGACATGGGGCCCCCTGGATAATCCGGCACGTTCTCCCCATCTCTGGGTCCTTAGCTGAACTCCATCCGCAAAGCTCCTTTGGCCATATAAGAAACCAGTCATAGGTTCGGGGCCATCCGTGGGGGCCGGGGAGCTGGGGCGATGGGGGAGGTGCGCAGGGGACCAGCCGAAGCACGGCGACAGAGCGCGCGGATACCGCCCCACGACAGGCTGCTGAGTTCAACTCACACGTGCTGAGGAGACGTGGAGGGAGGAAGACGTCCAGGGGACTTCTTGGGGAAGCGGGTTTTCAACCCGGTTGGGCAGAGGATATGGAAAGCTTGTGAACCAACAGAAAGAGGTTCAAAGACAAATGAGACAGAAGGAGCAAAGCAAGAGGACGCAGGTCTCGCCTTCAGCCCAACGACTCTTCTTCCTTCCTTTGCCTTTTAAGCGGACTCATTTGGAGGGAGTTTGGTGTAGTTGCAAATTCATGGGGATTCAGAGAAGCGCGCCTCGGTTTGAATCCTGGCTCTACCACCTGCTAGCTCTGTGACCTCAGGCAGGCTTCTTAACCTCTCCGATCTTTGACTTCCTTCTCTGTGGAATGGGAATTCTAATTTCTGCCTGCCTCCAAGTGGCGTTGTGGGTACAACTAAGATGAGATGCGCACTGTTTTGGAGGAAGTGAGGGTGGAGGAGGTGTCCTAGAAATGTTCTACCACCCCTGCTGGTGCCCCGTCACTCGCCGTGGGGGACACAGAAAGGAAGAAAAAACCTACCAGTCATTGCAGTGATTCTTGGCACCGGTGAGCCCGACATTTCGGAGCAGAGTGGAGTCCTACTGCTTCGGCGGGCCACACTGGATCTTGTCAGCCACAGACAGAGTGGGACACCGTCACCGGCCAGCCAGGAAACCTGCTCATGTGCAAGAGCGAGGAGAACCAGCAGAGTCGCCTCCCGCCATTTCAATTCTGCCTCTTCCCCAACAGCCCCTCAGTTTATCAGATTCTTTGGCCACATTCCTACACCACTTCTCCTCTCAGGCTTCTCCCTTCCCTTCCCAGAGCGTTGGGAATTTTTCTTAAACATCAAAAACCTACTCCCTCTCCAGTTCTTTTGAACCAGGGCTTACTCTAGAGCAAATAACCCACTTTCTTGCTAGGTCTTATCCCCTCAGTGTCCACACAGAGCCCAAGAAGAGAGGCTCAGATATGGTGGTTACATGGGTGTGTGTATGTGGGGGTTCTGTACTGTTTGCCCTTCTCCGCAGATAGGGGAATGCAGAAGTCTGTACTCACCACACATTGCTCAGCATCCCTGCATCTGCGAGATGTGCCTGGGCTCCTTGGAGGGAGCTCATAAGCAGAAATAGAGACCAGTTTGTCAGTTTGAGGCAGTGAGTGGAGGCGTAAGCCCCGGGCTCTTGTCAAGGTACTCTTCTTGGGGAGAAGGTCACATTCAAGTAAAAGGCAAAGCAGATGGCAAGAAAGGCCCACCAGCATCAGGGGGTCCCCTGTTGGCTGTGCTCCTGGGCAGGGAGCCCACCTTGCAGCATCAAGGCTGGTGCCCTTTCTCTGTTCCCTCGTCTGATGGACTGGGAGTGAGTGGAGGATGGATAGCAGTCGACTCCTCCCTACCATTCACTGAGGTGAGGGTGGCCACAGCCTCCTTCTAAAAGAGGCAAAAGCAGTTCTATACATGGGAGTCTGTAATGGAGAGCCTGGGCTTTTTTCCCGATTTTGTTGTTTGTTTAAAAAGGCAAGTGTTGTGTGTGTGTGTGTGTGTGTGTGTGTGTCTGTCTGTCTGTCTGTCTGTCTGTTGGTCCGCCTGTGTCTGTGTGTACGTGCACTTTCCTGACTATCTGTTAGAGAAGGCACTATGTAAAAGAAGCTGGACTCACCAAATGTGAAGCCTGGCTTAAAATAGGGACCATGTGGCCCACATCAGATTCACTTTGGGAAGCCTTGAGGGTGAGTAGCATTTCAAAGCATTAGCAGCCCCCTCCCAGCAGCCAGCAAGAGGGCTTGATGAACACTGATCTTTGTGATGTGACATGCAGCATATGCGGTAAGAGGCTGAAGATGGAGAAAACAGCCCTGCTTTCAAATATGAACCCCAAATTGAAAGTCACAAGGGCAGATGCTCCAAATGGCAGTGTCAGTTTCTTTTTTTTTTTTATTCTTATGTTAATCCCCATACATTACATCATTAGTTTTAGATGTAGTGTTCCATGATTCATTGTTTATGCATAACACCCAGTGCTCCATACAGAATGTGCCCTCCTCAATACCCATCACCAGGCTAACCCATCCTCCCACCCCGGCAGTGTCAGTTTCTAACTGAGCTGCTTGTCAGGTGGGTTATTCTGTGTAACTATGTGTGTACTAGTCAGGCTAGATTTGCTGCTGCAACAAGCAGCCCCCAGATCTCATTGACTTGGCACTGTAGACATTTATTTCTGGCTCATGTTCCAGAGTCTGATGCAAATCAGAAGGGGGTGGGAGTCCTCCTCCTCACTGTCATTCAGGGACTGAGGCTCCTTCTGTTTAGTAGCTGAACATTATCTAGGCAGGCAGAGTCTTCCCCTTGAATTCTCAACATCCAGCTGGCAGGTGGAAAAAAGGGACATGTGGACGGGGCCCTAGAAATTTTAGGGCCCAGGGCTAAACGGGCTCATATCACTTCCTCCTGTGTTCCATTGGCCAGAACTAGACATATAGACTGTCTAAATGAAAGACTGGCTGGGAAATACAGAGCAGCTGTGGGTTCAGGAAGAAGAGGAACCAGGTTTGGTGGGCCTCTGGTCGCTCTCTACCACTCTCCGCCACCGTGCTCAGGATGAGAACAGCTGTGATGAGCAACTTAGTGACGGCAAATTTGAGTGCATCTCCTAATCTGTTCTGTGTCGGTTCGCCACACTTAATCCAATGATTCTGCCATTCCTTAATTGTGTGTAGAATCCCATTTTCCGTATTCTCTTCAGAGCCTTTGAATACTCTAATGAAAGGCAAATTTGTATCCCTTGAAAGTTCATTTGATTTCTGGAAGCATCCAAAATAACTAGGAACCCAATCTGGGGATAAGGGGGACAATTCAGCTACGTTTTCTTCTTTGGGTCAAAAATGAAGTGTGACCACAAAGTCAGCTGACTCTTGAGGCCATTTCCAAAGTTGGGATCCCAACATAACACATTTTGAGGACTGACAAGGACTGACAAGACCTCTCAAAGTGCTGACTTGATAGCATTTATTTAGATACATTGTGTGAGTGTGCATGTGTGTGTGTGGGGGGGTGGGTGAGTGATGGCGGTTATGGTTCATACGCTGTCTTTTATTCACAATCTGTGTTGGTCTTTTTTGCCTTCCCAGATGGAAAGACCTTCCGTACGTAGTATACGCATATCTTCAGTTATAAAGCACCCCAATTCGTGGTTTTAAATATTTTTTTATGTGCTCTGTCAACCCATCCAACCTATCATGGATTCGTTCAGTCACTCACTTAGTATTTATTGAATGTCTATGTGTGCAAAGCCCTTAAAAAAAATCAGAAACTGTGAAACCAGATGACAGCCATTCCTTCTGCGGCTCAGTCCGTAGGTGCTGGAAGCAGAGTGTTCAAGGATGAGGAAGCAGGAATTGGGTGCAGACTTCCTGGATGGCCAGGAAGAGAGGAACTGGGCTTGGAACAGACTGCACTTGGATGTTTCAACCAAAGCACTCTGGGAAGAGTAATTACCTGCAAGATTTTTTAAAAGACCAAAGAGAATAGATCAGCTCTTCTCTGGACTGATGTTTTACTTTTTGGGGTAAACCCAGTGCCCTGGAAAATCTTCGTGTCTGTTTTAGAATTAGTCATGTTACCCCAAGACACCAGACCTGAGCTTATCTTTTCCTCATGAGCAGTAGGAAGAAGCATAAGAGATGGGGGTGGACCATGCTCTATGGTAGCAGTTCCAGGAATGGGTTCGGGGGTCCCACTGTTCCATCATACAGCTGCATTCAGGGGTGAAGGGGTAAAGCCTTATTTCTGAAAGTGTAGTTCTCAGCTCACTAATATAAGAAATCACCTGGGATTTTTTTCTGCTAAATGGAGATTCCTGGGCCCTTCCCAGACGTCCTAAATCAGACCTCCTAAATCAGCCAAGGAACATGCATTTTTAAGCGACCTCTCCCCCAGGTGATTCTTGAAAGTTTGAGCAGCCTAGGTGGAAAGGCTGTGGGCTAATGTGAATCTGAGACTAGCTGTCTTTATGAGCTCCAGGCTTGTGGTGCGCAGTAGCACTCTGAGTCCAGAGCTTCAGGTGATGTCTGCTGGTGAGGCGTGCTGGTCCGTGCTGGGCTCCAATAAACTCACTGTGGGAGCCACTTCCCCATGGGCCACACTGATTGACCAGAGACAAAGCACCTCAGAACCTCGTTCCACTAAGAACACTAAGAATAGTGGAGTTGGGCTACATCACCTTTGTGTGCGTGTGTTCGCGACTGTGGGTCTATTTATCTCTAGACCTGGATACACACGTATTGTTGTCTCTACCATTGACAGGTACAGCCCTCCCCTGACCTTCCGCCCCTGCCCCCAAATCCTCCCTTCCTTCCAGTCCCACCTCTCAGGAGGCTAGGGCTCTGCGGTCTTGGCACTCATCTGCAGCTGGGGTCCTGCAAGTCATGGTCAACCCTTAAAAATTAAATAAGAAAATCTTCACTGAGCCGGGCATTATGCTAGACACCCATATGCATTGTCTCATTTGATCCTCAGAACGGCTCAGTGAGGTAGGTACTATTTCCCCCATCTTACAAAGGAGGAAACTAAGGCTCAGCAAAGTGAAGTAATTTACTCAAGTTCCCATAGCTAGTCAGCGGCAGGTCTGGATTTGACCCCCGATCGTTCCTCGGTCACTGTCCACAGTCCCCGTGGAGGACAGTCCAGACCTGATCTGCTCTCTGCAAGTTGCCCGCAGCTCATCCTTTACTTCTAGAGCAGGCACTGGAAAGCCACAGCCCCGTGGGTCAAATCAAGGTCAAATCAATCAGAGTTTGTCGTTATTTTAATTGAGGTGAAATTCACATAAAATAAAATTGACCATTTTAAGCACCACCTGTTTTTCAAAATACAGTTTTGCTGGAACGCAGCCATGCCCACTGGGTCATGTACTGTCTATGGCCGCCTTCTCACCACAGTAGCGCGGGTGAGCAGTTGTGGCAGATGCCATACGGCCCACAAAGCCTCAAATACTGGCCCTCTGGCCCTTTATGGGAAAAGTTTCCTGGTCCCTGCTTTTGAGAGTTTTGGCCTGGATCCACACCCTTGGGAATGAGTTTTCTCAGACATCTGCGATGCCCTTCCTTCCTAAAGGTAAACTCTCCTGCTCTGTTGGAAGCCATGCTTTTGTGCTTCGTGGACCTAGCTCCTCAGCTACCCCATTTCCTCCTTATTCCTCCTGTTTCCACCACCCACAGGTCAGTCCTGGCAAACACACGCCTGTGCCTGATCTGCTCAGTGCCATCCCTTTTTCCTTCGTTTGTGCCAAATAACTAGTATATAAGGTTTACCCCTGGATATCTCACCTTCTCTCCTTATACTTTCCCTCCTCACCTTCCACCATCCAGCTTCCAGCTTCTGCCCTTCTGTTAGCCTTTTGAACACATCTCCATGTGGAGGTCTTGGAGTTCCATGAAATTCATATAGTCTACCTGGCATCCCATCCTTGCTAAGACCGTGTCATCCTGCTGTCTCAAATTAGTTTGTCTTTCTCTCTCTCTCCCTCTCCTTACATCTGTTCTGTTAACAAATTCTGCTGCCTTTTTTGGAAATGTCTCTTGGGTTGCTCTCTTCCTCATCCCCACCAATTCCTTGGTCCAGCCCTTCGTCACTTCACATCTGGATCATTACAGAGGCTCCTGACTGGTGTCCCTACCTCCCCCTTCTCTAGCTCGTTTTTCAAATTCCAGGAGCTCAAGTAGAGTCAGGTGCTTGGGGTTTGCCTTTGCCATTCTTTCCAGAGTCCTCTCCCACACTCCCTGTGTCATACTGAACACGGTGTCTCTGTGGCACTTAGCATCTGTGTCACACTTTCTTCCACTTAGAATGTTCTCTTCTGTTTTCTTTGTTTGGCAAACCCCCTCAGGAAAGAATTCTGATGTCACCTCTTTAAGAAAACTTTCTCCAGCAAATCCTCAATGTTCTTAGAGGACTTGCTCCATACTTTTGTAAAATAACTTGTTATACTTATTTGTGGATCTGCATTTTCTCCTAATCCACTGGCTAGTCAAGGGCAGGGACTATGTATCTTCCTTATCTCTGTGTACCCAGAGTCTAGCATGGGTACAGAGTAGGTGCTCAATAAATGCTTCTCGAGCCACCATTTTGATCATATCCCTCTACTGCTGAAAGCTCACACTCAGTCTCTGTTTCCACCGCACGAAGTTTACGGCAGTGGTTTTTTTTTTTTATTCTTATGTTAATCCCCATACATTATATGATTAGTTTTAGATGTAGTGTTCCATGATTCATTGTTTGTGCATAACACCCAGTGCTCCATGCAGAATGTGCCCTCCTCAATACCCACCACCAGGCTAACCCATCCTCCCACCTCCCTCCCCTCTAGAACCCTCAGTTTGTTTTTCAGAGTCCATCGTCTCTCATGGTTCGTCTACCCCTCCGATTTCCCCCGCTTCATTCTTCCCCTCCTGCTATCTTCTTCTTTTTTTTTTCCTTAACATATATTGCATTATTTGTTTCAGAGGTACAGATCTGAGATTCAACAGTCTTGCACAATTCACAGCACTTACCAGAGCACATACCCTCCCCAGTGTCTGTCACCCAGGCACCCCATCCCTCCCACCCCACCCCCCACTCCAGCAACCCTCAGTTTGTTTCCTGCGATTAAGAATTCCTCATATCAGTGAGATCACAGCAGTGGTTTTCTACCCCGGATGTGCATTAGAATCACTTGGGAGCTTTTGAAGACTACCGATGCCCGGCCCTACAGAGAAATCCTGATTAGGTACATAGGTTCTAGGCACTGACATTTTGTAAAAACTTCCCTGGCAATTCTCCTATCTGGCCAGGATTGAGAACCACCGGTCTGAGGCCTACTTTTCAAGATTCCCATCCATTTCTCCATCCACACAGGAGTTCCCACTCAGAACCTTCTCACACCTTTGGCCTCTTCCCAAATCGCCCTCTCTCTCATGCAGACCACCCGTCTGTCCCCACCCAGGGCAGGGACCCTGTGGGCGTGCATCCCAGAGCACCGAGCAGAGCCAGGAGTGTGGGGGAGCCCCCTCAGGGAGCAAGCCTCAGAGCACAGGCTCTGTCTGGGTTGGGTGGGGAGGAAGAACTGGGTGGGACTTACAGCAGGTGCCTCGGCCACCTCCCACCGCTGTGTGGACTGCACCAGCTACCCCACGCCAACAATGACCCCATGGCATGGTGGCCGAGAGCACAGGGCCTTAGATTGGCTCTGCTCGTCAGCAGACTTGTAGCCCTATTTCCTGTCCCACATTCTTTTCCAATTCTCTTCTTACAAAGTGGGGACAAGACAGGGGAGCGGACGGGGCACCGGGCTGGTGTGTGCAGATGAGTTCCGTGAGGCCTTCTGCGTGTCTTCCATGGGCCTGTGGCTCAGGCCCCTGCGGCTCAGTCAGAGGGGTTTTTATTTCTCCTCAAGACGAGGAGCCCTCAGCTGCCAGGGCTACTTAGAAGGAGCAAACGATGTCACAGGCCACGTGTTTCCACTTGCTCCGGTGAAGCAAAGACCTTTGGAAACAGGACATCTTGAGACATTTATTATCTTCTACCTACTACTTACTATCTTTGAGACATTTACTTATCTCTTATTGTCCACAGTGGGTCAGAGATTAGAGAGATCTTTTGTCTCGTGAAAGTCACGGGTTCAAATGTTCCTTTTTTCCCAAATTGTAGAAACAGATAAATCAAGAGACTCGTAAGGTAACTGTTATTTGGTTTAACCCATCCCAAAAGAAGTCAGGATGGTGGTGACCCACGGGGGCAGAGAGTGGAAGGGAATACGGGTGTCCTTCCCTCTGAGTGCTGAGTACACAGACGTCCAATGAGTGAAGTTCCTGGAGCTCTGCAGGACACGTTTATGGCATGCCGCAGGTGCACTTTTTTCTATGTACATCACATTTTAATAAAAAGTTTCAAATAGTTGCGCATGCTCTTGGGAGAAATTCAGACAACACCGGGAAGCACACATATTCTTCAACCAATTTTAAAAATAAAACCCAGGGAATGTAAAAGTTGATTCCACAAATATTTTTTTAAACGCCTTTAGTTCTATGTAACAGTTTGTTAAAGAGAAGAAACAGAAAAGAGAAGGAGAGAAACATTGGGCATGAGTTGATTGGAAGAAAGCCATACAAAGAGAAAAAAAAAACGAAAAGCCTGATGGAGAAGTAGAGAAATGGATGGGCTGGGAGGCACTCAGGGATGTCAAGTGAGACGTGAAGAAAAGTAGAGAAGGAAAGAAGCAGAAACAGCCCCATGGAGGAGACACCTGTGAACAGAAAGCAACAGAGAAAGACCCCCCAAAATGGGGGGAGGGTGCCAGGGGTTAGAGAGGAAGGTGAAAACCCCCAGCCTCACAGAGCGAGGCAAAGAGGAGCAGAAAGAGGGAAGGCGGGAGTCCAGCCAAGAGGGGGAGGTAGAGGTGTGGATGTTGAACCTGGTCGCCAGCCGGACCGTGGACTGTGGCAGCTTGTTAAAAGGCAAGGAGCTTGGCAATCACATGAAGAAGGACATTGCCTCCCCAGTGCCTCTGGCTCAGGGCCCAGCACATGGGACGTGCTCATCCAATAGGTGTTAACTTCTTGACTGAATGAAACGATGCCTGAAAACCCAGGCCCCTCTGCCCCCAGTGGGAAGTTCACCTCTGAGTTTTCTGCTCTTCCCCTAGGGCCTCGGCCACTTTGCCCAGGGTCCTGGCATCCTAGGAATTTCCCTGCCTGCTCCGGGGAGGATTTTTCATGCTGGAAGGTTTTGCAAAATAAGACCGCTTTTATCAGAATTCTGTTGCGTCGGAGAATGTTCCTGGCTCATTGACGTTTACAGTGTGTAACCGATTTTATCGGAGGAATGTTGTTTGGAATGGAATGGTCCTTTCAGATGGGCAGACAAGAAACGGAAGGTCATTCGAGGACCCACCCCAAGCTGTCTCAGTGGTTACTCAGGGTTGCCGTACATGATGCTTGGGAGCCTGGCCAAGCTGTGAGCAAGCCTTCCTCCCTGGAGGAGGTCCCAGCGGTCTGCTGCGGGATTGTGGTGTTTACGGCTCACCTTGGCCCTCAAAGCAAATCCACCAGCGGGTAGAGGCGCAGCAAGGGCTCCCGAGGCCTGGGGTCCAGCGAGCAGCCTGGCTCACCTGGACAAAATGAAACCATTCCTGACATTTCAGAAAGGGGACAGTAAGGCTTCTCCTGAGAGGTCACAAATAGGGAGATGGGTTTATCCTTTTGGTTCTTTTGTCAAAATCCCAAGGCACTCTGTTTCCAGGACTCTGGACAAAATGGTGCTGGTGTAGTAAGTGTCCAGGGGGTGGGGGGGGGGGGGCTTGAATTCTCTCTCCTCTGTTGTAACCCCTAGTGTTGCCAGGGTCAGCAGTTTCTCTCTGAAAGGGTTTTTTTGGGGTTTTTTTGGTTTTTTTTTTGTTAAAGATTTTATTTATTTATTTGACAGAGAGAGACATAGAGAGAGTAGGAACACAAGCAGGGGGAGTGGGAGAGGGAGAAGCAGGCTTCCCACCGAGCAAGGAGCCCGATGCGGGACTCGATCCCAGGACCCTGGGATCATGACCTGAGCTGAAGGCAGTCGCTTAACCAACTGAGCCACCCAGGCGCCCTCTGAAAGGGTTCTTGTACTGAGTGGGATACAGAGACTGAGACAGGAAGGGGAGGTCATGTGAGGTCAGAAGTCTTTGTTCCTGGTGGGAGGGAATCTACCCTGAAGTGGGAGAGGACTGAGGTGCCCCAGCTCAGGCCAGGGATGCTGGACACAGGTCAGCAAAGAGAAGCAAGTTGGGAACAGCTCGTGCTGCTGGACACTCTCCAGTAATTTCTGTGAGCCCTTACAGGGCTGGGCATTCTAGCACATTTCTTGCACCCTCTATGATTTCTAAACTTCTTCATTGTAGTGGATGGAACTGTGTCCCCAAAAAGATATGTTCAAGTTCTAACCCCTGGTACCTGTGAATGTGACTTTACTTGAAAAGGTCTTTGCAGACGTAATCAAGTTAAAAGGAGATTATCCCGAATTAGGCTGGGCCCTAAATCCAAAGACTGTTGCCCTGGGAAGAAGGCCATGTGAAGACACAGACACACGTGGAAGGGAGAAGGCCATGTGACTAGAGTGATGTGTGCACATGCCAAGGAACACCAAGGTGGCCAGCAACCAGCAGAAATTAGGACAACGCAAGGAAGAATTCTCTCCTAGAGCCTTCGGGGGGTGCTCGGCCCTGCTGACACCTTGGTTTTGAACTTCCAGCCTCCAGATCTGAGAGAGGATAAATTTCAGTTGTTTTACACCACCATGTTTGTGGTACTTTGTTATAGCAGCCCTGGGAAATAAATTATATTCATGTTCCTCCAGATTTCCCACCCCTCAGCTCCCCTGCCCCCACTCCAGTCCCTCCACCCTCAGCAGATAGCCTTGTATTTGCTATTTTACAAAGAAAATGGAAGTCCTCAGCCAGAAACCCAGAGCCCTTTGCTGGGCCACCTTCTCGTCTTTCCCTCCTTCCAAGGCCAGGCCCTTGGCCTGCACTCCCACGTCTCAGAAGCCTTATCCTGCCAACCACATTTTCTCTTTCCTAAAGCTTTGATTTTTCTTTCTCCCGTGTACACCCTTTCCATGTTCAAATTCTTCCCCTAAAAGCAAAAAAAACTCCCCTACTCCTTCATTCCCCTGTGGTTGCTGTCCTAATCCTAACTCATTCTTCCCCTTCAAAGCCAGGCTCTCTTGAGACTTCATTTCTGCATTTGCCGCTCCTCCCTACTTGCTCTTTTGCTGCATCTGCTCCAATTGCTACGTGGACACCTTCCTTATCATGGTCAAGGGGGACTTCCATGTTGCTAAAGCCAATGGGTATTTTCGGTCATCTCCTTACTTGACCTTTTGTCAGGGTCACCCACTATGAACCACCATCTCCTTCCCTTCACTCCAGTGATGTGACTTCTCCTGGGCTTCCTCCCTCATCTGTGTGGCTCCCGCCCAGCCCCTCCTGGCTCAGTCTCCTCGCCCCAGCCATCTCATGTTGCAGCCCCATGGCTCAGTTTTAGGCTCTCTTCACTTACCAGAGTGCTCTCTTTTCTCAGTGATCTCATTCCCTTGTATGCAGATCTGGACCTCTCCTCTCAGCTCCACATCTGCGCATCTAAATGCACACTTGACATTGCCACTTGAATGTCTCAAAGTCACCCAGACCCAAGTCTAAAACAAAGTTCATGATCTTAGCCTCAAAGATTGGGTTCTCCTCCACTGTTCCCTCTCCTTGTGAATGGTACTACCATCCATCCAAACATAAAGGACGGAAACTCAGGAAATCTTTGACCTCTTCTCCCTCATCCTCTACATCCATCAACATACCTTGTGGATTGTGCCTCCTGCAATCTCGAGTCCATATTCTTCTGTGAACTGATCTCTATCATCATTGTCCAAGAATTATCATTTCTCACCAGGACTTCAAGAGTTCAGGCATCAGCTCTATGTCTTTCTAAGTCATTCCCATTATCATAGCCAGAATAATGATTTCCAGTTGCAAATCATGTCACTCCTCACCCCTTTCTCTTTTCCACTTCCACCTCCCCAACATGAAACCTTAAAATGACTTCCCTAAATTCTTTTTTTTTTTTAAGATTTTATTTATTTATTTGACAGAGAGAGACACAGCGAGAGAGGGAACACAAGCAGGGGGAGTGGGAGAGGGAGAAGCAGGCTTCCCACTGAGCAGGGAGCCCAATGCGGGGCTCGATCCCAGGATCCTGGGATCATGACCTGAGTCGAAGGCAGATGCTTAATAACTGAGCCACCCAGGCGCCCCATGACTTCCCAAAATTCTTAAGGTAAAGCAAAAACCTTTAAAATGGGCAGTGAGCATCTGCATGACCTGGTTGCTATCAGGATCTCCAACCTCACTTCCCTCCACGCTCTTCATCATTCTGTGCTCCAGCCACATCGGTTTTGTTTTGGTCTTTTATAGGTACTCCAATTCTTCCTGCCTCAGGACCTTTGCACACACTGTCCCTGCTCTCCCTTGCTGATTTTCAGCCTACAGAGCTTTCAGATGGTGGCTCAATCTCATGTTTATAGGGAAATTGAGAACCCCTCCCAAGTGTTCTCCTTCAGGGCACTTTCCACAGTGACAAGCTTACATTTATGTTCTTTTGATAACCGTCTGTCTCCTCCAAACCTTTTAGGGCTATGAGGTCTTAGACTGACCCAACAACCAGCACGATGCTAGGCACAGAATTGTCACTTAGTAAATATTTGTTGAATGACTAAATAAAAGAAAGAAGGTACTGTGTTGGAGTCTGGGGATGCAAAAATAAATGAGGCATGGAACTTCCCAGAAAGAAGCTCGCAAATTGGGGGTGGGAGGGTGCAAGCAGAGGAGAGGCTGACTAAACAGAGTCAGGGTGTAACAGGGTGATGAGCACATAGCAGAGGAGCAGGCCAGAGGAGATGGTGCTGCCTGGGCCCAGCTCACCACCCCCGGGTGAAGCTCAATCCAGGTGTCTGTTGGCTGATCTTGGCCCTCAAGGATCCTAGTCCTGTGATGTTACTGCTCTGCAGCCACCACTGTATCCCAGCCATGGCCGTGCCACCCCTCACTGCCACGAATCCTACAGGGCACTCTTCTCAGAGCTGGGCACTGTTCAGGGTGCAGCGTGGTTAAAGGCTCTGGTTACAATTAGAGCATCATGTGGAGCGCTTCAGTGGGAAGGGTTCTGTGCCTTCTGGACAATGACCTCATCATATCCTCAGGCCAACCCGGGGAGGTGGCAAAGGGTAATGATTTCTCTCCCCACTCTACAGGTGGGGAGACTGAGGTCAATAGAGATCACTGGACTTGGCCAGGGAGTGAGAACAGTCTGGGAACAGAGCTTGGAGGGAACCCAAGGCCCTCTCTCCAGGATCTGCCAGCCACACCAGTTGGCAGAGGAGAACTCCTCGGGCCGAGGACGAGAGCTGCAGCAGGAATCTGCAAAAGCTTGTTTACTTTGGTGCAGAAGGACATTTCATCACCTCTTGGAACCACAGAATGCTAACGCAGATGGGCCCTCAGAGATCATCTGATTCAACACCCTTGTTTTAGGAAGGAGGAAACTGAGGCCAGAGCAATGAATCTCCTTTGCCCTCCCTTTCCTTTCCCTACCCTACTGATAGTGAGTGGTAGGGCAGAGACTGCTAGCTGTCTACCCAGACCCCTTTTCCCCTTCTTTGCCTCTATGGCTAGACTGTATTTCCCAGACTCCCTTGCAGTTTGGGGAGCCACGTGACAAATGTTCTCTCCAGTGGGATGTGAGAGGAAGGGCGGCATGCCACGTTCAGGCTGGGCTCTTTCAAACCTCCTATGCTCACAACTCCATGTTCTTTTCACTTCTGGCTGATTGGGATGTCAATTCCAAGGGCAACTTCGGAACCATACATTAGAGAAAGGCAGAGCTGCCATAGTGTGGGTCCCGGGAACACTGTGTGGAGAAGAGCCACGCGCTGACATGAATGCCTACGGCTGCTAAGAGAACCAGAAGAATAAAATGTCGATCACGTGAAGCTGCAGCTTTTGGGGGGGGGCTGATTTAGTTCCGCAATCTGGCCTAAACCTAATCTAGCTCACACGGCAGCCGGGAGAGCCCCTGCAAAAGCTCTGACTACAGGCAGTATCAGGTGGGGGAGACAGCAGGCTGACTGTGGAGTTCACTGTCAACCACTTTGGAAGGCCCCCACTCCCACCGCTGGAGAGGTTAGGAATGCCTGACTCCTGCCTCACTCGGTCTGGGAACTTGGTCCAAGCTGGCTCCCCAACTGTTTCATTTTCAGTCAGTAGATTGTCAGGGCTGGAATGGATCTGAGATGTCATCTGATTTATCCCCTGGCTCCAGTCAGGGCCTCTTCCAAGCCATCCATAGTGACCAAAAATCATGTTTCGATTTTTATATCCCTGGGCAGGAAACACCACAAATGTCCTTAAACACCTGTTTCATACCTCCTTGCTACGGTGTCAGAAGGTCCTTACTGAACCCTAAAACACCAGAGCTGGAGCACCCCTTAGCAATCATGTTGAACAATCTTTGTTTTACAGATGAGGAGACTGAGGCCGGAACCACACAGTTAAACAGCGGTCAAGTCAGGACAAGCCAGGACTCGAAGGCCCAGCTGACTACTCTTTCTAAGGTTCTATTTGCCTCCAACTCTCTCTTGCTGTTTTCTCTTCTTCTGTCCTAGAAGGTGATGAAAAAGTGCCCAGGTCCATTTCACTGTGATCAATCCTTCCACCTACTCCTGTGTCTCCCCCTCCTCACCCCCCAGGGGAAGCCCTTCCCAGCTGATGTGAGCTTGGCTATTTCTCTTAGAAGGCAAAGAGAAGATTAGGGAGAGAGAAATCTGTGTTGCCTACAAGGGAGGGATGTGTCCCAGGTGTACATTTGCTCCTTGGGCCTTGGTAGTGATGGCAGACTCTCTAGTGGGATCTCTGAATCCCTGTGAGAAGCCTGTAAGGGCCATTAAACCCTTGAATGTCACTGGTTGCCTGGGAGGGCAACCCATGCTCTGGGAAAAGTACTCTGAGGAAGGGAGGGAGTGGCGGTGACCAGAACCTCTGAGCACAGCGTCTTGGCCTGTTGGGGCTTGTCTGGCTGCGTCTGGGCAGCTGGGCAGTTCTGCCTGTTAATATGAGAGCAGGATCCTGAGAAGTTGAGCTGGGGCCACGAAAGCAAACCTAGTTACTTACAGGGGGATCATTGTATGGTACTTTCTTGGAAAGACCTGGAAATTCCACATGAGAGCCCTGGCAAGTTGGATTTGTTTTGTGGTTCTTAACAAACATAATAAAATAAACCCAAATGGTTACTCCCCACTCCCCTGTTTAAGGTGAGGTTGTTTACACACAGCATCCTTCATGTTTTCTGCCAAGTGACTCACTTGGACTGAATCACTAGAAAGTGGGCCTAGGTCCATCTGCAGCTGCCCTGGACACCACAATCTGCTCATTGCCCTGGAGGTGGGGGTCATGGAGCTCTGGAGACAGCAGAGAGGAGTGGAGAAATGGGGTGGGGTGGAGAGTCAGGCCTGAAAGGGAAGTCCATACTCATAGTTTCCTGAGCATCTGGTGGTCAGACAGGAGTCCCCGATGGAACTGACAAGATTCCCCAAGGAACTCCAGTCTTCATTTCAGTTGAGACATCGTCTAGATTATTGCAAATTCTGAACTGTGGGACCAGAATTAATAATGCCACACAGTCCTTCACAGGTAAAACTCTTAATCTTTGGGTCTAGCTTCAGAATTTTGAGCAAATTATTTTCCCATTTTGAGCCCCTCTTTCTTCAATCTAGAAATAAAAAGGCTTGCAGTCCCTAAAATACAGACATTTTATCCTTTATTTACCGGGAAGGAAAGGGATATGGACACAAATGGAAGTTTATTTGCCAGGAAATTTTGTTTTCACTAAATCTTTGAATCTCTCCCCGGAAAGTTTTCATTTAAAATTCAGTGATCTCTGTGTGTCCTTTTGTTTAATTTTTGATCTGCAGCCCTTTTTCTAATTATGAGTTTGCCTAGCCATGCCCCAATTCACAGTTTTCTTTTCCCTGTGGCCTGTTTGGGTGTCCTGGAGGTGACATTTCTGCAGAACTCTTTGTGTGAGCCAAAGGCAGTGGTCCTATGGGGATGGGAGTCCAGGCTTGAGAAGGCTCTGGAGAATAGGGTGACTCCCGCGTTGGCCACAGGGTGAGGTGTTAGGCTTGGCAGCAGCGACCCCCGACACCAACCCTGGGGCCTGGAGGAGGTGTGGTGGTGGTGGGAGGGGAGGGGGGCAGTTCAAATTAGCAAGGGGCAGTGACCACGCGAGGTGGGAAGAGGGGGACAGGTTCCACTTCTCTCACATATGAAAGCACTTTGTACAATCTAGTTAGTGCTAACCACATCACCCGGTACCCGCTTTTCACC
The DNA here is from genome assembly GCF_054177405.1 of Leptonychotes weddellii. NCBI lineage: Eukaryota > Metazoa > Chordata > Mammalia > Carnivora > Phocidae > Leptonychotes > Leptonychotes weddellii. Next base: position 129,976,429 of record NC_138369.1, read on the forward strand.
CACTTACTGCGCATTTAAGGAGTTGGGAAATTCTGGTTCCCGATTGGGAGGACTCGGGTTTTCTGATTTTTCTCCCAATGGCAAAGCAACCTTAATGGGGGTGGAGAGGGCGTGTGTGTGTGTGTGTGTGTGTGTGTGTGTGTGTGTGTGTGTGTGTGAGCCCAAAGTTGGCCGGCTGTGTGGACCTCACCCCGCGGTCCCCGGCCGGCCCCCGCCCCCTTCCTGCCCTCTCCCCGCCCCCGGGCCCGGCCGCGCTCGGCCGGTGATGTCAACCCGAGGAGGAGCCGCCCGCCCGCCCGCCGCCCGCCGCCCGCCCGGGCTAATTAGCATGTAGCGGCGCCGGGGCCGCCTCCGCCTCCGCCGCGCCCGCCCGCCCGCCCGGCCCCGGCCGCCCTCCCGCGGCTCCCCACAACTTTTGAGGCGGGGACTGCGCTGGCAGCCTCACTTCGCTCACTTCCCCGGCCCCGCGCGGCGCTCGCCGCCCGCTTCCCTCGCACCCGCGGCCGCCCCGCGCCCGCCCCGCGCGCCGGGCATGTGAGCGCGGGCGGGCGCCGCCACCATGGCCTCGCCGCCGCTCCCGCGCCCGCTGCTGCTGCTCCTGCTGCCGCCGCTGCTGCTGCTCCTGCTGCCGCCGCCGCCGGCCGCCCCCGGGACGCGCGGCCGGCCGCCCTCCCCGGCCCGCCGCGCGCCGAGAGGGGCGCCCCTCGCAGGAGCGGGGCCGGCGCGGCCGCCCGAGCCGGGCCCCGAGCGCGAGCTGCCGCCGCCGCCGCCCACGCCGCCCCGGGAGCGCCGCCGGCCCGCGCCCCCCGGCCCCAGCCGCACGGCCCCCCGGCCGGCCGCCGTCACACGCCGGGGACCCTCGCGCCGGGCCCCCCGAGGCGGGAGCGCGGGTGAGTGAGAGCCGCGGCCGGGCGCCGAGGAGCCTCGGGCTGGGGGCGTGGGCGCGCTTCGGGGCCGCATCCCCTGCCCTAGGCCCCTCTGCGAGCTCGGTCCCGGCCGGGGGTCCCCCGCTGACCCAGGTCGCGGCGGGGAGGGGGGGAGGCCGCGTGGGAGGGCGGCGAGCGGGAGAGTGGCTTTCCTGGACGTTTTTGCTGGTGGCGGGACTGGGGGTGTGACCGTCCTGTTCTCCCCCCCCCCCCCCTTGGAAGAAAACTTGTTTTCCGTGGTGCACCCTGGACGTCTCCCCTCATACCTCCCTTAGAAAAAAAGAAAAGAACCCCCACGCCCCCCCCGCAAACCTTCCGAAAGCGCTTCTCCCACCTTGGAGGCGATAACATCTTCCCGTCAATTCCCCAATTCCATTCTTTTCCTGTAGATACAGAAATGGCCTCTCCAGGTACAGAGCCTAACTTTCAAATATAAATAACTGATTTTTTAAGGGTTCTAGCGCTGAGGATATTGTAAAGGACAAAGGATGTAGTTGGAAACACAACACTCTACTGGCTCACTCTAAAAGCAGAGGAGGAACTGGGGCGACGGTATGGCAGTGGGGGGTTGCAAGGGCAAACCCCTGCAAGGCACACGGGGACACTGGACTGTCCCTGAGCCTTTCTTCCGCCCACCCCTTTCCTTTCCCGATGGGCCGCTGCTTCATACATAGCCACTGCCTATCCTGCTCAGAAAGGGACCTGCCCCCTCTCCTCTGGACCTTTTTATGCAGTTCCTTCTTTAGATCTGGAAGAAATGCTTAGGACCCAGTGGAATTCCAAACACAATACCATTGTGACCTTGGGAATGTCACCTCTTTTGATCTCAGTTTCTCCATCTGTGAAATGGAAGTAATGATCCCTGTTCCCCTTAGCCTCCTAGCGATGGCATGACAAAATGAAAGTAAAAATAAATGAAAAGTGCTTTGAACAGGCAGCAATGTGGTGGTGTTAGCCACTGCCTTCCTGTGGGTGACTCAAGGCATATGCTCTCTCTCAGGGTTATTCTGGAACAGCAAGGTTGCTGGCAACACTAGGTATTGATTCGAAGTTTAGGTGAAGGTTGAGAAGGTTTCGTCTTCCTAATTGGCACTTCATTTAAGTTTCTCGTATTAGACACACTATCCGGTATAGGAATTAGCTGGCTTCGTTGAACCTAGGGATGCTTCCTCTAATTAAATAAGAAAAAAGTTTTTTAAAAAAATGGTCAGGTCCTCAGTAAAAACTCAACTCCATCTTCAGTAGTTCTCCCATCATTGGAGAATGCCTTGTCCTTGTGAATTTCTAAGCCACTGGCCCGAGACTGAGAAACTGAGGAACAGTAAGGGAAGGGAGGGGAGAAAGAAGCTTTAAAAGACCTACCAGAGACATACCCATTGTGACTCTGACTTCAGATGACTTACAACATACATTGTTTTAAGTTCCATGGGAAGGAATCAACAGAAAAGAGAATGTTCCCTGGCTTTCTCACACTAGAAAAGTAACTAAGGAACACTGTGTAGTATTCTGTGGGTTTTCTAAGTGGAGAGGGAGTGCAGGGGATTGAGGTCCTTTCAGAGGAGACACCCAAGAACTGGAGGCAGGTTTCTCTGGTTGGTGGCCAGGCATTCTTACCTGTGGGGCCCCATCTTATTAGGGATGGGTGGGAGGGATGCTGATTTGTGGGGACACTGGTTGGATAAGGCTTGCACACGAGTCTCCTTCCTTTTCACAGCTGGGCATCCCCACACATCACAGAAAGCTGGGCTTTACAGCGAGAGGGACAGTGGAGGGAACTGGCTTAGGGGACTCAGCAGGTAAGAATTGGGGCTGATCTCCTTTGCTAGTCAGGGACACCCTGCTACCCTAAGTGACCCACACTTCTTCATAGGTGTGGCAGTAATGCTGCTAGTCTTGGCTTTGCAACCTTCCCAGTTTGATGCATTTGGGGTGCTGAGAGCAATGGAGGCTTCGGGTGCATGAGGCTTTGGAGGAATGCACGTAGAGATCCCAAAAGCAGGTAGTCCAAAACTTCTCCTGCCTGAGCAGGTCTCTCCTGGCACCCCCACACAGCCCACCCAAGTCATGCCTGCTCTTAAGGCTGGATCTCAGGTGGGATGTTAGAAAGGTGAGATTAAGAGAGGAAATTGAGGGCGCCTGGGTGGCTCAGTTGGTTAAGCGACTGCCTTCGGCTCGGGTCATGATCCTGGAGTCCCGGGATCGAGTCCCGCATCGGGCTCCCTGCTTGGCGGGGAGTCTGCTTCTCCCTCTGACCCTCCTCCCTCTCACGCTCTCTGTCTCTCATTCTCTCTCTCACAAATAAATAAAATCTTAAAAAAAAAAAAAAAGAGAGGAAATTGATTACCTGTTGAAAACTGCTAGAAGCTTCTAATATGGCTGAGGATCTGGTGGTGGTTCACACAATGTCACTTAGAGGGAAAAGACAATGAACAAGAAAGCCAGCAGTGATTTCTGTGAGTCTGAGTTTCCTAATAAACTCTCAGGCTTTTCTTTGGACCCTTTTTGATTGGTCACCATGTCTCACAGAGTAAAATCAGTTATTTCCCAAGGCAGCCAATTCTCAACACTGAAAGAGCTTCCAGAGGCCTTCTGGTCCACATTGAGTCCCACGAGGATATCTGCCCTTCCAGCACTCCTGACAGACGGCCATCCAGGCTCTGTAGTACTGTTTTTGTGTTTGGGGAGGTGCTCACTCCTGCAGGTAATGAGCCCTAAGTCTTAGAAATAATGTGCTTCATTTGACTGTTGGGGAAACTGCCTGTAGCCCCTTCTGCTGTTGGCATACTGGTGGTCAGTGCCTGGCACACATGGCTTGGGCTTCTGGATACATGGGTGTCCACAACAGGGACCAGAGATGTCCTTTTCTTCCTTGGGGCCATTTCTAGCCCTTTCCTCTTGGCAGAGTTCAGGACTCTCGCTACTGAGTAAGCACACTTGTGTTCCCTCTGTGGGGTGTTTGCCTGCATTAGGCTGCCAGTCCCCCACTTGTGTACCCACCTATCACCCTGCCAGCTGTTCAGATGAAGTTCGTTGCTGGTGTTTGAGCTGGTGGAGATTGAGAAGATGCTAAGTCCTAGAGATTTTCTTTTTCTCGGTGTGTGTGTGTGTTTTGGAACAACTTCGGGCTTCTGAGCCGCAGTTCTGAGTGCTTAAGTTTATATGCCTTGATTTTTTTGTGCTCCATGGACCATGCTTTAATTGTGAGATCTGCAGATGAAAGGGGAAGAAAAAGGCTTAAGTCTTAATGAGAATCAATGCAGAAGGAAAGAACTTTCCCACCCAAAGGGGAAATGACGTTGAGTAGCTGAGCAGCTAGCCCAAGGAATAATAATCTTAGAAAAATGCAGCTCCCTCGAGCAAAGGAAGCGCTGTGAGCCCAGCCCCTCCTGGGCTGCTACATAGCTGTCCCCTGAAGTGCTGTAACTTTTCAGGCCAACTAGCTGGAGCTGCCGGGGGAGAAGCATTACACCATGCAGCAAGGCCCCACGCTGGGCAGGAGGCGGCCCCATAGGGAAGAGCGGGTGGCTACCTCTCCCCTGGCTGAGGCTGGGAGGGGTCGTGGTGGGGGTTCCTGAGAAGCCTACTTGCTTTGATGGAGGCTGCTCCAAATAGAAGGAAGGGTGTGGGGAAAGGGATTCTCTGTGGCGTGTGTGTGTTTAAAAGCCACATCCTTTTAACCTTGCAGGAGCCCTTTTATTGCTTCCCTCGATGGGTGTGCAAATGCCGAACTGGTGTTTTCTGCCCAAGACCTGAACTGGTGTGGGTAGAGGAAGAACAAAAGAGGTTTGGTGCCCAGCTGGGCAGTGACCACGTACTTAGTCCTGGGGGGCTGGGGAAGGAGTCTGTGCCTCCTGGTGGTCCCCTGTGACTTCAGGGGCCCTGCCGAGCTGGCTGGGAGTGGTGTTCTGCCGTCTCAGAGAGTCTCACAAAGCAAGCAGAGAACAGATGACAGTCTGTACCCCGATTCAGAGGCTATAAAATTGTTTTCTTCCTAACGGCTGTGCATGCTCTCTTCGACCCATTGCCTGTTCATCTTGCACAGACAGAACAAAGATGTTTCTATCCTGGCTTTCCCCTCTTGTTGGCGTGTGGCAGATGTGTCAGGCTGTGTCAGCTTGGCTAATCTGTAAGCCAGAAAACACTGACAGAGCTCTTTCTATGCCTGGGGAGCTCTGCCAGGGGATGGGGCGCCCCCAGAGGACAGGAGCCTTGTTGGAGCACCGGCATCCACACGGTAACTAGTAAAATGATGGTGTGTTAGTGATCCGGAACTGAAGAAAGGCCACAAGGAGATCATACTGACCCAAGGAATGGTGTAGAGAGAGGTGACTGGAGAGGTGGAGAGGTTGCTGGGGGCCGCTAATCCAGGCCGGAGGAGGGTGTGGACTGGGATGTGGATAGCACAGAGTGGGTAGGGTATTGGCATCAGCAAAATCCCACAGACTGAAAAGCTCAAGACTGACACCTACCTCTTTTCCTTTTCTTTTTACAAAATTTATTTATTTATTTTAGGGGCACCTGGGTAGCTCAGTTGGTTAAGCGTCTGCCTTTGGCTCAGGTCTTGATCCCGGGGTCCTGGGATCGAGCCCTGCATCGGGCTCCCTGTGCAGCAGGGAGTCTGCTTCTCCCTCTCCCTCTGTCCATCCCCACCGCTTGTGCGCTCACTCTCTCTGTCAAATAAATAAATGAAATCTTTTTTAAAAAATTAGAGAGAGAGAGAGCGGGGGTGGGGAGGGGTGGGGGGAGAAGGAAGGGGCAGAGAGAGGGGGAGGGAGAAAATCTCCAGCAGACTCCCTACTGAGTGAGGAACCCAACTAGGGGCTCAGTCCCATGACCTGAGCCGAAATCAAGAGTCTGGTGCTTAACCGACTGAGCCACTCAGGTGCCCCTGAAAAGCTTGACTTTTCAATTGGAAGTGGTCAGTGGCCAGGAAGTCCGGGGAAGAGGAGACCTGTTAGGGTCCAGAGTCAGTGGAGTGGAGACTGGACTGGAAAGGAGGATTCGGGCCGATCTTGGAGGGCTTTAGAGGCCAACTTGCGTTTGTTTCTGTCAGTCTGCACTGAGGAGCCTCTGAAAGCTCTTGAGGAAGGAGTAGTACGTTTGCTTGGTCAGTGTTCCTTTGTGTTTGGTGCTGGGGCTCACGGATGAACCACATGTGGGTCTGCCCTTCCTACAGTCCAGGACTCACGTCAGAAATCGGGGAATGCGGGCACGCAGTTTATCAACATGTTGGGAGGAAAACACTGAAGGCACAGACTGGAATGGGGGCAGTGGACATTGAAAGGGAGCACTGCAGGGACCATTTACAGGAGGAAGGCGGGAGAGCCTGGTCACTGCCTGGCCGAGGGGATGACGGGGACAAGGGTAGGAACTGGCTTGCCTGTCGAGAGGCTGCCTCGGTTGGAGGTGCTTTCGCTGTAAAACCTGCAGCCTGTCCCGGCGGAAGTGTCATGCAGACAGTCGTGGACGTGGACCTGAACGAGGGGGAAGCCGGGCCCAGCGTCAGCCTGGAGGGCTGACCCTCAACGGCAGCGGGAGCCACTGGAGAGGAGGAGGCAGGCTCTGACCCGGCCAGTGTAGATGGTGAGAGAGGAAGCGGCACCCGCCCAGGGCCAGCCCGGCCTGCAGGTGCAGCTGCGAGCGGGCAGTTTGGAGGCCAGCTGTGCCTGGGCAGCGGATTCGAACGTAGTGCCTGGGTTATGCGTAAAAGGCGGCTGTGGAGGTGCATGTAGGTTAGCACAAACCTGCCTGGACTTGCTGGCTCATCCTGGTATTATCCAGGTTAAAGGGAAATAGGAGCCGGGGAAAGACCACGGCATTGATCCTGACAAGTTCGGGGGAGCCTGTGAGAGCGCAAGAAGTTTGCTCACCTTGGGGGCGACAGCAGATGCCAGCCGCATGAGGCGAAGTTTAACAGAGACAGCAACTCTTGATTCCCACCCCCTAAATCTGGTGTGGACTCCCTACTCTGCCATCAGGAATTGGCAACATGATCCACTAGTTACTTAAATGAGAAGCTGAGAAGCACTCAACATGCATCTGCTTCCCCCACCCTCTGCATCTCTGTTCTAGTTGGGGAAGGGGACTCCAGTTGCTTCTGCTTCTCCCTAGATCGCACATCTGCCCTCACAATCTGCACAGCTCTGTTTTGCTCTCCCTGCCTCCACTCACGCGCTCCCTCGGATCCACCTTCACAGAGCCCAGAGCGATCTTCTTAAATGTAATTCAGGTCACCTCACTCTCAGGCTAAAAACCCTCCAAGGGCTTTGCATTGTACTTAGGATAAAATAAAATCAAATCAAAAATCCAGACTCCCTGCTGGAATACCAGGTCTGCAGGACCTGCCCTGCGGACTCCCTGGCCTCTTCTTGCCCGGCTCCCTTTCTGACCACGCCAGGCAGTTGCATGTCCGTGCCAGACCCCGTCCTGTCCTGCAGACTTGGCGCGCGATGTCCGCTGCCCACAGTGGAACTGGCCCTCCAGGCAGGGGAAACAGCCAGTGCGAAGGCCAGAACCAGCTTGCATGTCTTGGGTTTGGAAAGAAGGAAGAGCACTGTGGCTAGATCACCGAGGGCCCTGAGAACCATGGCAGGAAGGTCAGATTTTCTGCTTGGCACCATGAGGGGGTTGAGCAGAGGAGTGATGTGGAGAGTACGCTGGGAAGACAAGACAGGAAGTGAAGGCGGAAGGCAGGGCCTAGTTTGGTGCCTGACACGTGGTAAGCACTCACGGTATATGTTGAATAAACGGTTGCTCAAAGGGAAAATAGGTCCAAATACAAAAATTGGAGGTAGAAAGAAGAATGCATGTTTGCAGTAATATTTCTCTGACTGAGCAGCCCTCGTGTTCTTGGATCATCAAACATGGGACGGGCAACACCTTCCTCAGGCTTTACCTCTCAGTGCAGTGGGACAGTGGACTGGACAGTTGTGTTCTCCAGCCGAGGGAGAGCGCAGAGACGCAGTCTGGGGTGCCTGGGCTGCTCCCTTGTTGGCCCAGGAGCTGTCGGAGGGCAAGGCTGCGTGTCCCTGTCAGGCAGGGGGCCCTCCCTGACATTTGTGTCTTCTGGAAGCCCGCCTTGCTGTCAGTCAACAGTGAGGCCGTGAGGTGACATTGTTGACTTAGGCTCCAGACAAAGTGCAGGCATTGAGGTCTTTCCAAGCTGCATCGTCATCTTTGCCTTCTAAAAATCATAACGTTTCTTTTTTTCCGATTTTATAAGTTTTATGTGTGTAGCATATACAATTTGGAAGTTATAGAAAAATGAAAGCAACAAATAAAATATCACCTATATTCCAATTACTAGAAGTATATTAAAACATTTGCAATTGTTACATTTTTCATTTATAAGGAATATAAAATTATGTATTTCAAAATAGGATACACAAGGGTACCTGGCTGGCTCAGTCAGTAAAGCATGTGACTCTTGATCTCGGGGTTATGAGTTTGGGCCCCACATTGGGCATAGAGCTTACTTAAAAAAATAGGACACACCCCCCCACACACCCCACATATATATGATACATGTGTATTTCCATATGATATCCAGAAAGGATACCATTCCATTATAACTTTTAGCTATGTCTTTATTGGATATATAACTGTTTCCAGTTTTTCACTGTCATAAATAACGCTGTGATGAACATAGTTGTGCATCAGTTTTTATATTTGTCTCTGATTATTTGCTTAGTGTTAATTCCTGAATGTGGAAAATTTTAAGATTCCTGACACTGCTCTACCAAATGGTACCCAATTATTTCAACAGCATGGTATGATTGTGTATATCTCACCACACCCTGTGTATTAGCAGGCAGATTGATTAAAATACAGTAGCTTTCTCCTGCCTTTCTTTTTCATCCGGATGTCTTCTGAGAGTGGTGTGTGTATGTGTGTGTGTGTGTTGGGTGTGGCCAATCACAGCATCTCTCTACTAACCACATTTCTGGAAGCTTCTGGGGCTCCACCTCATCCTGTGGTGGGAATCAAGTTGAAGAGAGGATGTTTTGGTGGGTGACAGACTTTGCAGGGCGTCTGACTAGCAGGAACATGGCGGACACCGCTGATGGAGGTGGATTCCTCCAGAGCCGGCAGGAAGCTCTCCAGCATGTTGTGTCAGCGGGGCTACGTTCTGGGCAGGGAGGCAGCCTAGTCGAATGCTGTGGGCAAAGTGGCCAGGCAGAAGGGAAACACAAGTATTTTAGAAAGAACTGGAATGCAAAATTTGGGATGGGGCAAGAGAATGCCACAGGGACCTTGTATCTTTCTAAATGAGAGTCATTTCATTGGCAATAACTGATCCTTTAAATTGCGGCATACTGGGCAAAATTAGATGTCTGTTTTGGGTCTGTAAGAACATTTTGAGAATTCTCTTCACATTCAGAGAATCCTAGACTCTCTGGGTTTAAAGGGACCTTTATAAAGCTTTCTTGGAATGCCTGGGTGGCTCAGTCGGTTAAGCCCCTGACTCTTGACTTCAGCTCAGGTCATGATCTCAGGGTCATGAGATCGAGCCCCGAGCTCTGTGCTGGGCGTGGAACATGCTTAGGATTCTCTTTCTCCCTCTCCCTCTGCCCCACCCCCAAAAGGCTTTCTTTATTCATTAAATGATAGACTTATTTCCAAAGTAAGTAGGGAAGGGAAGGGGGCTCTCACTCTTTTGGCTCATCTCCCCTGGTTGATTTCCAGCCAGGGTGAGTAAATTTTACTTTGTGCTCAAACTTTTGGTCTCTTTGTTCAGGACATGATACAAGATGAGAGGTCTCCTTAGATTGGGAGATATCTGACAAATCCAGACACTTCCAACTGAGTGATGTGACTGGCTGCATTTCACAGACATAGTTATTCCCAGAAAGGTTCTGGAAACCAGTGAAGCAATTTCACAGCCAGGATAGTGACAGAGCTATAGCTGGGTGTGGAAATGGTATTCCAGCAATGTGGAGTGGCCAGACGTAGAGGCTCCGACCACTCCAGAGGCACCAGAAGGCTCAGGGTCAAGGTCTGGCTCTGCCTCTTAGACATGGGGTGACTTTGGGCATATTGCGTCCTGCCCTGGGCCTCCATTTCTTTACTTAAGAAATAAGGGGTTGGTCCATCCCGTGCTAAAAGCTTCATTTCTAAGGGTGTCAGGTTTATCCTGTGAATACCTCCTGACTTCCCTGATGCCGGCCTGAAGTGTGAGGAGACTCAACACCTGGCTTCTTAGCTCAGGGTCCAGGAGCTGTGGAGCCTGTGTGAGGGACACCTGTGAGCCCGCTGGACCTCTAGCTCCTTGAGAGGAGGCATGGGTTACATCTGTCTTCGGCCGAGCCCAGGGAACATCTGCCCAGGTGCTACTGTGGCAGCTCCTGCTCCCACGTGACCGAGGGCTCCTGTCATAAGATCTCCTAAGGAGCTACAAAGCCCATCTCTAATTCCACAGAGCCTGTTAAAAATGGACACATTCCTTTTGCTCTATACTTTGGTTCTGGGGTACTTGAGCTTCACTGTACTCTCGTGGCTTTCCCGCCACGTAAAAGTGTTCGAGGAAAGCTACCAGGGCAGGTGGTGTGGTGGGCAGTCTCTGTGCTCTTCATTCCTGTGGTTGTGGGGGCCTCACGGGGAGGCTTCGATCTCGCTGGAGACCCTGAATAACAGCAGCCCCCATGTCTCTGCTGGGAAGGAACTGGGCTACTGGAAGCAAGGAGACGGATTTGACATGTGTGACAGATTTCTGCTCAATGTCTTTGATAAGTCGGGAGATGAAGACCAAGGAGGAAGACGGGTGACGAGAAGTGGGGGAGGCCAAGGTCAAGCTCGCTAGCTGACCCTGGGCCATCCTGGTCCATGTGCACTGAAGCAGTCCGTTTGGAGGACAGAATAGTGGGAATACAGGAGAGAGACGCCAGGTTGGAATCTGGTCGTTGTTCTTTGTGCAGGGTCGTGACTAGTGATCGTCATGAGTTAGGCTGGTATTGAAAAACCACTCCATTTTTCCTTCCCGTAGTGGTAGGGGGAGATGGAAACAGCTTCAACATGGGGATGAATGTCACACCTGTAGCCTCTGGGCCACCTGGATGTTTTCTGGAATCATCTCTTGCCAGGGTGTGGAGAAGAACCCTGTGGCTTTGCAGTCACGGACCTGGGGCGGTCCGGGCTTGGGGGTCAGGCAGCCTCAGTTCAAACTCCAGTGGTACCATTTGCAGGCTATGGGACCTTGGTAGCCTCTCGGTGCCTTCAGATTCTCATCTGTCAAATGGGCTATTAATGGGCCCTACTTAGCGAACGTAAGTGTCCTCTATCTCTGTAAAACAGATTGCTTGTGGCCGGGGCAGGAGAGCTCTGTAAATTCTGGCCATGATGATGCTCCTGAAGCCAATGCCTGTGTATCCTGACCTTTGTATTGATGACAATACCCCCTTCACCTCCAGGTTCTTTGGATGGGGGACAAGTTCTGAATGCAAGGGGCTCAAGTCCACCTTCCAAGGACATTTGTTACTTTATCCCCCTGCCCACACATGGGCCCTGCCAACCTCACTTCTTGGTATTCCTAGAACTTTCTCTCCATCCTTAGCTTCAAATGCAGGGAGGAAAGAGCAAGATTTGGAGACTTGAAGTCAGAAAAACTAAGTGCCACCCACACAGCCCTCACCCATAATCATCAGAGGAGACTAGATTAATGCACATGGAGCAGTAAGGATTCGATAAAAGCAGTATGTGAGGTGTGACTCCAAAATAATAGGCCTTTAAAATCATAGTAGGACCTCTGTGGCCAAAAGGTATTCTCCTTCAGGTCATACTCTTTTGAGGTTATTGACACACCCCTCGAAAAGCATTTGAAGCCGTCTGGAGCCACCTGTCGAGCCAGTTGTCACAAGACAACTCGCTGGTGTTTTCTTTGCACTTAAACATCATCCTGGACCCAAAATGGGGTTACGTATCTCAGTCTCCTGCATCAGTCACTAGATTGGGCTTTGGCTTTTTGTCTGTCTCCAGAATAACCCAAATCCATTACCAAGGGATGGAAATGTGTCATTTTTCAGGGAACTCGAGACTATTCCTTAGGCTCTGTTGAAGAAGAGAGGATTTTAGGAAACAGCTTGAGGAATAACAGCGTTATTGGAGTAAGTATGGTCTAAATGGGGTCTCTTTGAAGAGGACCATGTTCGTTGGCAGGTGGATTGCTGTGGTTGATTAGGAATTATTTATCGTATAGCCATGCCTGGTGGTAACGCAGTGTACTACTGTGTCTAGCCATGGGCAGAGTTGGGGCAGAGAGATGCCAGTGACAGCGCAAGAGCTCTGAGGGTCTCAACCCCTTCGCTTTCTAGCTACGTGGCCTGGGGCAGCTGTCTCACGTCCCTGGGTCTTAATTTCCCTGTGTTAGAAACGGGGCTAATGATACCTATCCTGCTTCCTTGACAAGGCTTTCGAGGAGGACGAGGAGCAAATATAATTATGACTGTGAATGCACTTTAAATGCAGACACAGCGAGTAATTTGAGTCAGAATACAGTGAACTGACTAAGAGCTGGGCCAGTAATCCCATCTCTGAGCCTGTTTTCCTATCTGCAAAATGGAGACCATACCACCAGTTCCGTCCACCTCGCAGTGCTGTTGTAGGGGTGAAATGAAAATCCATCCACGTGGACAGGCGTTGTAAGCATGGGTGTGCTGTGAACGCGGGACCGCATCGGGCCTTATTATTATTCCAAGTGAGGAGGGGCTTCACCGAGCAGGCAGATGCAGGCGGACGAGTAGAAAGTAGGGGAGGAGGTAGAGAGAGGGAGAACATTCTAGGAAATCTCACTGGCCGCTTTTCAGTCCCCTATCTCTGTCCTGTCAGCGGCCTCTGGTCTGAGTGACTAGCTCTTTCATCTGCTCTCCCTCCCACCAAGTGGGATGTTCTTCACAGGCCCGCCCTTGACCTTCCACCTGCAACTCGGTTTAGCACCTCCCAGGAGCCAGTCTCTCCTAAGGGACATAGAAATATGACCACATAAATTAAAAGTTGTATAACACGATAACACAGTAGTCAAGAGGGAGCGAGTTCTTGGGGGAAGGCTTCTTGGAAGTGGTGTTCTCTGAGCTGGTTGTGAGAAATGAGTCAGATTTTGCCAGAAACCCAAGGGACAGGGAGGGCATTTAGGTAGGGAAGACATAGTGTGGCTTCACCTGTTTTTCTCTGAGGGGGTGACTCCCACAACTACCTTTCTTCTCTTCAGATATCCAGGTCGATGCCTTCAGCCGCCTGCCAAACATGTACACATTTATCATGCTTCACTTTCAACACAACAGATAACAGTTATAAATGCACACATGTCACCCCTTCCTCCCCGAGAACCTGTCCTCCCTTTGCTTGTTTATGGTCCCATTGATTTCCCCGTCACACATTCAGAACCTCGACTGGCAGCCTTGTCTTACGGCTTTTCCTTACTCACGTGATCACCACCGACTCTTCGCTCCCTCCCTTGCTTTCTTCTGTTGAATCCTGTCCGTACACGTAATTCCTTTTGGACAGTGCGCCCCATAGGCTGCCAAGATGTAATATCCCCATTTGGGTCCTGAAACTGCAGTTTGGATCCCGGTGTCCTTAGAGAGATGCCCCAGAAGCCCACCTGAGGAGCCCTGCCTATGTCTCTCTGGCTTTCCCTTTCAGAACACATTGCCATTTCTCTGTAGCTCTTTGTCTTCGTCTTGCGCTTTCCTTTCTTATCCTTCATTCTTTTTTTATTTCTGGGTTTTGGGTTTTTTGTTGTTGTTGTTTTTTAGGTTTTTTAGATTGGCCTTTGGAGTCAGACCTGGGCTGGGGTCCCAGTGTATTATTTGCTCTGGAACCTTGGGCCATCTACTTGATCTCTCTACACCTCAGTTTCCTTATCAACAAAATGGGGTAGTAATGGCGCTTACCTGCCAGGGTTGGGGTGAGGATTGACTGGGACAGTCTATGTGAAATGCCTGGCAGTGCTACCTCGGGCTGCCGTGGCCATCGTCATTGTCATCATCGTCATCATCGTCATCGTCATCATCGTCATTGTCATCATTATCGTCATCGTCATCATCATCATCATCATCGTCGTCATCATCATTGTAATGACCCTGTTTTGGTCATTAATCTCCCTAACTTTAATCTCTTTCCCTCTCTAAGTTTCTCCTTTCCGTTTTGTTTTATTTCTCTCTTCTTCCTTCTTCCTTTCTTCTCCCTCTATTTTATCTCTTTCCTAACTAGCTGTGGCATACAACTGATTTAAAAGATATTGGTTATATTTGAATTGAGTGTCAAGTTTCCCAATCTTAACTGTAAAAGCCCATTAGTAAACTTTTAATTTATGTCTTCAAATAGGTTTTATTTATGCACCCCCACGGGCTCCCATGGGGCCAGGGGCGAGAGCACCCCGCTCTGGGACAGGCGGTGACAGCCCTGTCCTGCTCTCTCTCCCTGCCCAGCTCAGCAGGCCCTTTGTGCCGTGGCATCATCCCACTGTGTACATCTTCTAACACTGTAAACTTTCCAAACAAATGATGTTCTCTGATTGCCTTAGAGTCCCGGACCCCATCACACAGGGCTGCGGAACAAATTAAGGGCAGAATTTAGCAAAAGTCAGGTGGCCACACACAGCGTGTGTGAAGGCCCAGGGCTGCATCTCATTTTGTCCTCCCGCCCGCCTCCTGCCCGCCTCCCTCTTCCTCCTCGGAACCAGGATGTTTTTCCTTGCCTTTTTATTGTTTCGCCAAGCTGGCAGCCCTCCTTTGGTGGAGCTCTGCCACCGGGCTTCCTCTCTGGGTGTGAGTGAATGTTAGGGTGACAACACGGGAGGGAGACAGGCCTGCTTCCCTGCCCACCCCCCCAGCTTCGCCTCCAGGCACCACAGGCCCCCTTCTCAAAACTGCCCGTGCCGAAAAGCCTCCTCTTCAGCCCCTCTGCTGGGTGTTTCTTTTTCAAAAGATGAGAGGGGCAGAGAAAACAGGCACCAGATAGATAGCTGTGCCCAGGAACAAGATAGCACCCCCCCCACCCCCACCCTGCAGAGAGACAGAGAGCCTTTTTGTTTACTTATTTAATTGAATGGGAATCTTCTGACCTGACCCCAGGGCTTTTTCTCAAGGCCTTTTTTTTTTTTTTTTAAGCCTATAGAATTATTTTTAAAGCAAGGAACACAAGGTCACATCAGAGTCCTTCATCTTCCTCTCCTGCCTGCGTTGGCCTGCTTCCCTCCTTAGCACCCCCAGGCTACCTCAGAGGAGATTCTGTTCCTGGAAGCCTGACCCCAAACTCAGGGGCTCCAGGCCAGCCCCATTCTGGGTCACGGCTCAGTCCCACAAGCCTGCCTTGCTCCCCCAAGGAGGACGCTCAGCTAGACAAAAGCCCACT
Source organism: Leptonychotes weddellii (assembly GCF_054177405.1). Lineage (NCBI taxonomy): Eukaryota > Metazoa > Chordata > Mammalia > Carnivora > Phocidae > Leptonychotes > Leptonychotes weddellii. Next base: position 129,991,701 of record NC_138369.1, read on the forward strand.
CTCACAGGGAGGGGAGGATAAAGCGCCTTGTACGTTTTATACTTTTCATTACTAGAGGCTGTTCCAGGGGGATCTGTTTTTAAAAATCAGATAGATCATTGGGTCTCAGGTCTAAACACTTCTTAATGTGTATAGTTTTTCTTAGGGTTGCTCCTTTCAGGGCAAGAGCAAGGAAGGAAATGAAACTCCCCGAGAGCCCTGCACAGTCCCCAATCGAGGGCTGCCTTTTGTTCACACAAACTCATTTGGCTCCTAAACGTCCTCCACCCAGAATCATTACATCCGCAGCAGTGTTTCAAAACACAGCCCAGGGCAGCTGAGCTGAGTAGGCGGCTGCCCTCTGGTGAGATCGAGCCGCCTTCCCTCCATGCCCCCAAGGTTCCTGCCTGCCCCCAAATCTCCCACCTGCTGGCCATCCGGCAGGAAATCCCCCTCAGTTGTTGGATTCCTGGGGTGAAGGCAGTGATATGGAGAGAGAGTGCAGCCGTGGAAAGGAGGATGGGAATCTGGTCCCAGCCCTGCACCTTCCAAACTCCCAGAGCACCTTCTCTGCCCAGCTGGGCCACTTCTCACAACCCAGGGCCATTGGCAGCATCACTGAGCTCTCTTGGAAGCGATAGGCCCCTTGAGGCAGATTCCACAGTATCTTGTGTGTGGTTGATGCTCAGTAAATACATTTTTTCTTATTGTGGCAAAATATACATAACATAGAAGTTGCCATTTTTCACCGTTTTGAAGTGTACACGTTCTTGGCATTGGGTACATTCAAGTGTTGTGCTTCTACAACCACCACCACTTTCTGTTTCATTATCCCAGATAGGAACTCGTTAGGTCAGGACTCCCCGTGCTTCCCTCCCCCCGAGCCCATGCAAACTTCCATTCTGCCTTCTGTCTCTGTGACTTTGCCTCTTGCAGGCACCTCATATAAGTGGACCATATAATATTCTCTTGTGACTGGCTTATCTCACCCAGCATGATGTCTTCCAGGTTCATTCAGGTAGCAGGTGTCAGAATTTCCCCCCTTTTTAAGGCCGAGTAACATCCTGTTGTATGTATTAGCCCATTTTGCTTATCCATTCCTCCATCAGTGGATACTTGGGTAGCTTCCACCTTTTGGCTCTTGTGAATAATGCTGCAGTGAATATGGGTGTCCAAACATCTGTTTGGTTCCTTGCTTTCAGTTCTTTTGTGTGGTCCCTAGCAGTGGAATTGCTGGATTGTATGGTAATCCTATGTGTAAGTTTTTAAGGAGTGGCCAAACCGTTTTCTGCAGTGGCTGAACCGTTTTCTATTCCCAGCAGCAATGCACGAAGGTTCCAATTTCTCTAAGTTCTCACCAACACTTACTTCCCTTTTTCTTTTTCTTTTTTTTTCCTTGATAATAGCCATCCCCATGAGTATGAAAGTAAACATTTTTTTTTTTAATTTATAAATTAATACTGGCTGTATTGTGGACTTGGAACTGTTCCTGCCCCTGTTGGGCCCTGTTCCTGTTATCTGAGGTCAGACTAGTTGGTTGCTATGATCCCTAAGGGCAGGGGTCACTTTCGGAGAGGGATGGGGGCACCAAAGTCAACCCCGGCAGTTTCCCAACTTTGGCCAGAATGAATGATGCAAAGCACTGCGGATGCTAGCTAGCGAAGCAGGCTGCATGCCACAAATTAGTTTGGGAAGAGTTGGCTGAACTTCTCTCTTCTCTGTCCTCGTTGGTTTCGTTTGGGTGTGGTTAATTAGCAAAGACCCCAGAAAGAAAGCGCAGGGCTCTTGTCTCCAGCCTGCCACTTAGTTCTGGGTTACTCTGGGCAGGTGACCTCAGTACTGGGTCTTAGCCTTTTCTTCCTAAAATGGTGCAGGAATTCCTATCTTGCCAGCCACTCAGAATGTCAGGATCTAACAGGATAATTTAGCCCGCCTGAAATTATCCTGTAAAAAAAAGTGCTTCCCAGATTGTAAACATGTGGTCTGCCAGGCGACTCTCAGGAAAGTCCTGGGGGCTTTGGTTGACTAATCCGTGGCCTTTCACCCTTTCTACAGGCCTGCTCGAGCCTCTCTGCTGTGTCCCGGCATTCATCACCTTCCTGGCTGCTACTTCTAATTCATCCTAGCCTTCCCTGGTCCTCTGTCTCCTTCACAGACTCTTCTTCTCCCTCTGATCCAAGGTTCCCCTTAATTCTGTCCTTCATACCCCATCTTCTCATCCTTCCCTCTGACAGTCCCAAATTTTTAACCACCCGTCAGACATTTCCACTTGGAAGTGATAACATCACCCCTAACTTCATATTTTGAAAGCAGGCTTTTCTTGTCCCTCAAACTCATTCTCCATTCTGCTTCCACTCTTTCTTTATTATTCTTTTCATGACCCATGAAAATCATCTCTGAGAAGCTGATGTAGAGGTCTTCTTGCTCAGTCTTCCTGCTGGTAAGTGCAGTTGTAATCAAACCAAGTCCGTCAGATTCCACAGCCCATGTGACGCACACTGTGTCACTCCTCTTAGGGAGGAGCAGGGCAGTGCCGATGGGCTTGCGGCAGGAGTTTGAAGACCAAGGGACATTATACTGACCGGCCCCACGTCACGGAATAAGCTGGGATGTGGTGGAATGAAACCTGGGTTCAGATTGTGTCTCTCTGCCATTGAGCGCATGACCTTGAACACCCACTTAACCTTGTTGCCCCTCAGTGTCCCCGGGTGCCACGATACCCACTTGACCAGTTGTCATTCTCATTAAATGAGATAAATGCCTGTAAAAATACTTAGCATGTGTTAAGCACTGAATAGATGTTTGTGAAATCTGAATCTAAATGGAGGGAAATGAAAATAAAGGGAGGCTGCTTTCACTCTGTGACATAGGGCCCGCAGGAGCGGGGGATGGTGCCGTGTGGGAGCGGGCTGGGCCCTCTGGGAGGAAATCGCCTCTTTGGATGACACAGCATACAGCCGGGACACACCCACTCCACAGCTCAGAAACAATGCAAGTTGAAAACCCCCAAATCATGGGGTGGGTGGTGAGGAGTTGACTCTGTAGCAGCTGCTAATTAGGAAATCCTACTCCTGGGCTGTGCTATAGCATCCCTGACGTTGGTTCACAAACAGATGTTTTGGAACATTAAGACACTACAGAAGTGGAAGTTGTCAACAACTTGGGGGAAAAAAACAGTCAAAGCAATGAAAGTCTCTTGTTAATTGAATAGCCATTCATGGTACAAGGGAGAGGGATGGCCTGACCCAGGGCGCTGAGTGCAGAGGGAAGGATGGTACCTCCAGCTCAAAAAACACCCAGGGAATCGGGATATCTCAACTCCAATGCAAGTCTGGTTGGTGTGGCATGTGAGTGGGGTGTGAGCAATCGCCTCTGGCCATCTGGGGAGAGGGATGAGTGAGGTGAGAGGTGCCAACCTCCGTTGAGCCTCAGGGTGTCCCCTCCCACTTCAGAGGCTGCCCCTGAGCATCTGGTAGGGCACAGTCTCTTCTCCTCACGCCCCATCTGGCCCAGACTCCGAAGCCTGAGCCATCCCTTCTTTCCATTTCTCCAGGGCCATTTCTCTTCTGCACTAAGCGTCAGAGCAGGTTCCTGGATAGCTTCCCCTGTGTGTGGTAGGTCCCTGCTGACTCCTGTCCACTTTACTCTGAATTTCTCTCCCACTCGGGGTTTACACCTGTGCTGAATAGGGAGCCACACCGAAAACAAAATTCAACCACAGTAGCCCTCAACAACTCAGGGCTTCTGAAAGGATTCATCCTTGGGCCTCGATAAATATTTGAGCATTTGACCCATTGTTGTCCCCAAGCTGCCGCGTGGAATCACATAAAGCACTTGTATGTCCATAATCAAAAGAGACCTCGGTGTGGCAGAGCTGGGGACGGGGCGGCCCTGGCGGGCTGCGTGGTTGGTAAACCCCTTTCTGAAGAATAATTCATAGGCAATAAGAGAAGTGGAGGGACATCCAGAGCTAAACCGGGGGCAGTGGGATACTGTTCTTCTGGAACCCTGGGCCAGTGACATCGGGGGCTCGTCATGCCAGGGGTGGGCCCGGCTCTCACCCTGGGCGCCCCCAGCCTCTCCCTGCACTTGCTAGGAGAGCGTCACAGAGCAAAGCCGGAGCGAGGCCCCAGGCTGCGGAGAGTGGCCCGACAGCCACTCAGCCCACCTCCGTCCTTTCACTGGAGGGTTTTGACCTCTGCTGCCACCTCAGCTGCCCAGAGAAGGATTGGGGGACTGAGACACACCTGCCAAGGTCATCTCCAAATCTATTTGTTCAAACTTGACCGAGATCCCCCGAGCAGCTGTCATGGATGCGGCGCGCACGGCGTACCAGGTCCTCTTGGAAGCTCTCGCCTGTGTGTACTGTGTCACAGCCCAGGGTGGCAGGTGCCGTCAGCACACCTGTTATAGATGAAGATGCCGAGGCCCAGAGGAATTCTGTGTCCTGCCTAAGGTCACCGAGCATGTACGCGGTAGAACCAGAAGTCTAACGCCGGCAGCCTGACTTCAGCCACGTCTGCGCCTTACCCACAGCTTCTCTTTTGAAGCACTGAATTTCTAGATCCAGGCAGGGAGCTGGAGGCAGGCTCGTTTCCTTTCAGACGACAGGACCCTCCCGTAGAGAACACAGATTCACAAGGTATGGGGAAAGCGAGCAACTTTTTCGTGTTGCCTCCTGTGTTCCTTCAGGAAGAAAGGGAGAGATCCCCAGGTGAAGAGGGACCCTACAGGTAGGCGTTTCTCATCAATCCAGGTGGCCGTGGCACCTGCAACCGAGGGGAGGAGGGGAGAGGTGGCATCCCAAGCCCACAAGTCTCTAAGGTCAACAGGGCCAGCAACTGTGGTGCTGGGTGGCTAGTCCTTCAGCGGGGTAGTCCAGGCCACTCACGTGCGGATGTTTCAGAAATGGCTGGATTCTGAGCAAGTTGCAGGAGCCACCTTTATATTGAAAGTCCACAGGCTTTACCTGCCTCTGGGAGCAGGTTGAGGGACCAAGGAAAGCCCGTTATAACAGCCCTGGAGTCCTTTTACCAAGATACCAACCTTTTCGTGGTGGTGGTGGTGGTTCTTTTTCCTAGGAGATGCATTTTTTAAACATATATTTTTAATAACATAAGATCATATGGTATAAGCCATTTTTAAATTTATGTTTTCACTTAACAGTACAGGGCGAGCATAGTACATATCTGTAACTGTATCAGTAATATATTTTGGTCATCCCTTTAAATTTTTGTTGTCTCGTAATTAAGTTAACCAACTTCCGGGGCGCCTGGGTGGCTCAGTCGTTAAGCGTCTGCCTTCGGCCCAGGTCATGATCCCAGGGTCCTGGGATCGAGCCCCGCATTGGGCTCCCTGCTCTGTGGGAGGCCTGCTTCTCCCTCTCCCCCCGCTTGTGTTCCCTCTCTCTCTGTCAAATAAATAAAATCTTAAAAAAAAAAAAAAAAGTTAACCAACTTCCTATTGCAAAAATTTAGGTTGTTTCCAATTTTCATTATTATAAACAGTGCTGTGGTAAACTTCCCTGTGCCTGAAACTTTGCGCACATCCTTAATAATTTCCTTGGGATTAATTTCCAGAAATGGAATTCCTGGGTAGAAATATATGCCTATTTTTAAGGCTTTTGCAGTGGATTGCTAAATGTCTCACCAGAGAGAATGTGCCAGTTACATTCTTACCAGGGCTGTGTGGGAGTGCCTGTCTTGTATGCCCGCGATGACGCAGCATCTTATCATTTTTTGAGTCTTTGCCGATTCGATAGGCAAAAATAAATATACAAAAAGTTTAAAAAGTCTTTTCTAGTTTGGATTTGGATTTTCTTTCTTCCCAACAATACTGTCATGTATTTACTCTCCAGTTATACATTTTCTTTTGTGAATCACATATTCTTGTTCTTTGTCTGTGAGATGTCCATCTTAGGAATTTGAAAAACTTCTTTGTGTATTAAGAATGCCAAACTTTTATCATGCGCTGCAGACATTTACCCTGGCTTGTTATCCAACGTCTTTAAATGTAAATTTTTATTTTTTATCAAACTTATACATAGTTTAAAGATCAAATGTGTTTTATAAGGCTATTATAAAAACCCTGACCACTCCTTCCATTATCATTTTCTGCTTCCCAGAATCAACCACTTTCAACCCCTATAACAGCTTCTTTTAGTAATCATGTCCATACCTCTAAATAACATGCTTATATTGCTATTTACTGAGTTGTCGTTTTGTTTTTCGGCAATATTTATTGGTTTCTCTCAATGGAAATCTCATATTGAAAGCTCTACAAGTTGGAAGTGATACACCCTCTTTCTATTCTTTCGGGTCAGTTTGAGGAACATGAAAAGGCGTTTCTGACGCAATTTAAAGTCACTCTTCAACACAACATGATTCTGATTATCCCCTCCTGACTTATGTGCTATTATTCTCCAGGATTTGCTCTACCTTGTTTTATTAATCCCACAAATGAGAAATCATTTTATACATTCAGTGTTGCTTTGGGTTTATGTACATATTTACCATTTCCTTTGCTCATTATACCTTCTTGCCTCTTCTGGCTTTCATCTAGGATTGTTTTTCTTCTGCTTGAAATAAATTCTCCATAATTTCCTTTAGTGGAGGTGGTTGATAAACTGAAATTTGACTGAAAGTGTTTCTGTTTTGAAAGCTAGTCTGAAGATATTTTTCAAAGATAGTTTCACTGAGTGTACAATTCTAGTTTTTCCTCTCAGCACATTGAAAATATTTATCCACTGTCTTTTGGCTTCCATTGTTGCTGTTGAAAAATCAGCTGTTAGTCTAATTATCGTCTTCTGTAGATGATTTGTCATTTTTCCCCCTCTGTTTTGTGTTTTTGTTTTTGTTTTTTAAGTAGGCTCCATACCTAGCATGGAGCCCAACACAGGGCTTGAACTCACAACCCTGAGATCAAGACCTGAGCTGAGATCGAGAGTTGGACACTTAACCGACTGAGCCACCCAGATGCCCCTCCCCTCTGGTTGTTTTTAAGACATACTTTTGTTTTTTCTGCAGTTTGACTATGATGTGGGTTTATATTTTTGTTTTATTTAGTCTCCTAAGGATTTGTTGGGCTTCCTTAGTTTACTTGGTTCATTTTTATCCATTCTGGAAAATTCTTAGCCATTACCTTTTTGAATATTGCTATTTCTCTCTTCTCCACCAAGAACTCCAGTTATATATATGTTAGACTTTCTCACTCTATCTTCATTGTCTCTTCATCTCTTTTTCATATTTTCTGTCTTTTTATATCATCCGGGCATTCTCTCATGATCTGTCTTGTAATTATTAGTTCTTTTTCAGTCATATCTAATCTGTTGAGTTTCCTAATTTCAGTTATTATAATTTATTCATTTCTAGAATTTCCATTTAGAGTTTTTCATATCTTTTGGCCATTATTCATAGTCTCTCTCTCATTTTCAGTTTCTTATTCCTTTTCATGTACTTTTATATACTTACATTCTTTTACTGATAATTCCAGTATTTGAAGTCTTTGCTTATCTAGGTTGCTGGCTTTTGCCCATTGATGCCTTTTTTTCCTTATATATTTTGTGCCTTTTGATGGTGATTGATCTCTTATTCCTTAGAATTGTATCAATAAATGATAAAATTGGATTGAAGATATGTTCATTTAGAGAGCATTCACATTTATTTCTGCCAAGCAGGAAGCACTGTATATCAGAACCACTTTTCCTTCCCATTAATGAGGTATATGTGTGTATGTGTGTGCACATACGTGATGTGTATTTGAGATATAATTTACATACCATAAAATTCACCCTTTTAAAGTATAATTTAGTGGTTTTAGTATATTCACAAAATTCAGGACCAATTTTAAAATATCCTTGGCTTGAGGTTTAGACCACACAGGCATTGTGAATTCATGCTGTACACCCACGTGAGGGCTACCTTTATGGTTACAAATTCTTGAGTGAGATTTACTTTCCTTTACTTAAAACCAAGATCAAAAGACCACTTTTCTCTGCTGTCCCATTCGGCAGGGCATATTTTTTTTTCTATGTGCCTTATAGATATGGTATAGCCCTGGTCCCAGCTTTATACAAGAGTTTCCTTGGGGTGCCTGGGTGGCTCAGTTACTTAGGCATTTACCTTTGCTTCAGGTCATGATCCCAGGGTTCTGGGATCAAGCCCCACGTTGGGCTCTCTGCTAAGTGGAAAGCCTTCTTCTCCCTCTGCTGCTCCCCCTGCTTGTGTTCTCCCTCCCTGTCAAATAAATAAATCTTTAAAGAAAAAAATAAAATAGTCTTAAAAATTCAAAGAAATTAAAAAAAAAAGTTTCCTCTCAGACTCTCTCTTTAAGAGTTTTGTCTCCTATCTCCTATATCTTCATGGTAATCAGAACAGAAGTTCAGGGTCACAGAAGTTAAGCAGGTGCCCCAGGGCAACTGCTGGTTCTGGAATTAGCTCACTTCTCTGAATTCCAGCTCTTGGCTCATGTTTGGTCTTAGAAGATTTGATTCTTTACTTGCCAACTCAGCAATGCATTTAGAAATATTTTTTTAAAAATACATTATTTAGCATATTTAGTTTGTAGTGGCAGCGTTGTTTGGGACAGTGCAAGACTACTGTCTGCCTTTCTCTTTTGTTTACAGTGCACATTTTTTTCTTTCTTCCATCTTTAGCCAACCCTCCAGGGAGACCGCGTGGTTCAGTTCTAACCACGTCTTGTTTTATGTGGCCCTTCTGTTCCTTCTGCGGGCTGTAGTGGAATTCCTTGAGCTGACTAAGGACGTTTGCAGTTCCTTGAAGAAGGGCATGTTGCTGCTTCCTCAGAGACACAGCCATATGAGCCTGAGAGGCTCAACAACAGCCAAATCTCACACTCATCTTAAGCCTATAATAGAGTGAAATTCATTTTCTTCCTCTGCTTGTGTTTTACCAGCTTCAGGGTATGGGTTTTGAGTCCTTTCTACCTCCCCACAATCACTTTTATTCTGACTTCTTTTAAGAGACTAATTTCTCTCATTGTGCCCGAGGAGAGAGAAAGCATCCTCAAACCTTTGCACCTCTCTGGAGGCCAGCTTGACTTGCAGCTCAAATAGGAAGAACAAAGGGAATAAGCTGTATGGGTGGGTCTCTGATCTCCATAACCCGGGAGTCTCAAGTTGAACTTACAGACTTGGCGGCTGCCCCTGGAAACACCCCTCCATATCCCATTGCCAGCTGAATGTGGGCCTGGCCTGTCTGGGGCTGGGCTCCAGAGGAGCCCAAATGCCTGGGCAACTTCCCTCCCCCTTCAGGAAGTTTCTGTTAATTATCAGTTACAGGAAACAGAATAGGAAGCATGAAAACAGCAATTCTCAAAGGATTTGGGGAGAAAAGGGTTCCCTTAGGAAAGTTTGTCAGAATCTCTTATGGAAGATTTTAAAATCATCCCCCCCAGACCCCAATAAGTGAGTCACACTTCTGGTAGGAGGGGACCAGAGTGCGGAAATGCGGAGAACCACTGATCTAGAACTGCATTGTCCAGTATTGTAGCCATTAGTCACGGGTGGTTATTGTGCTCTTGAAGTACAGCTAGAATAATACTCTGGATTTTACAGGTGTAATACCAGAAAAAGAAGGCAAAGTATCTCAATAATTTTTATATCAATTACATATTGAAATGCTATTTTAAATATGTCAGGGTATGTAAAATATTTATTAAAATTAATTTCAGCTGTAACTTTTTAAAATAAAGTTACATATGTGGCTGGCATTTGTGTCTTACTCTATACATCTCTTAGACAGTGCTGATCTAGAAGATAACTTGTTCCTTTTGGGAAAGTGTGTGTGTATGTGTGTGTGTGATATTTTGAGCCCAAAACGTTGGTTCAGCCTATAGCCTCTACTGGTCAGATGGTTGGCCAACTTTGCCTGACTCATACAGATAGAGGTGACTTCATTCATTCCCACAGAGGTTTCTCAACAGTGCCCACAGCCCCTGATCCTAAGGAGAAAGGAAAATATCATTCCCAGGTGAGGAAAATAAAAATAGGTTTTTAAAGGAACCATGTAATCAGCAATAACTTTAAATGGTCCTTGTCCTCATTGCATTCTCTAGAAACTCGTTATACTCCGTGCCCTCCAATTAGCACATGTATTTCATATTCACTTCCATATTAGTTTAGATATCCAGGCTCTTAGAAGGTTCTTTTGATCTTCAGGAGCTGGCATCCCGGCAGTGGCGGGCTCTGGCTTCCAAGCTGTTTCTGGGTCATGTGCACACGTTGTCAGAGTAGCAAGACAGCCTTCTTGGGTTGGACTCAGGCGTCCCACCTACCTGCTCTGACTCTGAACCCCCTGCCTTGACAAATGGCACTTGACACCACCAATGATTACCTCTGTGCCCAGTTTTCCCACAACTTTTACAGGATCCTGACATTTTTAACCACTGTTCTCTTTGCCACCATCTTGGGCAATATGGCAGAAAATGATCACTTCAAGATATTTTCTGACTAACCTGCATCCATCCCTAATTTATAAATGTCCAACAACAGTCCATACAAGTAAGCACCCTTTCCTTGGCACCCCTGCATGGGACATGACCCCTCCAAAACCAGAGGATTTGCTACAATGCACTTTGTCCTTTCCGCTGGGTGCCGTGAGAGCTCAGGGACCTGGGCAGGGAGCAGGCTGCCTGGGGACTTGGGCAGGGAGCATGACCCCCTGTACCTCCTCTGCCTCCCGTGCAAAGTGGGAAGAATGAGAGCACCTACCTCAACGCTGTGCAAGATTGAACAAATGAGGGCACATCGAGAGCTGACATCGATCAGTGTTTGGCACACACACACACTTCTTTTTTTTTCTTTTTAAACAAAATGACATCATAGTCAATTCTATTTTGAAACCTGTTGTTTTAATTCGATAATACCTGTAGAATATCTTTATTTTATGTTACATTATTTTAATACCTCAGAGTGTCCTTTCATATAGATATACTGCAACTCGTTTAATTGATCGCCTACTGTAGATTTTCAGTTTTGTTTGTTCCTTCCTTCCTTCCTTTTTTGCTATTATAAACAATGACATCATGAATATCAGTGCAGCTAAATTGTCCACATTCTTGAGTATTTCCTTAGCATGAATATTCAAAGAAAACAGAATCACTGCCTCAAACCTGTTTATATTATAAGGTTTTGATAATATGGCCAAATCCTTCATAGGTGTTCCAGAATTATGCATGTCCCCGCCCCCACCCGCTGCCGGCAAGAGTAGGTGTCAGGGTGGAGAGCTGCTGGCTTTTACCCTCCTACCACACAGAAAACACAGTTCACAACCTTGACGCTTGGAAGTGCTTCCTTCCCTGCGCTCACACCTGACCTGCACCCCCCACACCCCTCCCTGAGCCTGCCCAGACGCCTGAGCTTCAGATGCTTGCCCCTGAGCCCCACACCGGTCTCCTTCTAGTGGTTTTCATCATTTATTCCACTTCCTGTAAAATGCAGTCCTACCTGGTATTTTTGCTTCATAATTTCTCCCACTGCATTGTCAGAATAATTCCCGTGGGAGAAAAAAAGAAAGATGAAATTATTCGACCTGAATCCACTTCTTTACTGATACATCCGCTCCTGGCTTTTCTGAAGGTTTCCGTCTCTTTCAGAAGCCAGCAAGTTCTCACTGATCCATTTTCTTGTGTTTCAGCTGCTGAAAGGAACAGTTGGCCAGAAAGTAACACTGAATCCCACATAGAAAACGTCACCTTTGATCAGAACCAAATGGACTTTTCCACAGTGGTCTCCAAGGAGGGTGTGAGGACTCAGACCCCCAGAAAGAACCACACTTCTTCAGATGCTCCAGAAAACTTCACTCCACAAACTGAAGCAGCAGATGCTGGAGGAAGAAACGACTCTTCCGGGAAGACAAATTTCACCATTTCCCCCGTCGGGGCTGAGACAGCAACAGCTCTGACTGCCCAGAGCATCACCATAGGTGAGTTTGTGCCAGTGATGGCCCGTTTCATGCATGTATGTCCCCTCCTGGAAAACGAAGTTTCTGCGTCTCTCTCTTCCCCAGCCTGAGCCCTGGTGCCCATCCAAGGGTCCTGGGCTGTGGGTCAGACCTGTGGCTTCGACTCCCTCTGTGGCACGCTGTGATTAACTGAGTTAGCCATGTAGACCAGGTGAGGGTGCAGATTTGCCTGGAGGCCTGAGCAGCCCCATGGAATTGACACTCCGTGGCCAGACTGAATCCCAGCAACACCGGTGACCGTGCCACACACCACAGTCTCAGAGGTACCGGGTCTGGTCCAGCGGGCCGTACAGCTGCGTCTGTGTGCACGTCGCTCCAGTGGTTTCTCCGTCAGTCTACACAGCTCAGTGGCTTGGCACTTTTTGCAAAAAGGTTTCAAGAAGGGGCTGGGGCTAGATGAGTAAGATTTGACTGAGGAAGGGAAGACAAAGAAAATTGGCACCAATTAGGTACCTACTGCATACCGACACATCTGTTCCCTCAATTCTCACAGCAAGCCAATGAGGTCACATTATCCTCATTTTAGGAATTTGGAAACTGGAGGTAGGGAAGTTAATTAATCTGAGGTGTCTAGGTCAAACAGCTAATAAGTTTTAGAGTTGGGATTTGAGCCTCTCTGTGCATCTGAGCAAGGTGGGAAGGGTAGCTGAGGAGCGGGATGCACAGACCATGTGAGGAAAGAAGAGAAGCTTGGTCTCTTTGTGGGGCGGGAAGGCCAGCAGCATCCCATGGGGAGGGCGTTGGTCACATGTGGAGGAGAGGACAGTTGTGTGGATGGGGTTAGGGGCAGACATTGAGGACTTTGAAAACCAGGCAGTTTAGATTTGGTGTGGTAGGAAGAGTCACCAAAGGTTTTTGAACAAGACGGTGACATGATCAAAGCGAATTTGGGGAAGATTCAGCTGGCAGGCAGGTAGAAGACGTCTGGGGTGGGAGATGGGGCAGAGTCAGGGAGACCACCCAGGCAGATGCCAGGTGCTAAGACCCATGACCTGGTGGCCTCAGGGGCAGAGAGGAAGGGATTGGTAAAGACTCTTCACAAAGGAAAATGGATACGACCTGGTAACAGCCTAAAAGTAGAGAATGAAGCCATCAAAGATGACCCCCTGGTCTCACGAGCTAGTTCCAGGAGGTCGGGCTGAGGGACTCAATTCTATAAAGAGTACAAGTGACAGTATTTTATGTTCCATTCATGAGTGATGGACAGAGAGCTTAGAACCGCACAGGATGCCGCCTGGGTGTGTTGGTCATGCAGATATTGGAAATTTCGTTTATGTTGAGTTCAGGTCAGTTCTGAGACCAGCTTTGTGGAATGTGAGTGACAAGTCATGGTGATCGGAATCGGATCTTTGGTTCCATATCGTCTGATACTTAGCTTCATTGTGCCCCTTTTATAATAACTTGACCACTATAAATGCTATCTTTGTTGGGGAGATCTGAACACAAGCTTTGTCTTGGTTTGCGGTCTCTCATTCAGGAGTGAATTTTTCACAGAATGAATAATTGCTCCTCATTTCTCCTCAGAGAGGTCAGAGGTGAGCCCACTACCCCATTACTCAGACATTTGGAAGTCTGCTGGTGGAATTGTAATTGTTGCCGTCTGCTTTCAGCTTTGGGAACTCCTCACTTGCCATCCAGCTCAGGGTCTGAAGGAAGAACTGCCCCTTCGCACACGGAGAGCGCAACATCCCGGGGGTCCCTGGCGAGAGGAAAGGGGCTCCCAGAAGAAGTGACCGTGCACAGCCAAGTGGCTGCCACTTGGGTTTTAGGCCAGTCCCCTCTTCCTGCTCTGGAGGTGGGAGAAGGGAAGAGAAACATCTCAGGACCGGCGTTCTCCTGGCTGCCTTTCTCCAGGACACCGGCTTACTCCCCTCCCTCAGAGCCCTCCTCGGGTGAGTGCTCCTATCCAGCCTCCCTCGCGGAAGTCATCCAGAATAGAAGTAGGAGATGCGCACAGCTTGCTAGTAACATCCCTGTCACAGGGGCTGAGGGGAGAAGACATTAAGGACAAATGTGAAGTATATGGGGGCAGAAGTACCATCTGTACAATGTATTTTCGTCCTGAAGTCCATCTTTATAATGTGCTTTCTTTAACTGCGTAAAGAGGAACATAAGAGTTGGTCTGGTGGCTGCTCTAGGCCCTTTGTGTCCACCATCCTCTGCTTGTCCCCCCTCGCCCCACGTGCACAAAGTGTTGTTGGTGTGTCTCCTTGCACAAGAGGCCATGCTCTGGGGTGAGTGAAGTGGTGAGCGTTGTGTCATTTGATTAGGAGTTAGATTTGTGTTTCTTCATCATTGCAAAATCGTTTCTTGCGATGGCAAAGATAGCATAGATAGGCATTTTTCTAGGTATCATTAAAAAAAACAACAAACCCACAGTGCCGGTGTTTGCAAGGCTGCAGCGGTGGGGGACTCGCCTCTCTGCCTCTTCAGCATCTAGTCATCAGCTAAGGCCCCACACAGGCATTCCGTTCCAGCAAGCCCGTTCTCAGCCCTCCAAGCCTCTGTGCCATCCACCCCATCACCCTAGGGTATCCAGCACCTGTCTACCCAGAGGGACTGTGATCCTCTCGAGGACACAGGTTGTGTCTATCACTTCTCTCAGGTTCCCTGCCATCCCAGAACAAGGTACAGTTGGTAAGTAATGGGGATTAGCATGTGCCCCAATATCACAAGGCTCCTCCAGCCGCAGGCCAAAGAGAATGCTGGAAATTCTGCCGGCCTTTTCTCTTCTCTGAGGTTTTATTCAGAGTCTGTGCATGCTGTGTGTGTTTTCATCCACATGCCTGAGGAAGCAGGACAGAGAAGTCTGGAAATAGAGGTTAGGTTGCTTCCGAAATTGTCATTTCCAAATTTTCATAGGTCAGGGGATTTAGGGATACTTTGAATGACCAGAGGTTTGGGTTTATGTCACCAAAGTATGAACGTGGATGTCCTTTTTGGAATGCCTATTTAAAGCAGCCAATTCCTCCTTTATGTACTCTGTATACAGTTTCTGCTGACTAGGTATGTATATAATTTATGATTCATGTTTTTGGAGATTCCTTTTAAGATTATTCTTAAACATTGGTTAGATTGGATAAAAGCTATGAGCCTATTTCTAGCTTCAAAGTTCTGTGGTTCAGTGATTTACAACCAACTTTACTAAATGGTAGAAAGGAAGCATTTTCTAGGAAGCTACACTTTGATTCTGGTCAAGGTCATTTAATATTTATAATTTAAACTCAACCCACTACTGTGGTTTGTATTTTGAAAATCAGCCTATGTTTCTAACTTTACTGGACTTGGCTCTGTTGTCACGTAGATTTTTCAACATTGAAAAAATTAGTTGGCCCTCAAGTTCCTTGAGCATTTGTCCTTTTAGAACCTTATACTTATACTTTTAGTTTTTGAAGAGTTCTGCCATATCTTTCCTACTCCTTGAATCTTTCACTGAGCATTTGTCTTCCTTTTTACTGACCTGGGTATTCTGTGCTAGGTCTAGGCCCACCTCCCTCATGTGAGGCCTGGCTAGCCAGGAGTTAGGCGCTTCCAAAAACTAGATGCTAGGGCTCAAGGTGCTGCTAAATGAGGGAATGTTAAATGACCCATCTGGGTCTAGCCTGCCAGCCTGCCCCCTCCCTGCAGAGACCTGAAGTCACATGGGAAACACAGTTCGGCTTTTACTTTTAAAGCTGGGCTAGTAACTGCTCACCTGCTATAACCAGAGCTCTGGTATACCTCCTACCTGCCCTTTATTTTTTTTTTTTTTAAGATTTTATTTATTTATTTGAGAGAGAGAGAGCACAAGAGGGGGGAGCGGGAGAGGGAGAAGCAGACTCCCTGCTGAGCAGGGAGCCCGATGCGGGACTCGATCCCGGGACTTCAGGATCATGACCTGAGCCGAAGGCAGTCGCTTAACCAACTGAGCCACCCAGGCGCCCCCTACCCGCCCTTTAAATCTAGATCCCGAG
The DNA here is from genome assembly GCF_054177405.1 of Leptonychotes weddellii. NCBI lineage: Eukaryota > Metazoa > Chordata > Mammalia > Carnivora > Phocidae > Leptonychotes > Leptonychotes weddellii. The sequence goes on from NC_138369.1 coordinate 130,007,614, forward strand.
ACCTTACTATCTCTGCCTGAGCCTGACAGCGAGCACTGAGAGCCGGCAGCCCTTGCCCCAGGCAGACCTGGAGGCGCCTTGCCCAGCTGGCACTCCATAGAAGGGAAGCAAAGAGGGGGGTGTGGGGGGGCGCCTATTGACACTTGGCTACTCCATCCACCAGTAAATGTGACCCAGCGAAAGTGCTGACACTTAGACCAGTCAGATGAGCTGTGCTCCCCTCAAAGTGAGCTTTTGCATGGCCCCCCGGGAGCCTGGCCCGGGAAGGATGGGGCTCCCTAGGAAAAACATGAAAGGATTAGACCAGATGATCCTAAAGATCCTTTCTAGCTCCAGCCTCTGTTACTCTAAACACATCCAGCCTTGGTATTCTGTGCTCCTGTCCCTCCTCACTGTACTACAAAGAAACAGGCATGCAGCACAACCTCATCTGAGGCCTGGCTAGCCAGGCTTTCCCTGCTCCCCAAAATAAATTATATGCCAGGAACGTATGCCTTAAAGCAGGTATAAGGCCAGACTGCTAAATCAGATTTTTAAAAAAGAGATCAGACGCCATTTGAAATGATTTTTCTTGCTGCTTTATGTCTTTCTGTCCTTTCCATATGTTCTGTTAGGACCATGTCCTATTTGATCATTGGGGGAAAAATAAAGCAACTAACAGGGAAAAAGTTCTCTTTTGAAGGCAGAAAGAGATATGTATATGTTGAATTGTGTGAGAATGGCTACAGTTGAGCACTAAATTTAGTCCTGAGCTTCCTGGAAACCAGGGCACAAAGGGAAACTGGGTGGGGCGTGAGACCATTGTCAGATAAAGTAAGCATACAATTTCATCCATAGGCATGAGTGTGTTGCGGGCTGTGAATTCTAAGACGACTGTTTATGTAAGGAATGTTGAGAATCGTAGTAGAAAATGCCGCCAATTGCTGTTTTTAGGATATTGTGCTAATGTTCTTTAAAAGGCGGTATTTTATATAGATTCTCAGTAGGAGCTCAGGGTGTAATAATGGATCTCAACTCATGAAAGTATTTCTATGGATAGCTGAGCCAATGTGGTCCAGGTAAATTGCTTTGTGATTTCACTTTGTAAAGGAAGAGAGGATAAATAACTGAGGAGATTGTAGATTTAGCATATCTTTCTCAACTATCAGCTGCTTCAAGTAGATTTTTGGCAGGTTCTGGACAGCAGTCAAGCCAAGGTTGAGCATTTGCTGCATGCCTGAGGTTCCAGCATTTTGTGTTGAGATTGGAGAGTGACCCATATACTTTTACCAGATGGGTGGGCATTCTTTCTACCTCCTGTTATAAAGATTAGGGAACTTGGCTTGTTTCTGCTCCCAAATGGATGGTCTTCCCATTTTTGAATGGGGGCTTCAAGGGTAGAAATGAGCAAGGGATGGCAGTTATTAAACAACCAATATTGCTGGCCCGTTGATTAGAAACATGGTAAATTTCCCCCTAGATACTCAGCAGGGAGAATAGTGTAAGTGGTGACTACAGATGAGTTTGACCAACCATTCTCTCCTTTTGTTAAGAGGTACGACTTGGATAGAAGTATTCACTACTTCATAGCTTTACTGTGAGGATTCAATGAGATTATGTATATCAAGTACTTATTTAGCACAACATATAAGGTTGTATGTAAGATACTGGCACATTGTACTTGGTCGGTAAATGGCAGCTTTTAATAATGACTGTGAGATGATGAAGCAGTGTTCCACAGAGCCTTGGTCAGGGACAACATAGCTGTTGTCCTTTTGTGGTTTTCAGTGTTTGTGACTTGTGTAATTGTATTTCTGTGGCCATTGATTTGCTATACAGGTATTCGGGCTGAGTCTGCCTGAATAACTGCCACTGTACAGTGAATCGATGAAGTAATGCAGTTGGCTAGGAATAAAAATGCTTTGAAAGAGCACCCAGCAACTGATGCGGTTGTTAAGTTGGCAGATTTAGATGATGATTCTAATGACATCAGGCCTGAGAAGCTAGGTGGTTAGTGAGGATTTGGGGCACATCTATATTCTGCATTCCTTTTTTTATACTACTGGATTTTTGTTTGGTTTTTAAGTAAGGGTGTGTTTAAATAGGCTAGGACTCTATTTTGGAGTCCAGTCTATTTTTTTTGTTTCAATTACTAGTTGTGTGGATTGCTTGCATCTTCATTTTGCTTTCCTAAAGCCCAGTGAGCAGAACTGCAGGGTATTCTAGGTATAACTGGTTCCATGGTTTGTACAAGAGTAGGAGGAACCTTTGTGTTTCCTGTGCTCACTCTCTCTCTAATTATATTTGATATTTGTTTGCGCTTTTGGTCACAACTGCACATAGGACTGGTCTTCAAGAGACCTTTTGTTTTTTTTTTTAAAGATTTTATTTATTTATTTGACAGAGAGACAGATAGTGAGAGCAGGAACACAAGCAGGGGGGAGTAGGAGAGGGAGAAGCAGGCTTCCCACCGAGCAGGGAGCCCGATGCGGGGCTCGATCCCAGGACCCTGGGATCATGACCTGAGCCGAAGGCAGACGCTTAACGACTGAGCCACCCAGGCACCCCAAGGGACCTATTTTTTTTAAGATTTTATTTATCCATTTTAGAGAGAGAGTGCAAGCAGGGGGAGGAGCAGAGGGAGAGGGAGAAGGAAGGGGGAAAGAATCTCAAGCAAACTCTTCACTGAGCATGGAGCCTGATGCGGGGCTCAGTCTTGTGACCCTGAGATCAGGTCCCGAACCAAAACCGAGAGTCGGGCACTCAACCGACTAAGCCACCCAGGCGCCCCTTTAAGGGACCATTTATAATGAGAACTTAATTCTTCCCTTTCTAGGTCATAAATAACAGCTTGAAACCTTTCATTATAAAGGTGTAGAGTACTTTTTATTATTTTTGGCTTAAAAAGAAAAATGTTTTTTCTTGCCCTTGGATCTTGCCGGCCATGTTTCTTCCCACTCACCACGCTTTCCTGCGGTTTATTCCTGTTTGGAATGAGGACGTCAGTGTGCCCTTCCGGAGGCCAGTTCTCAGGGTGTCCTTTGGAAAGTTCTTCGTGGAAGAGAGCCATCAGCAAGCCACCTTACTTCTGTGGAACAGACTGCATATTTTTACCAAAATGGCCTATAATTCAATTTTTGAGGTTCTTGACAATTAATCCAGTGTCTGCCATCCTTTTCATCAGAAAAAGTGTTCCCTACCTGGAGTCCTTGATCTTCCAGGGGTCCACTGGGGTCGTACGTAAGCTTGAGAGCCGGTCTCCAAAGCCTAATGAGGCTGACTATAATAACGGAGCCTGTTTGCTTTTGGATGGAATTAAATAAATCAGTGGGGTAACATTGCGCTGACTAGAAGCTCTGTTACTTCTTAAATGCGGTCCGGTTAATAGTCTTTCAAAACATCAGGTTTACGTGGCCATGAGGTGGGAATAATAAAGAATATAGAACCCTTGATGGGGACAAGGCCCGGAATGATTGCTCTAGGCTAGTATTATTCCCACTGTGGTCTGCAGAGCCCTGGCCTCCCCAGGGGTGACCTGGGGGCTGGGCTCCTGGAACCGCCTTACTTTTATTCATTTATATATATGGGTTTTAATCTATAATAGCATTTGAACAAAAGGGTTACATTGCTAAAATAAAACAAAACAAGAGCGTGTACCTTATCACAATGGCCTATCCCTGTATAATCTCTAAGCTGGAATTCCAGAGTAGAAGTTTTTTCCTTCCTCTATAAAAACCAAGGCAAAGAATGTCTAGAGGCTTTCTTCCATCTTCCTTTCAGCTAGAGCCAAAGCTTCCCATTGTGCTGGGTGCAGGACCTCACCGCTTCTCTGCTTAGCTCTATGAGAATCAGAGCCCGGGAAGAGAGAATGTCGGATGTGTTTATCTGTGTTTAGGTCCACATCATCTAGATTTATGCAACAAAATGTAATAAGCATTATTTGTATCTAGATACATCCCTGATTTTCTTAAACCCTTGACTAGCCTTAAAGCATGTTTTCTTCCATTTTAGCTTCTGGAAGCACAGAGGTGCTAAACAACTCCACTGTTCTCCCAAGCGCCTTGGCGAGTCGGACAGAGAGTATGCATGTTGCCACCACGCTCCCCAGTGGTGTCCCAGGGTTGCTCCAGTCCTTAACCATCAGTCTGTGGCCTCTAAATGAGACAGAGAGTTTCCTCAAGGACTCCAAAATTGCCCGGACTTCAGTATCAGCCCATTCTTCACACTTTGAGGCAGGGTTGCAAAGAAACAGTGAAGTAATCAGGAATCCGGGGGATGGGGGATTCATTGAGCCGTCCACAGAAAATGGATTTGGCCTCGCATCTTCCAGGGTCTCCGTGGGATTCTGGCAAAATGATTCCCCAAGTAAGTATTTCATCTTTACTTGATCTATTATGGACATTTAAAAACTGTTGGATTGTCTTGAAAGATGGCTTCAAGACCATTTTCCATCTCAAAAAAAAAGAAAGGAAAAGATGTGTTCTTAGCTAGCACCATCTCCTTTATCTGGTATACCACGTTTTGATTTTCATCCTTATGAGAACACTGTGAAGTTCGTCAGAAGGCATCACGCCTCCTGCTTTTTTATGGGTGAGGAAACTAAGGCTCGGAGGGTTGAAGAAGTGAGGGCGCAGTCCTGTCTCCTGTTCCGAGCAGAGTTGAGCGCTTGGCCTCGGAGCTGGTGCTGTGGGTGGCCTCTTACCACCTGCGGGATTGTGCTTAGTGAGAGCTGGCCTGCTCTTTCAGACAGCCCGGGGTTCGTTTGCGTACAGATCATTCTCCCAAATAAAACATGCAGATAGAAATATATTCCCCCAAAGTCATCATTTCAGTATACGCCCTCCAGTTTATTTTTGGTTTGCTATACTTGAAAATTTGAATTACCTTTATTAATAATGGAATTGCTTGAGAAGAATGCTTCTGAGCAAGCACTGTATGTAGGCACAGCATATTTGTTGGACGTAACACACTCTGTCCTTTGACCACTCTGGGGGAAAGAGAATAAAACACCCAAGCATGTAAGCTACTCATTCTCTTTAAAAGCTCCCTCCTTGGGAGACGAGCCATGAGAGACGATGGACTCTGAAAAACAAACTGAGGGTTCTAGAGGGGAGGGGG
>NC_138369.1:130013210-130067222 GCF_054177405.1 Leptonychotes weddellii
CCTGGGTGGCTCAGTTGGTTAAGCGACTGCCTTCGGCTCAGGTCATGATCCTGGAGTCCCGGGATCGAGTCCCGCATCGGGCTCCCTGCTCAGCAGGGAGTCTGCTTCTCCCTCTGACCCTCCCCCCCTCATGCTCTCTCTCTCATTCTCTCTCTCTCGCTCTCAAATAAATAAAATCTTTTAAAAAAATAAATAATAATAAATATTTTATTTATTTATTTGACAGAGAGAGACACAGCGAGAGAGGGAACACAAGCAGTGGGAGTGGGAGAGGGAGAAGCAGGCTTCCCGCTGAGCAGGGAGCCGGATGCGGATGCGGGGCTCGATTTCAGGACCCTGGGATCATGACCTGAGCCGAAGGCAGACGCTTAACGACTGAGCCACCCAGGCGCCCCGGTAGCTCTGTTTTTAACCACTGAGGAATCATCGAACTGTTTTCCGTTCCAGTTCCTCGGGGCTCCCCCAGCACTCACTGTGGATCATCTGTTTTGGTGATGGCCATCCTCATGGATGTGAAGTGGCATCTCACGTGGTTTTGATTTGCATCTTCCAGCTAATGATGTTGGGTATCTTTTCACTTTGGGAGAAGTCTATTCAGATCTTTTGACCATTTTAAAATCGGTTAGGAGTTTCTTCCTCTAGTGTCTGGACCCTAGTCCCCTATCAGATATTCCATTTGCAGACATTTTCTCCCATTCTGTGGGTTTTTTTTTTCACTTTTCTGACAATATCATCTTTTGAAGCATAGAGGTTTTTTAATTTTGATGAAGACCAATTTTATAAATTTGAGAACACTTTTTCTTTGATGGTCCTTTTTAATAATGTTTTTGGGTAATTTTATCAACAATTCTCGGCCACCTTGTCAATGTAAAGTGTGTGCTGACTAAAGCAAAAATGCAGTAATTTACCATTTAAGCTTATAATGGGCTTAAATCCTTACCTCTCCACCACTGATAATAGCAGCTCCATTTCCCCCATATGAACATCCTAACTGATGAGGAAAATTAGCATTTATTACTACTGATGTGATGTGGAAAAGCATATGCTTATCATGAAAGAGTACCACATGTATGGGTGGAGAATATTTGTGCTTTTTCATGTGTGTGCATGGAAAGTGCATGATCTGTCTCCTAGACAAAAGGATTCATTTTCTACCCTCACAATGTGGGGCTCAGCGTTTTCTCCTTCTCAAACTGGGAGCTTAGATGCTGTTGCCTTTCCTGTGTGCATCGCCTCCATACGAGTACCCTTCGCTCCATTGTGCATGCTCAGTTGGTTTGTGTGGGAAATGTGTGAGCAGGTCTTAGGGTTCAGTTATGAAGAGCCAGATAAGGAATAGCCTCATTCCCGAAACCAGCTCACTGTCAGTTAACCTAATGCTTTATCTCGTTTGCTCTGAATCACTCAAAGCGGACTCATTCTGCCATCCAGCCTTTCAGAGTTCTTGGTTTGTTCCTTTTTCTGGGTTTGGATGCAGCCCCTCTGTTTCAGGCCATGACTCTCCACTTTCTTAACTCTATAAGCCTGATGGGGTTGTTTGCCTAAATTCCATTTAAGAGTTTTATGATCTCCCCAGCCCAGGCCTTGTCCCCTCTGCCCAAGGGGACTTGTGCTCGGATACACTCAGCCCTCAAGCCTCTCCTGGTGGACCCATGGGTCTCTTAAGCCCTTCAGCCCGGTCAGGTCACATCTCTTCCTGCTTCCTGGCTGTCTCAGCACTGCTCCAGGTCACTGTGTATCCCTGTCCCCACACTCATTCCTTTCACTTAATGAAAACCTATCATGAAGTGAGCTTACCTAACATGCAGCTTTACCTCTGTTTTCCATGCGGTATCAAGAGCTAGTCTGGGGGCACCGGGCTGGCTCAGTCAGTAGAGCATGTGACTCTTGATCTTGGGGTCATGAGTTCGAGCCCCACGTTGGGTGTAGGGATTACTTAAATAAATAAACTAAAAAAAAAAAAAAGAGCTAGTCTGGTCTGGGAATAGGAATAAGAACCAGGGAAAGAACTTGTTTTCTCATAGAACCAGATTATGAGTATTTAGGCCAGGAAGAGTTGGACCTCATTTCCATAATTTCTGAAAAGGGTTTATTTGATAATCTAATATAAGAGTCTTTGAGCTTATAGCATAAAACATACACCCAAGAAAGGAGGGAAAGGATATTTATTCATGTGTCACCTGTCCCATTCCCACCAAGAAAATAAATGCATTAAGAAAACAAAAATTGGGGCACCTGGGTGGCTTAGTCAGTTAAGCGTCCGACTCTTGGTTTTGGCTCAGGTCGTGATGTTAGGGTCATGAGATCGAGCACCGCGTGGGGCTCCAGTCTCAGCGGGAAGTCTGCTAGAGAGTCTCTCTCTCCCTCTCCCTCCTCTCTGCCTTTCCCTGCCCCCACCTGCTTGTACATGAGCACTTGTGTGTGCACTCTCCGTCTCTCTCTCTCTCAAATAAATAAATAAATAAAATCTTTTTTAAAAAATTAAAAAAGAAGAAGAAAAATAACATAGAACAGAAAATAAGCCCATCTTTAACTTCCAACCACCATGCATTTCTCATTGATGCATTAAGGGAAAGAACTAACTCTAAAAGAATGATAAGCCCCATGTCAGTTCAGGAAAAAGCCTTACAAGCAATGGGGGTTCTCCCTCCTGGGCCTCATCAGAAAGTCTAAAGCCCCCGTGGGGTGGTTAGGCTTTTGCTGAGCATTCACCTCCCCCCCCCCCACCACCACCAGTTTCCCTGACATAAACTCTGTTATGTATCACTGAGCAGAAATACAGTATGATCCTGTTCACTGAAGTAGTAAACCATCCCATCAGTCCAGGTCACCCGAACGGATGTGCTGATCTGCAGGGCCTCCTGAGGTTTTGGTCACGATACGGGTTTGCAGGAAGCAACACATCGTGGTTTCCCGAGTGCGAGTTTCAGATCAAGACCCGGGAAAAGCCAGGGAAGCCCTTTGACTACCTTAGCGCGGGAAGTGAGGCTCATCGCTGGGACTCCTGCATGGTGCTGCCGCTCCAGCCCTGTACTGACCGGCCATCCCCTTTCAATCCCCTTTGCAGCCACTGAAGATGGTCCGGAGCCCGGAGGCAGTTCTGATGTGGAAGAGAGGACTTCCCAGGCTCACCACCCGCACACTTCAGCTACTTTCACCGGAACTGGAGAGCGCACGCTGCGGTCTCTCACCAACGCGAGCACAACTTCTGGGGAAGTGAGGCATTCTGTGGTAGTGCCCAGAGAAACCGAGAGCGCCACCCAACGCGGGAACGTGACCGTGACTGGTGACGCCCACTTGGTCTCGGGCTCACTGGCGGCCTCACCGTCCCTGGGAGGTGAGGAGCAGGATCTCTGCCCACAGTCCTTCAGCTCACCTGTCGGTGTACTCCCAGTCCTAGAATGATTAAGTTTGCTGTCAACCCAGAAAGTACCTTATAAGCTCTGTCTGAAGAGAACTTTCTGGGTTCTCCCACTTCCCCCCACTTGCCTCAGCCATGTGTGATGTTGTCTGCCAGGATGCTTGGACTAAAGGAGACCAGCCAGTTGTGGCCAAAGCCAATCTCCTGGGAAAGAAATATCTCATTATCATTATACAGAATGGAAAATTGGGAGGGTTTTCCTTTTTCCATTTAGACATAACAATTGTTCTGTTGGGGTCTTAAGAGCTTTTCAGATACCAATTTGCTTTTATCAAAAAAGGCATGTGGAAGGAATTTGGACCTATTCCCTATTCTTCAGCCGCTGGCCCCACTTCTCTTTTATTACCATTTCTATTGCCGCCGCCCGAGGTCCTCCCAGGAGGGTAAATAGACTCCGCACAGACTCTGCCCGTTCCTGCCTGCCCACACTGCTCATCCAGAGTGCTCGCTATCGAAAACCGCCTCTCCAAAGAAAGCATTAATATGTGTTTGGGAGATTTCTTGTTTGTTGAGTTGACCTAACTTTGGTTTTTTCCATTTGCAGTCACTGGAATGAGCTACAATCAAGTGCGTGGCACGGATATGGAACAGGGGACTTCCAGTGACTACACAGACCACACCTATGTCTCATCTACTTTCACCAAAGGAGAACGGGCGTTACTTTCCATTATAGACAACAGTTCATCCCCGGACTTAAGGGAGAGTTCTACCTCTTCTACTAAGATCTCGAACTCTTCACATTCAGACTATTCTTCCTCTTCCCAGGCTCAGACTGAAAGAAGAAATGTGTCGTCCTATGAAAGGGAGTATGCCCAGCCTTCCACTGAGTCGCTGGGTCTGCGCACAGCCAACGTTCCCTCCTACGCACCCACCATTAACATGTCCAACACTTTGGTTCTTCTGGACACTGATGCTGCATCGATTGGTGACTCTTCTTCTTCTTCAGGGCCCCCTTTGCCCCTGCCCTCAGTGTCCCAGTCCCATCAGTTGTTCTCATCAATCTCACCATCGACCGGGGCCTCTACTCTTCCACTGCAGTCCACTCCCGATGCGCCCACACCAGTGTCTTCCTCACCACCACCCTTACCAGGGTCCCTGACAGCATCTGCCCCTGCCTCACCATCTGCCTCCCAAACAACCCTACCACCTTCACTTTCTACCCTGGTCCTACCCAGGGCAAGAGACACCCCTGTGACTTCAGTTCAGACGGGGACAATGGCATTATCTGTGGCAATGCTCCCCAGCGGTCAAACAGCAGATCCTAAGAACCAGAGTCACCCACACCATGAGAAAGTCATTACAGAATCAAAGCCACCAGGCCCGGAGTCTCTGCCCACAGAGGCCCCTGAAGCTATAACAGTGAGATCTACGTCAGGGATCCCTATGCCCTCGACCTTAACAGAGTCCTCCACTCAGCAAACCCTCCCAGCCACGAGCACCAGCATACCCCAAACGTCTCCAGCTTTGACAACCACCGTCCTCGAGACCTCTCATCCCTTCAGCCCTGCGTCAACCACAGCAGCTCCCATGGCTGACCCCACAACAGTACAGACTACGGCTGAAAAACAGCTCTTGCCAACCAGCCCCGAAATCCCAGCACCACGGATCTCCACAGAAAGCTCTGTCACCACAGAAAGGAGCCAAGTCCATGGAGATGCTACCAGCCAGTTGATCCCTCTCACCAGTGTACCCACATCAGCAAAAGGATTGACCCCAAGACCTGGCATGACAGAACACAGCCCGGCTTCACATTTCCTCAGAACATCTCCCCCAACCACAGGCATTTCCACGGCTGAAGTATTGACTCCTAAATCTACCACCGTCGCTGCCCAGAGCAGCACGCAGTCGCCAAAAGCATTGTCATCTCCAGCCTCAGGTAAAGGGCGGTCACACCAGCACACGGTGGGCTGCACAGGCTCGGGATTTGTGGGAACGCGTGGCAAGGGCTGCTGTCTGCAGTAGGTCCGTGTCTGTGAGGTCACCTCATCAAATAATGTCATGGTGGACCTCATGTTCTCTCCTGTGAGTTACAGAAGTCTGCCTAAAGAAAGAGGGGAAGATGCCATCGGCTGCGTGTGACATCCGTAGATAGTGCCCTTGTAGTTGTAGTGCCCCAGATTGCAAGAGCCTTTTAAGGTGCCTCGAAGTCTCCCAAGGCCAGAGCAGGGCAGTGATGTGGGATCGGACGGTGGGAATACTGCAGTCGAGAAGCTTCGGGTGGTCTTTCTGAGACACGGAGTGAGTATGCCCTGCTCCCAGGTCAGAGCCCTGAGCTTCTCAGTCGCAGGGAAGGCTTCTCTGGATCCAAGGGAAGCCCAGGCTCCTTGGTCTTCCGGAGAGTGTGGTGCAAGTTGGCAAATGCAGGTTAAAGGGACACGTTCCGTAAGAGGACGATGAACTAACAGTTTCCCGTAGTGACAGGGCGACCCAAGCTTCTTTACAGTGCCCTTGAGCTTATCTTTATATTCGTGTGGGAGTGGCTGGTACGGGGAAAATAAAGCCATTCACGTGACTCTTCGTAATTTAAGGAAAGGTAGAAGGAATTAGAGTGATCCATCTTTCGATGTCATGTTCGGAATTGTACCTTTGGCTTGTCCAGACCCAGGAAAGGAAAACTGCTGTTGGTGCAGGGGGGGGATAGGGAGACTGACACCTTAAGGAAGGAGGAAAGAAGAGAACGCTGTGTAGTGACTAGAGCACGGAGCTCAGTTAGTGTCCGAGTTCCAGCCAGTCAGCCACGGCCAGCCGGAGGGCGGGAGGGCCATCACCACTCCTGCCCTCTTTGTGCAGCGACCCGAGCACCTCTGAGAGATGGAAGGTGGATTCTTCTCCAGGGTGGCTGGAACCCTGCTTCAGAGTTCCAGGAGGAGCTTCATTTCCAGCCAAATATATTCCAGTACCAGATGGAACATAATTCACAAATCCCCCTTAAAGCCGATTATGGTCATTACAACGATAACTGTAGGGGAGAATTAGTAGCATCATGACTGGCTGTTAATATGGTTTTTCTGACAGTATCTGTGGGACGGTGTTTGGTTATGGAGGTGCTGTGCTCCAGTACGTGATTTTAGGGATATGTAAAGTAGCCTTGTGGAATAGGAACACCATCTTTAGGGTTAGCTCATTTGTTTTCGGGGTGATTTTTTTGGCGTTACAACTCTTGACTTCTGCCTTCTCTTTCTCCTCCTACCAGTGATTTTTCTGCTTGGAAACGATGCAGTTATGTTGTGGGTTTCAGCTCTCCTGAGCATGTGGCCAAAGTCTTTAGTAGGCAGTTATTACATAGCTGGAGCATGACAATGCTGGTTCTAGATACCGAAACCCAGAGTGTGGTCTCTGCTCGTTGTCACACTATGGAAAGAGAGGGCACTGGAGTGCACCACTTCGATTGTTTGTCCAAATGATTGCACCATATGTGGAAGCCCGGTTATATTTTGAGATTTTTTTTTTGGAAAGGGGGGAATCCTGGAGCAGGGAGGATGGTTAATCAGGGACCTCTTCCCCCCTGACATGTGTTTTAAATTGGCATGGCTTCAAGTAGCATTTTCTAAGTGTCAAAGACAATCTAATCATCAGTCCTGAACCGAGCGACCTGTAAGCACGTAAGCAGCATTTAGATTTGAACCTGTTCTTGCATTCGGGGATCCAGTTGTCGAACACCTGTGTTTGCTCACGGACTAGTGCCGGGGTCTAGTCCCCACTGCATCTCTTCTGCACCTCCCGGGAACCTGCTCTATTTTAGTAGTGTGACCTTTCAGGGCAAGTCAACAGAAATAAGCAAAAATCAAATATTAGCTGGGAGAATTAAATATTTACCTAGAGCCACTTTACATTTCCTATGTGATTAACTGCTTTATTCCCGGAATGTGTTCTTAGTTAACAGCTGTGCCACTAACCCTTGTCTTCACGACGGGAAATGCGTTGTGGACCCCACTGGCCACGGGTATCGCTGCGTGTGCTCAGCCTCCTGGCAAGGGGATGACTGCAGTGTGGGTAAGAGGAAAAGTCATCTCCAGTAGTCTGTACCACAGTATCTCATTGAGATAGCAATAACACTATTTCCCTTCAAAGTGTAGGAGAGTAAGATTTTTTTAAATTAATACCCTGCTGATTGGAGAGTTAGCATGCTTCTGTGTTGTCTGCAGAATAACGTCAGGTAAAAACAATGACAAGCCTCCGTGATCTGGCTCCATTCTGTGGGCTCCCTGCCGCCTGCCACACTGGACCCTCTATAGCTCCCGAAGGACCCCTATGCTTTCCTGCCTCTGGCCTTCACTGCGCTGGTGCCTCAGGCTACCCCCCACCCCCCATCTGCTTGGTAAAGTCTTTCCTGTCTTAGTTCAGATGTTATTTGCAGCAGTCCTTAATTCTCCCTTCCGTCGAAATCTTCCACTCTCTCTGTACTTTCAAATCCTGATTCATATTTAGTGTCAGTTGTACACCTGGCTGCTTCCACCCTCAATGGACTGGTAGCCCCTCGAGGACAAGGGTAGCATCCTCCTTATCTCTGGGCCCCACTGTGCCTCGTGCCCTTTGGCTCTTAGTAAGTGCTTACTGGACTAGATAGTGATTTTGCTGTCTGCCGCGGATTCAGTATGGCCCGGTTTTCTGTCCTCTGCAGATGTGAATGAATGCCTCTTGAACCCCTGTCCACCCCTGGCCACATGCAACAATACTCAGGGATCCTTCACCTGCAAATGCCCGGTTGGCTACCAGATGGAAAAAGGAATATGCAATTTGGGTAAGAGAATGAATCTATCTTGGAATGATTCCTGCACCACAATATATTTTTTAAAATAACGTTTATTGTTTTCCTCCCTAAACAAAATGGGTATTTGTCCAAGGTATGAACTTAAGGAATATAGAAAGAAGTGAAATTGCTGCCTATTTTCAATCACTCAGAGATATAGCACCTTATTTGCAATCTTTTTTAGTGTGCATTATATTTTTATGTAGTTGAAACCATGTGGTATTTGTACAAACTTTATATCTTAAACATTTTTCCATGTTTTTTTTAAAGATTTTTATTTATTTCTTTGACAGAGAGAGAGACAGCGATAGAGGGAACACAAGCAGGGGGAGGAGCAGAGGGAGAGGGAGAAGCAGGCTCCCCACTGAGCAGGGAGCCCAGTGTGGGGCTCGATGTGGGGCTCAATCCCAGGACCCTGGGATCATGACCTGAGCCCACCGAAGACAGACACTTAACAGCTGAGCCACCCAGGCGCCCCACATTTTTCCATGTTATTAAAAATATTATACAAACTTCCTAAGGACCACACGGACATGCCATTATTTGTGCACAACACTATTTGCCTAACCATTCCACCCTGCAGTTAGAAAAATATATATATCAAAGGGATCTTCTAAGTACATAGTAAAAAAAAAAAAAAAAATTTTTTTTTTTTTAGGGAGAAAAAAGAGAGAATAAAACCCTGATTATCCTACCGCATTCACACATTCTTTTCATTTGTAAAAATGATCTTCACAGTCCTGTTCATAGGCAGATACATTTTTCTAAAGCTGCTGTAATTGGACCATGCAATTTGTCCTATTTCATTATCTAATTTAATAGTCTTGAAGCTGGTTGATTTTTAGATATAATCTCCAATTTGCAGGTTAAAAAGCAAACACAAATGAAAACTAAGGTCCTGGTGAGGTGCTAAGTGGCCAAGTTTATGCACCTGTTTGCTGAGAGGCTGCATTCCAGCCCACAGCTCTCATCACATAATAATGTGTTCGTCATAAGAGCTTCCTTGCACACAGGGTCAAACCCTGCTTTAGAGTGCTGAGTTCAAGACATAACTTGTTGAAGAAATGAGAAGTGCAGAACACAGAGTTAGCTAAGCTCATAAGGAAACTGGCAGGTAAAATGACTCGTCTTTGAATCATCTTCAATTGAACAGTGTGATAGTTAACATACAAAAAGTGCTCAGGAAATATCTTTTTGAGAAAACAAATATCTGTGACCTTTGAAAAGTGTTATTTGCATGAATTCCTATTGCCCACAGGGAGGGGAATCATCAGATATTTTAGGAAGGTTGTGTCAGATGACAAAACCAAAACGGTTAGGTAATGAGTTTGATGTGCTTTTTAAGGGAGAACCACTGTGGCCTGGGGGAGTCTGGGGCCTCCTGGGCAGTGGAGCTCTCTGCCTGAGGGGTTTGGGTTAGGATGAGTTTGGTAGAGCGTTAGAAGCCGCATCACTTCTGAAACAGGGCCTTATTGGCTAGGGTTGCATATCTGACCTTATTTAGAAGGACCAAGGACAAGGGAGTAAGTACAGAGCCCAGAGGTGACTTGGTGTTGGGGGCTTGGCTGACTGAATCCATTATGTTTCTGGTCCTGGGGACCGTTTACAGAACTTCAAAGTTCATTTTGCCGACGTGGCGCCCTGGGCAGGAGCAGCTCCATCCTGGGCCTAGAAATTTATTTCAAACACTTGGTACCCTACTAAAATAATGGTAGAATTTTGGAAATTGCTTAAAATACAAGGATCAAGTCAAAGCATTATTAAAGAAAAAGAAAATCTAGGAATCTAGACATCTGTTAAAATCAATAATTCCTCTTTCTCTAATAATTTATTTGCTTTTGGGTAACCTATTCCATTTAGCTACACCCTGGAAGAAATAAGCTAGGAGTCTTTGGTTTAAGAATGGAGAAGCGCCTGGGTGGCTCAGTCGTTAAGCGTCTGCCGTCTGCCTTCCGAGCCCCCGCATTGGGCTCCCTGCTCAGCGGGAAGCCTGTTTCTCCCTCTCTCACTCCCCCTGCTTGTATTTCCTCTCTTGCTGTGTCTCTCTCTGTCAAATAAATAAATAATTCTTTGGGGAAAAAAAAAAAAAATGGAGAAGCTGGGATGATTTTGTTTTGAAGCAGTGTGGGAAATGCCCCTGCCAGGAACCCCACTGCCTGGCTTCCAGCTCCATAGCCACCAGCTACGGCACATGACTCCTCAGCCTCAATGTTCTCATCTGTAAAATCAGATTACCACCTGCTCTGCTTCCCACTCAAGGTTATTGTGAAGATCAAATAAAATAAAGTATCTGAGCAAGCTTTGAAAATGGTAGAGTTCTCCAGATGGGAGGTATCATTTAACATTTGGTCCCCAACCTCTTGGACCAGAATTGAAAGCAATGAAAACACTAGGTACCCTGAATACAAAGTAATAATCATGGATCTTTAAAAAAAATCATTTATAGGGGGCGCCTGGGTGGCTCAGTCATTAAGACTCTGCCTTCGGCTCAGGTCATGATCCCAGGGCCCTGGGATCGAGCCCCACATCGGGCTCCCTGCTCAGTGGGAGGCCTGCTTCTCCCTCCCCCTCTGCCTGCCCTCTCTGCCTACTTGTGCTCTCTCTCTCTCTGTCAAATAAATAAATAAATAAATAAAATCTTTAAAAAAAAAAAATCATTTATATAAAAAAGAGAGAGAGACAAACCAAGAAACAGACTCTTAACTACAGAGAACAAGCTGGTGATTACCAGAGGGGAGAGGGTGAGAGGGAGGAGGGAAATGGGATGGGGATGAAGGAGCACGCTTGTCCTGATGAGCACTGAGTAATGTGCAGAATTGTTCGATCACTATGGTATACATCTGAAACTCATATAAGTATGTTCCTTATTCTGGAATTGGAATTTAAAGCTTAATGAAATAAAAAATAAGTAAATAATTTAAAAAATCATATCTATAGCCTATGTAAATCCACAGTTGAATGTGAAGTAGAAGATTGCCATAAAGCCAGGTGAGGTAAGATAGGCACGAAGATGTCTGTGTGCTGGGCAGGGTGCAGTGGCTGGGGGATGCGATGTGATGCCATCTTCACAGCTGCCTAAAAGCAGAGACCACATTTACTGTCCTGATTCGGAAGAGGTCTGTGTACTTAACATTTACGAGATGTGTATTTCCATCCAGAGAGTCTGGGTATCAGCCTGGACCAGGGAGAAGGGAAGATGAAGGAGCGGGGTGGTGGTTCTGGAAGCCTGTGTGCTGAGGGTCCCCCAGGCATCGTGGATCAGGGGGAGAGCCGTTCTTTTGTGTTAACAATCATCTTTCCCTTTTCAAGTCATTTAGCTTCATTGTTCATAAACATCAGAGGAACATGCAAATTAGAGCATGCTGAAATGCTTTCATTTGACCAAGAGTGTTTTCAAAGAGCTCCCTGCTGCTCAGCAAGAGACCTGAGCAGCTGGCTTCACTGAACTGTAGAACGAGCAAAAAGATGTTAAATAAGGATTAGGGGCTTTAGACAGTAAGTAGAAGATGTTAAATGTGTTCCCTGGCTCATTTGTGGGCCTTTTTCTTAATTCAGCAGGCAAGCATTCTGTGAAAGAGCAGCTTCGTGGTTCCTGTGTTTGGGGTCTTGTTTTTTTCCCCTGTCCAGAGGGAAAGATAAGAATTTAACATAAAGGAAGATAAGAGGCAGATATAAAGCAGGCTATACTAATTTTTGGTCGTCTGCCCATTTGTAAGTTCCATTCCCCCTCAGGCCCCATCAGCACAAATTGATGTTAAATACAAGTTTATTTTATGAGCGAAATGGGCCTTGAAAGCCAGGCTGCTTTCTTTCAGGTCTGCACTCAACAATATCTTGACTATGGGGCATTTGCATTGCCTGGCTTGTGACCGTGGGGCCTGGCAGCCTCCAGAGTGTCGGCCCACCACAGATGTTTGGCACCTTCCTCCATAGCCCCTCGGTTGTCCTGAATCAGTGAGCTGATTTCTGGAAGTCTCTTTCATCAGTGATAAAATGGGCATTTCCTCTGAGCGAGAGGGGTGGGGGCTGGTGGGGTGACGCTGACCAGAAGAGGAAACCAAAGCACGCCCTTGAAGCTGAGGACTTCACAGTGTGGGCCTAGAGGACAAGAGTTGTTGCTTTGTCGAGAGCTTTCTCAGGCCTGACCCCACATCCCCTCCCCTCCTCCTGGGGTTATGTCATTTAAGCCAGCTGGTCTTTCTTCTTTGTCACAGCTTTACTTAGCATTGATTATGTAGGAGGCCATTAGAGAGGGGTCAGGGTGGCTTCTCACAGCAGCCCACACACACTTGCAGAAGGCTCCTTGGAGTTTCTCACTCAAACTTTTACTCGGTCCGAGCCTCCTGCCCAGCTCAGTGGATGCCCACCTTCCTAGAGGGGAGCTAGAAGAGGGAGAGGTGTTCTCTACCCTCAAGGAGAAAGACATGCACCAAGACTGTCCTGCGAGGTGCAGTAAAGAGTGATACACCAGAGGGCGCCTGGGTGGCTCAGTTGGTTAAGCGACTGCCTTTGGCTCAGGTCATGATCCTGGAGTCTCAGGATCGAGTCCCGCATCGGGCTTCCTGCTCAGCAGGGAGTCTGCTTCTCTTTCTGACCCTCCCCCCTCTCATGTGCTCTTTCTCATTCTCTCTCTCAAATAAATAAGTAAAATCTTTAAAAAAAAAAAAAAAAGAGTGATACACCAGAGACTCACAAACACACAGCCATACGTGGGTCGGCCTGTTGCGTGTCCAACAGGTTATGTTTTCATTTTCAGTTAGAACCTTCGTGACAGAGTTCAAATTAAAGAAAACATTTCTCAATACCACCGTGGAGAAACAGGCAGACCTACATGAAGTTGAAAATGAGATCACCAAAACAGTAAGTTTCCTGAAAGGCATCTTTCTTCAAGTCCTTCGTTTTCTAGAACAGATTTCATTCAGAATTGGGAACCTCATGGGAATCAGCTGTATTTCCTAGGATGTTCATTTCCATTATATTTGGAAGGTAAACTTCATGGTAAAATTAAAAGCTTCTTGGACATAGAAGGAAGGTGCTGAGAACAACTGGTGCCCAATAGAGGCGTTTCTTCCATGTGCCCTCACATGCAGCCCTTACCTTTTTCATGTGCAGACTCATAGTCACAGATGGTTAGATGCTGTGCACCAATAAGAACTATTGGTGATGAGGAAAGATCCAGAAAATCCTACTATCTCATCTGCAGTTGACATGCTGTGTGACTTTTTCTCTGTGTTTCCAAACTTGGGGAGAAGGATGCTCTTTTTCCTCAGGGCAATGCCAAAGGCATAACAGTTAATCCTGATTTTCCAGGGTTGAGAATTCACTGCATAGATTATCTAGAGGCCTTGATTCCTCTTCTTTCCCTCTTTTCTTCTTTTTGTCAGGGGAAGAAAAAAAAAAAGAAAGGAGACGAAAATGAAGCTCAGATAGTAAATTTTACCTCTCATCTGCTACCCGAGACTAAGATTTGGTGTTCAGAACATCAAAAATTGCCATTAAAACAAGTTGTAGAGATTAATTGATTTCCAATTTCCATTTTACTTGCTCTTTATGAGTAAGAATATATTAGCCAAAACCTGTAGGGTTTTATAGGACTGTAGATTTTATTTGTGTAAATTTAGATTCCAATTCCATTTCTGTATCAGCTGAGCATCTACTCTATGACAGGCGCTTTGCCAGATGCCTCACTCCTGTAAGAGGTATTGTCAGTGCCTTTACAGCTAGAAGAGTAGGAGGCCCTGAAAGTTAATGACATTGCCTGAGTTCACACAGAGCAGGTGCAAAGTTAGGGAACAGTCCACTAGACCAGCCTCGCTTCTGACACCATTTGCAAGTTTGGGGATCCCCAAGACCACCCTCAGATTTGATAATTCACTGTAAGGACTTAGATCTCATGGAAAGCTGTTAAACTCATCGTTGTGGTTTATTACAGTGAAAAGGTCCAGGTTACAATCAGCCATGGGAGACACACATAGGGCAGAGTGAAGGAGGATTCCAAATTTGATGCTTCTAGTTGTCCTTTCCCCATGGAGTCCCGTACCGTGTTAACTCCTCTTGTCAATGATGTATACAATATTCATGGAGTATTGCTGAACAGTGAAGCTCCCCTGAGCCTTGGTGTTGAGAGCCAATATGTGAACATAGTCAACTGCTCATATGGCTGACTTCAGTCTCCAGTCCCTCTGGAGGTCGGGCTGATACCATGTAACCCAAAGCCCCCACATAAGTTACGTTGTTAGATATTTGGAGTAGCCCAGGGTCTCCAGGTAGACAAAGGCAGGACATTCCAAAAGCTTATTAATTACCTCCTGGAAGCCAAGGGCCGGACTTCTCTTTGGGCAAGGTTAAATTCTTTACCATACAGCAGGATATTATGTCTACTAACACTATACCTGGCATTGTCACTGCAGTCCATCTGCCTGTTGGTTGTGCTGTAGGTCAGTATTTCCTTCTGGGGTCATGCAGGGGCTTCATGCAGGGGCTTCGAACCCTGCACAGAGGTGCAGTCCTTCGTTGTTCATTTTCACCCAGTATGAATGTATAATTTATTAGTGATGTGACATCCCCACTCCCAAGAATAGTGAAGATTTAAGCAGTGACTAGAGAAGCCATTTAAGTAGTCTTCCCTAAGGTGACATTCTGTTCTGAAATGTGACTTTTCTCTTTTTCCCTGGAGAAAAAAAAAGTTTAAATCATTATACTACAAATACATCACTGCCCATTGGAATGTAGAGCAATGTCACACAAAGCCAAAAGGGTTTAATAACATCCCATGTTTGAATCCATCTTATGAAGAATCAAGTGTGCCTGACATACAGGCTTTGAAGACAGGCACATCTGCATAGGTCAAGGTATTGTGACCTTCTGCTGCCCAGAAAGGGTCCCCAGCCCCTACTGTTGGGGGAACAGAAAAGCAGGCATGGAACTTTATGCCCTAGAGGGGTTTTCTGCTTTCTCTGAGGGCACAAGGCAAACACAGGGAGAGTCACCCTTAATTTGCTCTCAACAAAGGGGCTCTTGACCCACGTAATATGATTTCCCATGGAGAGCCTTTTTGAAGAGGACCTATCTTTGAGCTAGGTCAACCCGCTGTAGATTGTGAGGGGTCTGCGTCGGGCCTGCCAGACCTGGGGTAGCTGAAGCCTTTTCAGTGAGGCTTGTTCACTCTGCAAAGTCCAAATAAACAGTTGCCTCTCAGTTTTTTGAAACCCTGGGTCCTAGGAGAGATCTGTTCCTTTGAAGATGTTTTGCATCCAAGGGTGCTGTTCTGAACATCATTTCCTGCCAAGATTTTCCCCACTGATTTACTATCTGCCTCTCTCCCTTTGTACTCGGGAAACAACAGAACAAGAGCAGGGAGGCATTTAAGAAGGGAACAAAAAAAGGACACCACTGCTCTGTAAAGCTGCCCGCTGATAACCTGGTGGCTGGAAAATGCCTGTTTTATCCTGAAAATAGGAAATCGGTTCTAGGTCTGAGGCTTTTATCTAACTCACAGTTACCGACAAACCTGTTTTTCCTTTCAGTTAAATATGTGTTTTTCGACATTACCTGGTTATACCCGATCCACAGTTTATGCTTCTAGGTAAGTAACGGAATTACACTCATGAACCAATCTATACAAAGGGGAGACTGTTGTAACATAGGCAACAGCAACAAAACTGGGCCCTGTTCTGACCAAGCCACAGAGTGACCCTGGGGCCAAGGTCACTGGACCTCCATGCTCTCCCATTCCCTTCCTGGAGAATGGAGATGCATTCATTTTCCAAAAGCCCTGGGCCCACATGTCATTTTAGGACAATTAAAAACCTACACACTTCGCCAACAGGGAGCCCAGTGCAGTGGTCATGTCACTGCAAACCACCTTCTCCTTGGCCTCCAACGTGACGCTGTTTGACCTGGCTGACGGGATGCAGAAATGTGTCAACTCCTGTAGGTCCTCTGCTGAGGTCTGCCAGCTCTTGGGATCTCAGAGGCGGATCTTTAAAGGTAAAGAACGGCCCTCTGGGAGGACCCTAACCATATGGTTAGGTACAGAGGCACTCGGGGCTCAGGCTCAACACGTTCATCACAGAGCCAGTCTGTGTTTGACATGGGTGTTAAGCGAGGGGCACTTGGGTGGCTCAGTCGGTTGAACATCCAACTCTTGATCTCGGCTCAGGTCTCAATCTCAGGGGCATGAGTTCAAGCCCTGTGTTGGGCTCCATGCTGGGTGTGGAGCCTACCTTAAAAAAAAAAAGAAAAAGATGGGGCGCCTGGGTGGCTCAGTCGTTAAGTGTCTGCCTTCGGCTCGGGTCATGATCCCAGAGTCCTGGGATCGAGCCCCGCATCGGACTCCCTGCTCAGCGGGAAGCCTGCTTCTCCCTCTCCCACTCCCTCTGCTTGTGTTCCCTCTCTCACTGTGTCTCTCTGTCAAATAAATAAAATCTTTAAAAAAAAGAAAAAGAAAAGAAATGTGTGTCAAGCGAAAGGCCTTCATGTGTCCCTACCTTTGTACCCATGTACATGCA
Organism: Leptonychotes weddellii; assembly: GCF_054177405.1. Lineage (NCBI taxonomy): Eukaryota > Metazoa > Chordata > Mammalia > Carnivora > Phocidae > Leptonychotes > Leptonychotes weddellii. Next base: position 130,029,892 of record NC_138369.1, read on the forward strand.
CCCCCACACACACAGCCTTGAAGTCCCCTGGTCTTTGGCACACTGCCTCTCCTTTTCTCCCGGACTTCATTGGTGTGGGAAGGGATACAGGAGCTGATAAAATGAAATCATTCTTCTTGACCTTGAAGAGTTCCAGCTCTCTCTGGGGAGACAAAGTCACACACAGAATATACATGCTTATCAATACCCCAAATCTCCATCATATAAAAAACAAAACAAAACAAAAAACCATGGGCAGTGTTACTCATCTTGTGTGTTTGTTTGCAAATTATCAATGCACAGAAATAAGACCAGAATGATGTAGGCCAGACTCTACTCACGGTGCCATTCGTGATGATTTCTCTTTTCTTGTTCATGCTTTATCTGTTTTGTCAAAGCTTCTGCAGTACATCTATGTATGAAGCAGATAAAAAGGGGATTAGAGACAACAACTTCATAAGGCAAATTTGGGTCTTGGAGAGGAAGTTTTGCCTCTGGGATGGGAAAACTTAGCTAGAATTAAAAGGGGGCTTATTCCTGCTGCTGTCTCGTCAATAATCAAAGTGAGCTCCAGTTAGCAAATTGTGCTACACAGTCAGGACTAGCGAAGGATGTGGAATCTGTGAGCCTCCCCATCAGGTGTCCAGATGCTGATGGAAGTTGCAGGGAGCAGGTTTGGTGCTGTATCTGCTGGAAGATCCAGGACATTCCCAGTGGCTCAGGGCTTTCTGAGTGCTGATCCAGAGGGCTCTCTTCATGGCCCTGTGCACCGCAGAGCCTGGGAGCTGGGGTTAACCCTGTACCCTATCGTAGACGCTGTAGCCTTAGCTCATTGTAAGGCTGTTATTCATCTGGGGGAAAAGCTAAGCCTTCTGGAACTGAAGTGGTTGCCATTTAGCATCACTGGGGAATTAACTAAGTTTATGCCCCATTATACTGTGCTCTCAACTTCGAGGCAAGAGCTCTTTGATTTTCCTTTGTTTCTCTTGCCAGTGATTCCAAGGTCCCAGTTTTTCCTCCCCAGTGAGTAAGAAGGGGACCTTCCAATTCACTAAATACTTCGAGTACCTCCTTTGTGGTCAACATTGTACCAGGTTATTTTTATGTCCCTAGTAAATGCATTTCATGTCTTGCAAATCAAGTGGCCACATACTTGGATTGGTAAGATCCTGCTCGGAAGTAGCCGTGCCCACTCTCCAACCCCATTCTTTCTACTGCTTTGATGTGGCCTATGGGGAAGCCCCTAGCTTCCTTGCTTCCTTGCCGAGGTCCCATTCTTTGTTTTGTTTTGTTTTTTAAAGATTTTTTATTTAGTTAGTTGACAGAGAGAGACACAGCAAGAGAGGGAACACAAGCAGGGGGAGTGGGAGAGGGAGAAACAGGTTCCCTGCTAAGCAGGGAGCCTGATGCAGGATTCGATCCCAGGACCCCGGGATCATGACCCGAGCCGAAGGCAGACACTTAACCGACTGAGCCACCCAGGCGCCCCATTTGTTTTGTTTTTTAAGATTTTCTTTATTTATTTTCTCAAAGCAGTGTTAGGTTCAGAGCAAAACTGAGAGGAAGGGCCAGAGATTTCTCATCTGCTCCCCTGTCCCGACATGTGCTGGTCCCCGTTCTGTACCTCCCTTTTCAGAGCCCTTGAAAACAAAGGCAGCCATGCACCTTGGCTGAAAACAGGCTCACTTTTCTGGTTTTGCTCCCGGTTCTTCAGGTTCTTGTCCATACCCAGCTCTGTCTTGCCTCCCTTTCTGAGTGCGAGAGAGGTGGCTCTGATAAGCAGGGGCTGTCATGTTCCAACACCTGGGTGTTCCCACTGGGCTACTGGACCCTCCACTTCCTCACCTTCCAAGGAACTACAGTTCTCATGCCTCCGGAGGCTTAGAGTCTTTGGCAATCCCCCAGGGAGTGTCTCAGCCTTGGGTTTGCATAAGTTCTCATTGTCTGTCTGGCGGATGTTATGCCCAGGAACGACCATGGGAATTGTAGATGTAGAACAATCACATTGCCAGGCTTAAAATGAAAATGGGATTATACATGGTTGCATTTGGTGGATTTGTGATGGAATGTTCTCTAAGGATTTTTAGGATAGCGACTCCTCTGTTGCAGAGGCAAGGCCAACTTTCCTTGCTTCTGTGCAGGGAAGGGTTGCTTTAGCAGGCAAGTAGTGTTTGCCAGCAGGCTGGATTAATGGGCAGGATGGAAGGAAAATGTGACATTGGCTTCCAGAAAATATCTAATCAGGCCAGGCAACTCAGGTCGGCTGCTGGACAAGGCCAGCACCAGCCTTTTGCCCCAGAAGTGTTTCTTTATATTAAAGCTTGAGGATTGGCAAAGCCTTCAAAAAGTTTAGAGGAGGGGCGGAGGGGGTTGGTCCCTCTGCAGTGCCAGCTTTGCAGCAAGCCTGGTGAGGTTTTCCATTTTCTTAATTTTTCTCGCTTAAATACCAACTTTTCACAATAAACAAAGGAAATTCTATCACACGCACAAATAGAGTTCTGCTTTAGCACGCCAGCTTCCAATGATAAAGACAGGAAATGCAGTGTTGAAAACCAAAGCTGTGTCCTAAACTTACCTCCCTGTGACCAGGCCGTACGGCAGGTGCCAAGCCCTCGGGACTCAGAAAAGGAGGTGGAGGCGGGGGCCCCGAGTGGGTGTCAGCTCACATCACTACGGTGGGGGCCGCTGTGCTGTGATAAGAGCTGACTCCTGGTTTTTGCATGCATTGGTGTCTTCCTTAAGGTGGGAGAGGGGAGACATGCCTCCCTGCACCATATACACGCATTGCCCTTCGGTGGCCTCTCCTGGTTGCGAACTTGCTCTTAACCTCCCGGCAGCAAGAGCAAATCTCAGCGTTGCCTTCCCCTTCCCCCTCCTGTAAAGACATTAGTGTTCGCTATCCAGTTAGTTGCCTATTTTTGTTCTACTGTGTACCCCACTTACATGTGTCTTTTTGTCGGGCCTGTCTTAGATAGTAAGCGTACCCTCGTCAGGTCTCGTGTATACATACAGAGAGGGTCTACTGTATGCAGCCTCAGGGAGGGTCTGCTGTATACAGCCTCAGAGAGGGCCACATGCCCAACAATGAATGCTTTTTGATAAAAAGGAAATACTTCTTTGTCACCCGTGACAGGAGCACGGCCCACGTGCCCAGAGCTGGACAAGCCAAGTAGATTAACATGTAGAAAGTCAGGCCCTAAAGAGAAGGAGGTAGCAAGCCTGAAAGAGACACTCCTCTGCCCACACCTGCCTTCCGTGGTGACAGCCTGGTAGACTGACAGCCCGACAGCACCTTCAGAGCATGTACTGAGCGCCGTGTGTCACCATCTCTGGGCAAGGTGATGGAGCCCCCGAGATGAAGAAGCCCCCCAAAACCCGCCAGTGCAGCGGGGAGACAGCCAGGAAACATAATTAAAGAACATCATGGTGGGGCAGCAGATGATCTGCCGCGCCGACCCTGGGAATCCATCTGTGGGCCGCAGGCTACCCTGTCTCGGGAGTGCACGGCCTCCCTTCAGGCCGCAGACTCAGAGCAGACCCAGACACAGCCTCCACTGGAGACAGGTCTGAGCCTCACCGAGTCCTACGCAGGGCATGGTGACGTTTCCCGGCTCTGTGCTGGCTCCCGCTGCGGTGCTTTAGCAGGCAGCCACAGCAGAGAGCACGGCATCTGGGGCAGGGGTTGCCGTGGATGCTGGAGTCGGGGACAGCACGCCCTTTCTTCTGTCTGGGTTCTCTGTCCCACGGCATGCTTGAGGCCCCGGGGGCCTGGGGGCTGAGCCAGGGAAGGAATGGCAGAGGGGGCTCCAAGGGGGCTTCTAAAAGGAGTCTTGTACCAGGCAGGCTTTTTGGAAATTGTTCTCAGAGCCTCTTTAAATGGAAAGTTCATGCATCTTCGGGTTTGAAGTGGAGAAGGGTTTGTTTTATGTCACCGTCTTGCTTTTCCATTCTAGCGGGCAGCCTGTGCAAGCGGAAGACTCCGGAATGTGACAAGGAGACCTCCATCTGCACCGATCTGGACGGGGTCGCCCTGTGTCAGTGCAAGTCGGGCTACTTCCAGTTCAACAAGATGGACCACTCCTGCCGAGGTACCAGCAGGTTCTCGGGGCTCCTGCGGCCTGTCCCGGCACGGGGAAGATGCTTTTCTCTGCCCCAAGCCCTCTGCTCTAGGTGTGACGGTTCCAAACTGGGAGTAATTTGTTCTTGTCCTGTTGGCCACAGCAGGACTGGGTATGTTATCTCCGTAGAATAATAGCATTATCTCTGACTAGTGCACACTGGTCTGGCCCTTCATGTTCGGAGGAAAAGAAGACAGAATGGGAAAGCCCATGCCTAACTTCACTTAGAGAAGTTAGGAAAATTATTGTTTTAATTCCCAAAGCTTGATTCTGTTGTCTGCTAATCTTTGAAAATGGAAACCCAAGCACGGAGTCAGGCCTGTCCCTTTTATTTATTTATTTATTTTATTATATTTTTTTAAAGATTTTATTTATTTGACAGAGAGAGACACAGCGAGAGAGGGAACACAAGCAGGGGGAGTGGGACACCTCAAATCTGAGGTCAGTGCTCAGTCAGTGGGAGAGGGAGAAGCAGGCTTCCTGCCGAGCAGGGAGCCCGATGTGGGGCTCGATCCCAGGACCCTGGGATCATGACCCGAGCCAAAGGCAGACACCCAACCACCTGAGCCACCCAGGCGCACCAAGCCTGTCCCTTTTAGAGGCAGCTGTGGCCTCATGGACAAAGTCCTGCTGAGGCTTAGGAGAGTCAGAGTCCGACTCTACCTCACGGATCATGTATCTTCCTGGGCCAGACACTTTGCTTTGCTTGAGCCTGTTTTTCCTCTTCTGCAAAATGGGTACAGCGGTGCTCCCTTGGACATTCTAGGAATTGAGGAAGGCCGTGTATAGGGAGGTGCTTTGTAAGCCATCAGCATCAACCCTTGCTTTTCACCAGGACAGGGCTGAATTAGTGAGTTCTAGGTTTAAAGGTTTCATGAGGGGTGTAAGGGTGTAATTCTGCTAACCGTTTAGGTGAGACTCAAATTCGTTCAGTTTGAAATAAAGGGCGCTCCGTGAGTGCACGGCCAGAATGCTGCTGTAAAGTAAAATTCATTCAAGTCCAGCGCACTGTGTCTCTGCCTCATAAAAGACTGCTGGAATTTGTAATCCCCAGAAAAACGAGCAATCCCAAGGCCCTCGTGTAGCTGGCAGCCTATTGCACCACATGGGAGTGTCTGCATCACAGGCTTCCTGCTTGGCCAGCACCTGCTGGGGACAGATGTACTGGACCCTGAGTGGAAGTCACATACTAGGGAAAGGTGACATGCCACTTCTTGCTATCAGGACCTCCCAGTGGAGACTGGCTCCATCAGGAGAGGATAAAAATACATCTCAGGGCCGTGCGGTCGTCCTGAGCTTCAGACCTCCTGACTCAGGTTTGTACACAATGGCTTTGGAAGTGCGGACCTCTGCTCTGCACGCCGGCCCTGCCCTGGGCTCTGACCCCGTGTGCGGGCCAGCAGTCCTGAGGCGTGGTGACCTCGCAGCGTTGATCAGCGCATGTCAGTGTGCCCCTTTGATGCACAGAAGATTCCTAGTTCCATCTTACCTGGTTTAATGCAAAGTATTCCTTGCTCTTCTTGGAGACTGGGGCGTTGAGCCCCGCTTCATGTGGGAAGGTGACCTCTGCTAAATCCATGTGCTGGGGTGCTGGAGAGCTGGCAGGAGGGAAGGCGGGGTGGGTAGAAGTGGGGCCCATGGGAGTGGTGGCCCCAGTACACTGAGTCCCTGGAGTCTCTGACAGCCTCGAGAACAGCCCTGCCACCTCTGCTCTGGCGGCCCCAGCCACTTGCCTCTGTTTCCAAGTCAGCGATTTCTTACTTGTCTCGCTTGCAGACTAGCATTAGCGATAGCAGGACCGTCCGAGACTTTTCAAATGCAATGACAGCCTCCGGCAACCGTATGTTGATCAAGTAAGGACCCAAGATGCAGCATGAGGATACCTTGGTTGGCTCTCGGGCTTGTTGCCAAGGCCCTGCTAAGCCTCATTTCTGTAGTATCCTCGTTGGTTAGACTTTCATCCGTGGCCATCAGGCCTCTGATGAACGGAATTGGCAGGTCCTCAGGCCACAGCCCCGTTGGCTGGGTTCTGATGGGTTGCAGTGACATCTTCTGGCCATTGATGCTGGAGCACAGGGGTATTTAAAATAAGTCCCCTTTTGGACACCTCAAATCTGAGGTCAGTGCTCAGTCTAAATGGGGGCTAGGGGTATGTGGGTATGTTTTCTAAAGCTGTACATCAGCGAGCCTGTATTGTTCTCTGTTGTACACATATATGCACTCATTAGTGTTTCACATAAAAGAGCTTCACGGTGTCTTTACCAGACTTGCAAAGCGTCATATAAAATTAAAGTAGGTGTCCTTCCCACAGGTGTCTTAGCTTCCTTCCATCACGCAGGCCTCTTTCTCTCACCAGGCTGCAAATGCCTTGAAAGCCAGACCTGTGTCTAGAATATGCTTAGCACATTGTGGCCTTTGACAAATGTCTGTCGAATTAACAAATGGATGGCAGGGCAGCAAATATGATAGGACAAGAGTGGCAGGTCTTGGGAACAAAATGAGCCTTGAAGACTCCACCACTTATTTTACCAAAAAGGCCAGAAGACTTGCATTGGCTTGTGTCGCATGGCAGGAGGGGAAGCCCAGTCTGGGCACAAAGACTGGCCGTTGCTACACTCCTCTTGTCTTCAGTGCCCCACGGGTCACTGTCCTGCCAGTGTGTGGAGAAGAGGAGCTGGAACCTAAGATACACTGGAGCCTTCTGATGAGCTTTCCCTCCAAGAACCCCGAGGACAGCACCAGGCCCGTGGCGGCACGCTGTCTTTGACGAATGACGGAACGAGCCCATTTGAAGTAAAGAAGTATTGTTACACCAGGAAGTCAGGCCCCTTCCGAAGCCAAGTGAAAACAGCCCAGCCCGTCAGCTCGTGGGCAGGACAACAGATGGACGTTCCGTCTGGCAGGATGACAGCCACGGGGTGGAAAGCTCCCACCCAGCAGATGAGGGTTGGGTGGGTCGATCTGATGTAAAAACATTTCCAGGAAGAAGTGTTCAGAATAGAACAGACTGGTGTGACATCAGCCTGCCTCGGTGCCGAGATGGATGGGGATGAGTCACGGGGATGCCAGCCGTCCCTAGGAAGCTGCCTGCAGACAGAGCCATGGGGCACCCAGGGCTGGCTCCCCGACTCCCACAAACCACTGTAGCATGAGGACAGCCTGGGCCCAGTGCTTTCCACACCCAGGGAAGCAGGAGTTCTCAGCTTGTTCCTCAGAGGAGCCTCGCCTGAGTAAGGCCAGCAGCAGTCTCAAACATGTCAAAGGTGTGGGAGGGCGCCTCGTTCCTCCTTCCCTAAATGGGATATGATTTTGCCCTACTTTGTTGCAAAAAATGCAGAAAGGTAGGCTATAAGGTCCCACGTGTTTGCTAAAGGCAGGCCCCTCACTCCAGCTCTGAGCTTCTTGGATACTGAGACAAAGAAAGAAATATGGTTTTAAAAAGAGCCAGGGTCCATAAAATAAAATACAGTTGTTCAGAGCATCCCCATCTTTTTAGGACCCAAGGCCCAAGAGGAATTTCTGTGGGGCATCCTCCCTGAGAGGTTACTGAGTGGTATTGTGGCAGTGGGGTCCATGGCGGCCTACGCTAAGTCCCAGGGACTTGCCCAGCACTGCTACTTAGAATAGCCCTTCACGCAAGAGACTGTGGCTCAAGAAAGGCGCTTCTGCGGAGCCACAACGGTGCGGGCCAGGTTTCCAGCTCTCAGTGATCTGCTGGAAGGGTTTGCAGACTATCAAGAGCAGTGTTTTCTGAACTGTTCCAGTCAGCTGTAGTGATTCGTCAATAACCTCTGACAACAAAAGAGATGCTAGAAAAATGTAGCATCCAACATTAAACATAGAAGGAAGAACAGCAATGAGCACATCTACATCAGTTAATATTATCATGCACTAATCCGTAGCAGAGGATGCGGGACGTGGAGGAGAGAGCTCCTGTCCCAGCCCCCAGGGTGTGCGCCCCCCCCCCCGCCCCCGCCCCCGAGCCGAGCATGCTGCCGACACTCACATCCCACTGTCAGCATGTGTGCTGTCTGTCTGGGGATCGCTGCTCTACGCTGTGTACCTTTTCTTATCTGTGATCTTTTATGCAGTGTGCATTGTACATTATTCATGAATCAAATTTCTATCACTTCTTGCAGCAATGAATTTGACGATGAGGCCATTTTTTATTGTCTGCTTTCATCCAAGCATGCATTATAGCTCACGCTGTTCTGTCAGCTTATTGTAGTGTTGAAAGTGTTCCGTGATCAAATAAATTCAGGAACTGCTGACCCACAGGAATGGCTGGACCACAGCCCTCCAGTCCATCAGCAGCACCACCAGAGGGTTCCAAGTTCCGTTCTTGGGTGCTGTGCTGATTAGCACTCACCTAGATATGTCCAGAATCCCCTGCACAGACTATAGATAGGGCGAGCATTCTATGAAAACTGAGGCATCCACCAGGACCATGTCCCAGAGGATATCACAGCTCTACCTCCTCTTGGAAGGGGCCGTTGGGGCCAACAGCAGGTTAAAGGTTTGACCTACGTTAAAGAAGGTAAAGCATTTGTCTTTGTGTATATGGAAGGATGTTATACAGGGGCCACAGAGAACTTCCAAAGAGAATTGCATGTGTTGGATAATAATTACAACTATAATCATTTATTTGGTGCGAACTATGTGCCAGGCACTGTGCTAAGCCATTTACATGTCTTATTTTACATAATTGCCTCCAAGAAATGATAAGGTAGATATTACTATTGCTATCATGATCCTTTTTTTTAAATATAGATGGGAAACTGAGAGCCACTAAAAGGTTAAGAAAATTTGGTGATATAAATAAAATCTTTAAAAAAAAAAAATTTAAAAGGGGCGCCTGGGTGGCTCAGTTGGTTGAGCGGCTGCCTTCGGGTCAGGTCATGATCCCGGGGTCCTGGGATCGAGCCCCGCATCGGGCTCCCTGCTCAGCAGAAGTCTGCTTCTCCCTCCCCCTCTCCCCCTGCTCATGCGCTCTGTCTCTCTTTTTCAAATAAATAAATAAAATCTTTTAAAAAAATTAACAGTTGAGCTCGCAAGTTATGGATAATTCTAAAACTGTTTGTAGGCTTCTGGCTCTAGAATATTCTTGTGGACTTGAAGATGGCTGGTGTCTAATAACTGTCAGTTTGGGCCAAGGGAGGTCAAGGGACATATTCATGGATATTCCTTTTTCTCTTTCAGCATGTGAAGATGGATATAGACTCGAAAATGAAACCTGTATGAGGTAGGCTCCATGCTCATTTATTCTGATGTATTTGTTACAAACTTTACCTAGAAGTTACTTGGATAGATTGCCTCAGTTATTTCTTTTGATTGTTGAAACTAATTCTCATTCTTTTTCTCTGTTGACTTGCAGTTGCCCATTTGGGCTTGGTGGTCTCAACTGTGGAAACCGTGAGTATGCAAAGATCTCGAGATTCGTGGCGTGGAGTCGGGGGGGAGGGCTGGCATGGTTTCCATGCACAAGGCTTGCGTCTCTTCCCCGTTCCATCACATCTCAGCTGCTGTGCTGGGAGGTATGGGGAAGGCAGAGCGCCCTCAAGGGCCTCCAGGTCTGACAGAGGAAATGATTCCTGAACAGCCCTGACTGTGGAGTGTTAATACAAGAAATTAGGTGGGAGGGGGACGTGGGAGGCAGGGAGGGAAGGAGCAGGTCTAAGGGAATAGAAGAGCCTCCTGAGCCCTTGGAGGGGATGGAATTGGAGGTTTTGGAAGACTTCCAGTGGCAGGTGTGGAGAAGAAGGAATCCGGGCAGAGGAAACAACTTCAAGGTCTCAGGGCAGCCCGGGCTGGTGGTGTTCCGGGGACGGTGTGTGTGGTGGGGCTGAGGACAGAAGGAGAGGAAGGCCAAGTGGAGGGTTAGTTTGGCAGAGAACATGTGGACCGAGCTGTTGGGGTGTTTGCCAGCCAGCCCAAGACTTTAGACTCTAATCAGTACCCATTGTGGAAGCAGCAGGAGTCCCAGAGCAGGGCAGCAGCTGATGGAGAAAATCAGGTCAGGCTGCAGGATGGAGGGTGGATTCAGTGCCTTGAGAAAAAGAGTTGTGACTCGTTTAAGATCACTTTCACTGACATTTTCGGATATCCAGAGCTGAGAAATTAATGAAAGAAATTCTGGGATATAGGATATAATAGGAATAACAACATTCAGTACTTTATTTTAGGAAAGCTTTGACCCTCATTCTATAGATGAGTGTGCCTTAGACGTGACCTTATTTAACACGCGTCAAAGTGCCCAGTTCCTGTTCCCCAATGGTATCCCTAACAGTATATGTCTTCACTGGTATTTTCTTTGCTCATAAAACTTTCTTGTTAGTAAGTGTCATTATTGCACTTTCTTTGAGCATAAATAAAAAGTAAATAAAATGAAATAAGAAAGTAAAAAAATTCCGTACTTAGCTGACGTAAAGCTATGTCGGTGTGCCCAGCATGGAGCCACTTTGAGGCCAGAGTCTCGAGACTTGGAATTACATATCCACCTAGGATTACTGGTCATTTGGGGTATCGGCTTTATCCTTACTGCAAACTAGCAAGTGGACAGCCTAAGGGAAAGACTGGGGAAGCACTTCTAAAAACAAATACATTCAGAGTCCTATAGAACAGAGGGAGGAGCTCACAGAATTAATGTGTTTTTTTAAGTAATAGGCTGAGGCCCCGGCGTGGTAGACAGCCCTATCTTATTTAGGAATCCCCGGGGACACCTTGGTGTCGTAAAAGCACTTACGCATCATTCATCATGATGGACCTGAGTCATCACACACCAAATGGTGTTCCATGCTACCATGAACTGGTTTTTACTCACAAAGCTTCTAACACTAAATGTGGGGGTGGGGAGGTTTCCCTCACAGCAGGCGATTCTGACATTTTCCAGAGTGCCAGACACCAGACATTAAGGTCTCAGTGTCCCAGGACTGCCCCTACTTCAGACAGTCCCAAGTCTAGGCCTCTGGTACTTCTGACCAGCCAGCTATAAATCTGAGGTTCCCATGATCCCCTCCTCACGTTCAGTAATTTGCTAGAGCAACTTACAGAACTTGAAGCTACAGTAGAGTTGACTCCCATGTGCAAGAAACTTAATGTTACCAGTTGATTATAAAGGAACAACTCAGAAACAGCCAAATGGAAGAGATGCATGGGCAGGGATAGGGGCATCTGCTCAGAACTTCCATGCTTTCCCAGGTACATCACCTTCCCCGCACCTTTGTGTCTTCACCAGCCCAGAATTTCTCTGAACTTCACTGTTTAGGATTTTTAGGGGGGTTCCATTGTACAGGATCAATTGATGAAATCAATGGTCATTGGCCATTGGAGGTTGGAGGTGGGGCTGAAAGTTCCAACCCTCTGGTTGGTTCCCCTGGCAACCAGCCCCATCCTCGGAGAGGATGCTTCATTAGCATAAACTGAGGTGTGGATGAAAGAGGCTCCTTATGAATAACAAAAGATGTAACTCTCACCCCTTTCACTCAGAAATTCCAAGGATTTTAGGAGCTCATGCTAAGAAGGAGGAGTGAAGACCAAATAGATACTTCTTTTTTTTTTTTAAAGATTTTATTTATTTATTTATTTGAGAGAGAGAGAATGAGAGAGAGAGCACATGAGAGGAGGGAGGGTCAGAGGGAGAAGCAGACTCCCCGCCGAGCAGGGAGCCCGATGCGGGACTCGATCCCGGGACTCCAGGATCATGACCTGAGCCGAAGGCAGTCGCTTAACCAACTGAGCCACCCAGGCGCCCTCAAATAAATAAAATCTTAAAAAAAAAAAACAGAACTGAGCCATAGAGCACTCTCAAACTGATCACAGAATGGAGTAGCCTGCACACAAAATTAGGCAAAAGAAAACCTAGAACTTTCAATGTAGAAAGAGGAGGCTGAATAGTCAGGCACAACGTTTAAGCTATTTGAGACCTGTTCACTAAATGCTAGAATACTACAACTAAATGGTCTAGTTCTATAGAAGAGGTGGTTTTAGAGCTAACAGGCCCCACATGCCTGCAAACCTGATTCTGAGACATTGTAAGTATTAGAAACAGAGAGGCTTAGATAATGTCATAGAGGATGGCTCAAGAATAATTTGAGGAGGGGCGCCTGGGTGGCTCAATTGGTTAAGCATCTGCCTTCGGCTCGGGTCATGATCTAAGGGTCCTGGGATCGAGTCCCGCATCGGTCCTGCCTCTCCCTCTCCTGCTCCCCCTGCTTGTGCTTGCTCTCACGCTCGCTCTCAAATAAATAAATAAAATCTTTGGAAAAAAAAGAATAATTTGAGGGAGGGACGGAGGAAGGTTCAAGGTACAGTAGAGTTGTATCGCATGTGCAAGAAATAGAATAGAACACCCCTTCTGATGGCAGAGAGAGTGAGGGAAACAGGTGAGGAGTGTGGAGATGTGGCCGCCTCTGGGCTTGAACCAGCCATCTGCCAAGTCCTCCTGGTGCCTCCTGGTCCTGACAGGCCTCTCGTGAACTGGTATTTCAAACCTCCTTTGGTCAAACAACTCTCTAAATAGGCTTTGCCAGAAAAGGCTTCGATTTCTCAGTGAATGGAAGAGTGATCCAAGGAGGGAGAACGGATCTAGGGGAAAGCCGCACAAAGGGTTGAGGGAAAGGAGAGAGAGCTGCAGGGCATTGTTCTAAGTGGCATTTAGTGATTTTTTTTTCAGAGTTCATTAAATACTATCGACGTCTGGAGATGATATACCCCTACATCCATTGACCCTTCTGTAAGTTCCTGTGTCCCCCCATTATGTTTGTGGGGTCTTGGCGGTAGCCAGGATTTCTCTCTGATCTGAGACTTCGCCTTCCCCTTTCATCCAAGTTGTCATCAGTATGTCCAGCAGAGGGCAGGCTTCTGTCTGGATGGCTCTCTCCCAGCCACCTTGTGTTGGTGACTTAGGTTAACTCCTGGATGGTGTGTGGATGTCACTGTGTGATTCTGATCATCTGTTTTAGTGTTGCCAAGCAATGAATAGTGACTGATAATAAATAGCACCTGCCACCCTAGCCCCTGTCTGAGCTCTCTGATCAGTCCTCAGTGTTGGTTAAGGAATGGGAAACACCTGAATTTCACCCCCTCTGTGGTGATGGCACCTTGTGGAATCTGTGGCTCATCACTCATTGTTTTGTGTCCAATAATAGGGCCCTGACCACTCGCCATTGTCACTTCTGTTGTCGCCACCAAAGAGAGTGAGTGCCTTCTTGGGGCTACGGCTTAGGCTGGATTCTTTGCAAGCAAGAAATTCTTCTTCTCTGTGCAGATGACTTGGGGCACAGGCCCTACCCAAGCCCAGTGAGATGGAGAGCCCAGCTTTGTTTAGTCATGGTCTTCAGAGTCCCTCATCCCTACATTCCTGGGAGTGATGCAGCTCACTGTATTCTGGGTTTAGGCATAACCTATGGCCTGCCTTTCTACAAGTTTCTGTTAGCTTTCTAGTTGTGTGCAGATTCCACTCCTTGTTCCGTCAAGCTGGAGGGGTCAGGACAAGGCTTCTCCCAAGCCCTTTAGTCTCGGAGGTAGCACGGGCCAGCTGGACTCCTGTGGGCTCCTGGCAGGGCCGGCCACCTGCGCCCTGACACCCATCCTCCAGCTCATGTCTGCACCTGTCCCTGCACTCCTTTTTATTTTCTTTCCATGTCACCTATGTCTGTTTATACGGCAGATCCAAGCAAGTCTGCCTTCTACCACTTGTCCTGGCCTCAGGATTCTCTTACAGACCATCAGCAGAGGTGCCCCAGGCTCCCCGTTCCCCGCCTTTTCTCTTCTCTCTTCTCTCGGGCGCACGTTCCCTCCTCTGCCTGGGTTTACACTGGCTCCCCTCGAGTCTCCTGCCGCGTCTCGGTCTGCTTCCCCTCTTTTCTCTCTTTAAAATAAATTAATGTGGTTGTCTCATCATAAAAATAACACATGCCCATTAATTTTCATTTTTAAGCTCAAGTTAATTAGAAATAGAAGTTGAGGGAAGAAGGAAAGTGCAGTCACCCATTAAACACCACTGTTCATACCCTGGCCTCTCCCCTGGCCCACACACCAGCAGCGCCAGCTTCACCCCCACTCCAGACCAACAGAATCAGAATCTGAGCTTTAACCAGACCCCTCGATTTGATCAATATGCAGATTTGTATGCATATTAAAGTCTAAGAAGCACTGGTATTATATATCTTTCTAGAAGTATATATGTGTCTATCTCCTAACAGAACATAGTGTTTTGTAACCTGCTTTTAAGCCTAGTAAGCTGTGCAATATTTTCATTTACGTAATTTTATAAGGTCACTTTCAATAACTATGGAATTCTACTCTGCAGATATACCATTCCCCTCTTGCTACCTTTTTAACGTCTTTTTTTTTTTTTAAGATTTTATTTATTTATTTGAGACAGAGAGAGCCCACAAGGAAAGGCAGAGGGAGAAGCAGACTCCCTGCGGAACAAGGAGCCCCATGCGGGGCTGGATCCCAGGACCCTGAGATCATGACCTGAGCCGAAGGCAGACGCTTAACTGACTGAGCCACCCAGGCGTCCCTTAATGTCTTTTTTTTAAATATTCCCATCCTCCAAGCCATTTTTCTGTTTTGTGGTTCTTTTCACTTTGTGATTACAGAACTCACATAATTTTCCTAGATTATCTTTGGCTGCAGACATTTTTACCCATCCCTCTTTTATGTTCACAACATGCCTTTTGGTAGGGCATTCTTTCCGTTCAAAGGTCCTGTGCTCCCCTCAGCAGAGACTTCTTCCCCACCAGCCTCCTAACATGGCCTGAAAGGATTTAGAGCCTGTTTTCCCCATGTACAGTCCTCTTCCTCGGCTTCCAATGAAACTAGGATGTTCAACTTAAAGATCTACATTGTCTTCCCGCCCATCCCACCGTCTGGTGGCAGGTGTATAAAGTATCTTTGAAGTGTGTTCAGTCTATTGTTACACTAGGCTTCAAAAAGATTCACACCAGTGGAAATGCTGTGTGTTGGCAGGAGTCAGTCACTCATCACAGACATCCAGGATGACAGCACTAAACTGCTTAGGAGGAAAAAAAAAGATAATTGTCCAGAAGTCAGCTGGAAATCTCATTCACCTTGAAGCCAGCATCTCACGCAGTCTTCACTGGACCTCAATGTCAGAATGGAAAGGAAGCAGGCCTTGGGAGAGGGGAATCCTGCTCTGTGTCTGCTCTTGGGCATGGCCACATATGGCCTATAGATGTGAGAAAGACACATTTCAAAAGGCACAGAGAAGGAAAATATGCTGTGAACAGAAATTCTAAAGGAAAGCTGATGCAAAAGGAATGGAAAGATTTAAAAGGCAAAATTTTAACTGTGCATTACTGATGAGCTCAGTGAGGGGGGCTATGGGGAGAAATGAATGAATTTTAAAATAAAACTAATGAGGGGTGCCTGGCTTAGTAAGTTAAGCATCCAACTCTTGATCTCAGCTCAGGGTGGTGAGTTCGAGCCCCAAGTTGGGCTCCACACTGGGCACGGAGCCTACTTAAAAAAGTGATAATAAAATAAGGTAAAACTAATGTGGCCACCTAGAAAGGTCTGTAATGGGCTCAAGGGTTTTAAAACAAGGTGTATTGGTTGGTTCAATCTGACACCATTTCTGATGTGTGTTTTTTCCACGCCACCAAGCAATTAACTCACTTCTGACATTTCTGATCTACCTGGACATAGCGTCAGATCCCACAAGTTGAGGGCTCAGTCCCATAAGACCGTCCCCCTTCCTCATCAGATGCCAACTGCAAACCCAAGTGCCTGTTACCTGTACTTCTGACCAACCGGCTATAGATCAGTGGTTCCCACGATACCCAGCTTGGGTTGGATTAATCTGCTACAGCGGCTCACAGAACTGAAAGTAAATAGTTTACTCAGTAGATCACTGGTTTATTATAAAAGGATGTAACTCATGATGAACAGCCAGATGGAAGAGGTGCATAGGGCAAGGCCTGGGGAAAGGGTGCGGAGCTTCTCCCAGCGAGCCACTCTCTCCAGCTCTCTGCATGTTCACCTACCCGGAAGCTCTTCCAACTCTGTCCTTTTGGGTTTTTATGGAGGCTTCATTATATAGGCATGATTGACTAGGTCACTGGCCATTGGTGAACTCAACCTTCAGCCCCTCTCCCCTCTCCAGAGGTCAGGAGGTAGGAACTGAAAATTCCAACCCTCTAATCACAGGGTTGTTCTCTAGGCAGCCTGCCCCCCTCCCCTTCCACCCCACGCCTCAAGTGTTTTCCAAAGGTCACATCATTAATATAACAAAAGACATACCTTTCTGTTCTCTTCACTTAGGAAATTCCGAGGGTTTTAAGAGCTCTTTGCCAGGAAGGGGAACAAGACCACATATATATTTCTCATTATAAATCACAGTATCACAGTTGGCTAAGGTTCTTCTGGAGTAAATAAGCCTCGCTAGCTTAAGCAACAAAAGACCGTTTATGGGAAGGATCCTGGGGTGTGTCATGGAATTCCAGCATCAGGAGGAATAAGAATCAGGGAATTGTGGGGAACCACAGCAGCTGGAGGTTGGGGGCCTACTTTTCAGGGTACACATTAACATGACTCCAACTTCATCTCTCATCTTCGCTCTTTGCTGTGTGTGTCTATGTACAGGCTTTCCCTCCTTCCCAGACAACGTGACTGAAAATAGACTCCCCCGAGAGCTTCAAGTGCATGTCACTGATTCAGCCATTTTGAAAGAGAAGGCCCTTGTGCTCACGCTCTCTCTCTCTCTCTCTCACCCTCTCTTTCTCTTTACCAAATTGAGATTCCCGGGAAGGAACTGACTGATCCAGTTTGGATCACGTGTTTACTTCCAGACCAGTTAGCTGTAGCCAAGGTTGGTGCTAAACATTCAAGCATGACCCCCTGTAACCGCCTTGGCCATAAACTGCACACGATGGGGTGAACGTTCCCAGGGAGGGGCTGGCTACGTAGACGGTCCAGTAGTAGTTTCCAGCCCAAATGAGCATAGAAGCAAGGACAGATGTCGCCTGCAGGAAAGACCAAGGCCCCCAGCGGGCTCCCAGCAGCAATGTCAGCAGTAGCAAACTATGACCAGACCAAACCACAAAAAGAATCAAGAGAAGATAAAGACCATGAAATATCAACAAATGTTAGGGAGGAAGACTAAGAATTCCAAGTTCATCATTCTGGAGAATCTCTTCAAACTAGACAGGATAGGACAGACAAGCCTAAGACGACATTCCCTGCCTTCTGTCTCACCGTAATAAATAAACATTCAGAGCTCCACAAAACTATAAACGTTATAGTTGATGTTGATTGAAATCCCATGCACTTGTTTGTTTGTTTGTTTGTTTAAAGATTTTATTTATTTATTTGACACAGAGATAGAGCACAAGCAGGGAAAAAAGCAGAGGGAGAGGGATAAGCAGGTTCCCCACTGAGCAGGAGCCCCATGCACGGCTCCATCCCAGGACCCCAGGACCATGACCTGAGCTGAAGGCAGATGCTTAACCAACTGAGCCACCCAGGCGTCCCTAAATCCCATGCACTTGTGATCATTATATGGCCTCATAATAAATTCAAAGTCAGTCTTAGGTTCAAAGGATCAGTTGTAGTTCATGAAGTGACTTGACAGCAGATATGAGAAAAAAAAATCTGGGTTATCTTGTCCATAAGCTGATTACAAGTTCCCAGTAATAAGAGCTAACTGCCAAAGAGCACCAAACATACTCTAAAAAAGCATACGTATAAGGGTGCCTGGGTGGCTCAGTCGTTAAGCGTCTGCCTTCGGCTCAGGTCATGATCCCAGGGTCCTGGGATCGAGTCCCACATCGGGCTCCCTGCTCGGCGGGAAGCCTGCTTCTCCCTCTCCCACTCCCCCTGCTTGTGTTCCTGCTCTCGCTATCTCTCTCTCTGTCAAATAAATAAATAAAATCTTAAAAAAAAAAGTATACGTATATATATATAAAATAAATTATATGTATATGTTGTATGTATGTGTATACACACACAATTTCTAGGTTGCGAGGAGGTTGTGAGAGTGTGTGTGTGTGTGTGTGTGGTCATATGAATAACAGTTGGGAAGTATAGGAAAGCACAAAGAAGAAAGTAGAAGTTAGCCATGATTTCCCGAGGTAGTGCCAACCTCTGAATGTTTCGGTAGGATCCCCTCCTGGACATTTATGCTCATGTGCATGAGGTCTTTTGGCTTTCAGGACTGGTTCTTGGCCACACATAGTTTGAGAAGCACTGGCCTACTCCATCTGTGCCTTTCTTTAGACAAAACTGCGTGTTCCAGGGGTGCCTGGGGTGGCTCAGTTGGTTAAGCATCCAACTCTTGATTTCAGCTCAGGTCCTGATCTCCGGGTCCTAGGATCCAGCCCCCCATCTGGCTCCCCACCCAGGGAGGAGTCTGCTTCCTTCCTTCTCTCTCTCTCTCTCTCTCTCTGCCTGCCCGCCCCCCGCTTGCACGAACTGTCTCTCTCTCTCAAATAAAAAAAAAAATCTTAAAAAACAAAACAAAACTGCTTGTTCCAAAGAGGACTCTGCCACAACTGTGGCCACTTGCAAGGGTCACTTCTAAAATAAGCGCCTGCTTGTTTTGCTGAAAGTGGGAAAATTTGAACTTGGTGTGGAGGGATAAGCAGGAGTAGACTTCCGTCTTTCGTTAGGAACAAAGGAAGTCAGTGTAGGATTTTAAAGCAGAGAAATGGCATGATCAGACTTATTTTTTTAAAGGAATGGGCAAGACTGGGCACAGAAAGGTGAGTTGGGAGGTGGTTGCAGTTGCCGGGTCAGGAATTGATGGTGTTTTAGGGTGGTGTTGGTGGGGATAAAGAAACGTCAACAGATTCAAGAGATTTTGTTAAAAGTGAAGCTTGAATACATGTGTCAGGAGGTGAAGGAGAGAATTACCTTATTCCATGGTTTGGCTTTGTTTCCTGTATGTCTTCATACCGATGGTTTTTCAAGATAATCAGGTTTCTGTGCTATTTATTTAAATAAATGATAGGTAAACGGTTGAACAGCTTCTATTTGCTTTTATTACACAGTCTGCTTACTGTCAGCTCTGACTTTACCTGAATACCCTGCGCCTTACAACCTGAGAACAAATTTTAATTATATTTCCACAACAACAAAAAATCAATCTAAATACTTAGTAGACTTTATTGAAAATATCAGTTTGCCAGAAATACACAGGTATAAAACCATTGTTCATTACATATGTGTGTGCTTACTGACTGCTAATATTTTATATCTACTATATCACCATCAATTCAAAAAATGTAGAAACAACACCAAAGGGTGGTAAGTAGCCAAGAAATGATTCTTGTTTTCTCCATTACTTAAAAAACAAAACAAAACAAAACAAAACACACTTTACTGGAGGCATAATGTACACATAATAAAATGTACCCATCTTAAGTGAGGGGAAAAAAAAGTAGGAAGGATAGAATCTTAGAAGATAGAACTGTTATTAAAACCAAACAGATTTAGTTTTTGAAAACTTCATGCATGTCCTTTAGTTTTCTCTTTTTACCATGCATTGGTGAACATGATCTCGGGGCTGGTCTACAGGTAGAATTTGCATTCCACCCACCGTTCTAGGAGTGGCTGAGAAAGGAGAAGTCTTCTCCAAACAGAGCAGGCAGGGGAGGAAAAACAATTTTCCCTCTACCCTTCTAGAACTCTACCTCCCCTCGTCAATAAAAGACAGATTAACAGGAGAAAAAGAAAACAATTTTAATTACATAGCACACACAGGAGCCCCACAAAGATGAGACGCGAAGGCAGCCGGATGTTTGAGGCTTCTGCACCCTTCTGAGTTAAGGAAAGGGCTCGGTGTCCGCGGCTGCCGAGGGCGGGGGTGGGAAGCCACCAGGCAAGTGAGAGGAGGAACTGTTTGGTAAACAAAGGCTGCCCTGCCCAAACCTCAGGCTCTCTGGTGAAAAGGTGATCTCGGGTCAGAGCTGCCTTCCTGGTAGGGGCCCCTTTTCTAATGTAAATCTCCCTTACAAAAGGGTGACTCCCGCTGTTTTCAGAGCTTCTCCCGAGCGGTAGTTTCCTGAAAATAATCGGTTCAAAATAATAAGCGTGCCAAAGAGGACTATTTTGGGTGGTGTATCCTGCCACCCTCCAACAGAGCCAATGCCAGAGCTAGCCTGTCACCAACTGAGGCGCACGGTCATAGCTGCGGGGGGAGGAGGGGAACTCTTCTTTTGTATTCATTTATTTCTCCATTATTACCTCTCACCTGTCCACTTTTCTCCTTTTTGACCCTGTTTAGCTTATCAGCTGATCACTGTGGTGATCGCAGCAGCAGGAGGTGGGCTGCTGCTTATTCTAGGCATCGCGCTGATTGTTACCTGCTGCCGGTGAGTGAGTGACTGGGGGGTTCACATTCTAATTCTCTTTGCCTCTGCTAAGCAAGGGTCAGTGTTTATTTTAAAGAAGGTTTGGGCTGCTTTACAGTACTAAATCATCCTGTGTGACTGAACCATTAAAAAAAGGAGAAAAGGAAATTCTTGATAGATAGTGCCATTGAGAAAAGACAACAAACGGGACTCTTATTTCCTTTACTAAAAAAGAATATCCTCAAGCACAAGCAACAAAAAAGTGATAGATTGGACGTCATCAAAATTAAAAACTCCTGTGCTTCAAAGAACCCTATCAAGAAAGTGAAAATACAACCTAGGGAACAGGAGGAAGTATTTGAAAATCATATTTCTACTAAGGAACTTGTGTCTAGAATATATAAAGAATTCTTACAACTCAATAATAAAAAGGCAACCGCATTTAAAAATGGGCAAAGAACTTGAATAGGCATTTCACTAAAGGAGATGAACAAATGGCCAGGAGACACATGAAAGGATGCTCTGCATCATTAGCCATCAGGGAAATACAAGCAAAATTGGGAAACCCACTAAGATGCCTATTTAAAAAACAAGAGGGGAGTGGGGGGATGGGGTAACTGGGTGATGGACGTTAAGGAGGGCATGTGATGTAATGAGCACTGGGTGTTACATATATGACTGATGACTCACTCACTGACCTCCAGCTCTGAAACCAGTAATATATGTTGATTAATTGAATTTAAATAAAGAATAAAAATAAATAAAAATAAAAAACAAGGAAACAGCAAGCATTGGTGAGGCTGTGGAAGAATTAGAATGCTCCTACTCTGCTGGCGGAAACATAAAATGGTGCAGCCCCTCTGAAAAAGTCTGTCAGTTCCTCAGGAAGCTACACACAGCGTCGCCATATGACCCAGCACCTCCACTCTGACGTACATACCACGAGAAGTGAGTATGTGTGTTCACACAGAAACATGTACAAAAGATCACCTATTGTATGATTCCGTTTATATGAAATGTCCAAAATAGGCAAATCTAATAGGGCCAGAAGGTAGATTAGTGATTGCCTAGGGCTGGCAGGTGGGGGGTGGGAATTGGGGAGTAAGGGGTAAGCGGTTTCTGTTTGGGTGATGAAACTGTTGTAAAAATTGATTGTGATGATGGCTGCACAGTTCTGAATATACTAAAACCATCGGCTTACATACTTCAAATGAGCAAATTTAGAAGCAAACAAAGGTGAAGGGGTTAGCTGAGCTATTTTGGCAGTAAGCAAGCTGTAGCAGGCACATGGGGTGAGCAGATGCTCAGCAGCATGCTTGGCTTTGGGCTTCTTGGAAGCCAGTGCATTGGGAAAAGGAAGAGTAAGGAAGAAGTTGGTCCCCTTTCTCGGTAATTATCTAGTCAGATAAGGGAAAACTATGACCTTTGATTTAGATGATTATAAACAGCCGGAATTTTTCTGACGTAACAGATGGAGGAAACCTACCAAAAGAGCAAGTTATCTTTTCGACCGTTGATACGAAGGTATCAATGGGAAGATACCTTTCACCTCCAGTAAGGCTGCAGAGAGCAGTTTGCCCCAACTGCCCATCCGGGAATACAGGCCTCGTGGTACTGCATTTACCTGTCATTTGCAGAGTTGCCACCAGATCATCAAACCATGAGTGGAAATAAAATCCTGGGTAGGAGACTAGAAGCTAGAGGGATTAAACCTCAAGGGGATGTAAGCCTCATATTTGCTAAGTGTCCGAGAACCAGGTAGTGTGACCGCCTGGAGAAGGAGCTGGTGACTATGGGCTTTGGCAAAAGGGAAGGTGGTCATGAATTAGTTAAGTCATTGTTTGAAAACGGATGCCCCACCCTCCAGGGAGCAACACAGTGGCAGGTCTGTTCTTGAACTTACAAGAAGGGACAACGCCTAGGCCACATGGTGGACATTTGGTTTATGACCATGAGTCATTTTGTGCCTTCCCAGAAGGTTTATTTATAGGAAAGTGAGGTAAGAAGGAAGAAACTTCAGATTAACTTACCCAGGGCAAATATAACTAAAAATGTCTGATCCTAGGCCCATTCCTTAGGTAAATCACACATATTTCCACCATTTCCAGCCAGGGAACCCTGACAAGTAGGGGCTTGTCCTGGGCTTTCCCTGACCTGTGGAAATGAGAATATGTATGGGTAAAATAAACAGGTGGGCATTTTTGCAAAGGAGACAACCTGGTTTTATAGTCAGTGGAGTAGCTTCATGTGGTTAAAGGGCCCTGGCTGGCGAGGTAGGAGGCCTGCACTCTCGTCCTAGCTTTGCTAGTAGCAAAGTGTGACCTGGGGAACAAGTCTCATCTTTTTGCAAAGCCAGAGCCATCCCATCCCCAGAGCTCCTCTCTTAGTAAATCTTGGTGGGACCTACAAGCTTCCGTGTACATTCTGATGCTCAAGCAGGTTTAGAACCATTGGATTATAGAATCCTAAAGGCCTTTGGCTCCAGCATTCTGGGAATTTATGACTCTGATTTCCCTGGCTGCCCCCAAGATGCAGCGACCTCTGTCCCCTGCAAAACACTGCTTCACTATAGATAGCTGTGTTGGTCCTCTCTGTCTGTGGTAACCTGTCCCTTCCAGTTGGAAGATTTTTTTTGCATTTTTTTTTTGCATCTAATTGCATTTTTACTTGTTTCAGGCAAAATATAACAATAATGCCATTTTTCAGTGGGCATTTA
Organism: Leptonychotes weddellii; assembly: GCF_054177405.1. Taxonomy (NCBI): domain Eukaryota; kingdom Metazoa; phylum Chordata; class Mammalia; order Carnivora; family Phocidae; genus Leptonychotes; species Leptonychotes weddellii. The sequence continues at coordinate 130,053,021 of NC_138369.1, forward strand.
CAAAAGAATGTAACGGTAGCTTTCCATCTAATTTACCTTCTAAAATAATAAAACGTGCTTTCATACATATCATTTCTTTACAACTTGTTCATTTAAGTTGTGAACTATTTTCCATTCCACAGAAAGAGTAAAAATGACATAAGCAAACTCATCTTCAAAAGTGGAGATTTCCAAATGTCCCCATATGCCGAGTACCCCAAAAACCCTCGCTCACAAGAATGGGGCCGAGAAGCTATTGAAATGCATGAGAACGGAAGTACCAAAAACCTCCTCCAGATGACGGATGTATATTACTCGGTGCGTATCGCTGTGCCCAGGGCAACTCAGGTTCTGATTCCCTCTGAGAAGTACAGGGATTGTGTTTTGTAGCAAAATTAAGATACTTCAGCTGCCTAAGGGTTAAAGAGAATGGTGGCCTGAGCCTCTTATTTACATAATTTAATATTCAATTTACTTACAATCTATTTGCATGGTATTTGTTAGTTTTGACATCAAGATCATGAAGGCTATTTCCACCAAGCACCTTACTTTTATGGGGTTGTAGCAATAACCCTTCCTGTGACCAAATTTGCTTCTAAGTTATAAGATTGGAAACTGAAAGATAACAGAAAGAATTTAGTGATATTTAGCCTGTGGCCCTTGCATTTTCATCTCATCTCTTATATGCCATGCTTTACCTCCTGTGGTTGGGAGATTGGAAACTGGTATAAAGAGAACAACTCAGTGTCGTCGTCAGCAAGCACTTCTCAGAGGTTTAGGAGAATGTTCATTCGGTATAGGTCTTCCACAGCTGGCTCCATCCGGCCCTGGACTGCATCATTGGGAAAGATGGTAGACCACCTTGAACCCTGGCTCCTCCTGTCCCACATCGAATAACCTGTGAGCTGCCCGGTTCATTTGACATCACGTGGCAAACACAAACGGGGCTATCTGACCTGAAAAGTAAACAGACGTAGGTGACTTCTCATCCCACATGGACCTCTTTGAGGTAGCAAAACATGAAACCTTGCCCCGTGGGGACTTAATAGCCCTGTGATAGAAGTCACAACCCTGCTAGTTGCTGTGGGGATGAACCCTGAGGGTTCAGACTTTGGATGGGAGAGGTTCATGCTAAGGAAGCTGTTGTTTCCGTTGATGGACCCTTTGGAAAACTTGAAACTGGAGGAAGAGCAAGAAGAAATACGGGGAAAGATAAACGTAGACACAAACCTAGCGCTGGGCTTAAGTGTTGATCTTTCCACCCAAGTGCTTTGCTGTATTCTCCGTCCGGGAAGCCCTGTTGCTCACACGGCCGCCCGGTATCTGCAGGGCCTGCTGCATGAGCAGGTGTGCTCGCATCCCCACACCGTTCGCTAGGGACCCCTCCCCCGCAGTGGCGGGGTCACATAGGGACAGACAGACCCGTGGCGTCGGAGGACCAACCGCGCCGTGTTTCCATGGAGTTAGCCCAAGAGTTGCCTTAAGTAGAAATAATCAAGAACTTAAACCAGCCCCATCTTCCTTTCAGAAATGGGCTGAGCAGTCCATAGAAGCAGAGCCTATGCTTAGGATATGAAGCTGCCCCCACTGTGAGAAGGCTGTCCCTCACAGTGGCCTCAGGTGTACCTTGGGCACTCCTAGGATCCACGTTCATTATATGCTCTCTCCAGTGTTTTATTTCTGCCAGGCAAGCATTTTCTCCTGGTGGGCCTCATTGAGGGCCTCCTCAAGGTAGCCGTGTCATTCCCTGCGAGCTGCTTTTGCGCATCAGCTAGGTAGTCATGATGGGCTAGGCCGGGATCTGGTCAGAGACGGCTGCCAATCGCTGGTGGCCTCTCGCTCTGGGGTCCTAACTCCACCTTTGACACGTGGTCCTATGTCCTTGTAAAAGTCAGTTCCCCGTTCGTGGCAGGGACATTGGTGTTCTGCTAAATGCCAGAGAGGATTTAAAGCCATAGTGCTCCACAGGGAAAGACACTTTTTTTTCTTACAGTCAAGATAATCAGGTAACAATTAATCTTGATGATAATTAGGATAATTAGCCCAGGTCTGTTCCTATGTTGGTGGGCTGCCCTTGATCGTTTTTGTTTTTTAGATCTCCTTTGAAAATATGAGCAAAGGTGTCCCAGGTTCCACGGAGAGAGGGCCTGGGAGATCCTGACTTCTAGGTTAGACCCTGCTCCGCTCTGGTTAGCTGTCTCTGTCTTAGGTTTATTAAAACATAGCATTCTTTTTTCTTTTTTTTTTTTTCAAAGAAAAAAACCATTAAATTTAAATCCACAAATAATAAATGGACTTTTCTTCTTTTCTCTCTGGCCGCCAGCCCACAAGTGTAAGGAATCCTGAACTTGAACGCAATGGACTCTACCCGGCCTACACTGGACTGCCGGGGTCACGGCACTCGTGCATTTTCCCTGGACAGTATAACCCATCTTTCATCAGTGATGAGAGCAGGAGAAGAGACTACTTCTAAGTGCGGAAGACAGAGGGAGGGCCCAGCACTCTGAGCAAGTTTTGGGCCCTCAGCTGCTCAGAGGACTGCAGCAGGGGGGAGCGTGCTCACCGGCTGCCCCCAGGACTCTTGGAGCCACACTCCAGTGGCAAGCGGGAAGTGGGACAGGCGTGAGGGGCGTGACCGCAGGGGAAGGGCACAGATGGATCCGGGACGTGGAACTGAGGGCCGCTCCTTGGGCACCTTCGCCCTTACTGTGAACGTGAACGTGGGCCAGTACCGGGAGTCTCTGAGTGCCGTAGCCGCCCCCGGGCTGACTCGTAGCCAGGGCACGTCGTCAGGCGCCTTCGCCAGGACCCAGTCTTTCCTTAGTTTGCACTTTAGTAAATTGGATAGGGAGGTCTCCTTTCGGATTTTTTCCAAGACTGTTCCAAAAAGGCCTCTTTTCCTCAGACACTCCCATAGGCCTCGATCTGGTGATTGATTTACCGCAAAATACAGGCTCTTTCGTTGTTTTCCTGCCCGGTATCTCCGTGCTAAACAACAGATGATGATGATGAACATACCACTAAGGTTTGGAGATGCTGCAGGTGAGCATACAGCATTTTAGCACGTTCTAGGTCTTCTGCAGTTTCCAAGCCAACCCTCAAAATGAGGAACTGAAATGTGGGAGGCATAGCACACACTCCATTTTTTAGTCAAGGTGACATTTATTTAAGATTATATTTTCCCTCTGCAGTTAATTCTCACTTTTTCAAGTAAGTCCGCATCAGGGCAAAACAAGTTGCATTTGCTTTTAATTAGAGGCCTCCCGCCGCCGGTAGTGAGGCTGGGCAGGCAGCGCCGTGCTCGGGGCCCTGGGGGGAGGAGGCCCGGAGGGTCACAGAGCCGCAGGCCGTGGGGCGCTTCTCATCCCGGAGGGCATCGCCCAGTGCCGGTCCCGGGGAGTGTGACCCCCCCCTGAGGCCGAAGCTGCCGTGTCCGTGCAGTAGAAATGGGAAGCTGAATGCATCCTGGGCCCGAGTGGGTATTCCACCGCTGAAGGAGAAGCAGTGGGATGTGGCTAGAGGACTGGGCTGACCGGGCACGTTCTGCTTCCTGAAACCCCCGCGCTTTGGGAAGCCGTGCGGGTTCCTGAGGAAGACCCGAGAGCTGGGACAGAGCCACACGTCCGTGAGTCTGCTTCCCTCCTGGGGCCGCTTCTGTGATCCTATCCCGCATCTTGTCCACAGACTCAGTGTCCACTTTCAACCAACGGCCCAGAGCTGTTTATTCACTGAAGAGATAACTTATTTTCTCTCATGCAGTAATTTGTCCCCCTTTATACTACTGCCGAGTTCCCTCTAGAAACATAATTTAAGTCCGCATTGGAGAACGAAAGACTTCCGGCCAGTTAAGGAGTTGAGAGTTTGCCTTTGGGAAGGAAATGCCACATGTCTTATTTATTATGCCTGTGACATGGGTCCTGTGGGGTAGGGGGGGCATCCCCAGGGCACGGTGTCTTTACCTGCTATTTGTGGAACTGCGATTATTCCCGCCATGTGCTTTTGACACATCCTGGTTTGGGATGAAGTAGAACACAGTGGTAAAGAATCGTTCCCACCCTGAAGCTTGGAGCTCAGGGGCACCCACATTTCTGGAAGCGGTCTAGCCTTTGGGGACAGTTCTGTCCTGGGCATGGTTGTTTCTTCAGAGTTCTCTTTTTATCTCTTCAGAGTGTATCTCACCCTTACTGTTCTGTAATCCTTGTCCTTAGAGTTTTAAGTGTCAACTCCTGTGTTCCATGGTCTCCACGAGCCACCATCACCCTGCTGCTGCAGGAACACAAGTCGGGTGTGATGCTTTTTAGTCATTACATTGGACTCATCTCCTGAGATACAAATTCTGTTTTTGTCAGCGGATGCCAACTTCAAATTTCAGAGCATCACCTTTCTGAAATCTTTGGGTCTTGCAGCTCTCTGGGGAAGCAAACGGCCTCTGGTCTCACATCTACCTGGAGAGCTCCGAGCTCCTGCCCTCCGCTCACCCTAGCCAACAGACTTGGCTCCCTCATGAGGTGGCCTCGCTTCCTGGCTCTTGATGCAGATCCTTGCTCATCCCCAGAACCCAGAGCCACGGTGGGGGGGCGCTATTCCCAAGCATACTCAGCTAAAGGTGTCAGATGCTATCTCAGCTGACAGATCATCTCCTGTGTCAGGACCAGAAGCTATAAGCTACACAAAATGAAGTGTGCTGTCTCAAAAGCATTCTTGAGAAGAATCCCAAAGTCCAGAAAAGAGTGTCTTGTGAGTTCCGAGAATGCTTCGCTTTGAGTAGGTTTTGTGCATGTGAAGTGGATTAAGAATGTTGTTTTTCTTTTACTGTGAAAAAAAGGAGGCCCCCGACAATGTTAGGTTCAAATGTATCTCACTTCTAGGAGGCTGTGGGGTTGGGAAACGGATATCTCAAGAGCAGGAGGGTCTAAGAAGGCATGAAAACAGCGTGACGGTTACCCAGTTACACGTTAGCTGCCCACCCTGAGTGAGGATAGGGGAGGCTGGCTCCACCCTTGTCTGGGGTTAATACCTCCCAAAGGGCCCTGTCTGGGCCGAGGGCAAACATCCAGGAGGACAGCAGCCGCCTCTGGACTGGAGGGACAGGGCTGGGTGCACCCCTGGGAAGCAGAAGCTCTCACTTCCGGCACAGGTGCTCCGTGTCAGCCCCTGCACCTGGAATGTGTGACTCGTGGCCACAGGAATACCACAGTCCTGCCTCGTTGGGGCCCCACAGCTAGGGGAAGGTGGAAGGGAAAAAGGACACTTAACTGCTCATGAGAGGCTTCAACTTCTGGAGGGCCTGGCGGGGCCGAACGGAAGCCATGTGTCCTGTAGCATGCGGCGGCACCACACCGTGACTCAGAGCAGAACGGGGTTCCCTGCCAGCTTCCCAGCCACTGTGGGTTTTGTTTAAGCTCCAGGGAGTCTTCTTTCTCCTGTCTTTTCCTCTCGGCCCCATGAGCCAGCCCAGGGCCTTAAAGACCATTGATGAAGTCTACCTGTCGCGACCAGAATCTCTGGTGTTCCCCCCCCATGACCAGGCTCTGTGCAGGGTCCTTGGCCTCACCACACCCTGGTGAAGTGTGCATGAGAGTGTCCATTTCTTGCACACGTGAACTTTCAGAGAGGATGAATATCTTGCCTTAGAGAGCCAGGATTCAAATCCTTCTCCCTTTCTTGCCTTCCTGGTGAATGCTTCACCATCCAAATGGACCTGACATGTCAAAGACGGCAGGAGAGAGTGGGCTTACAAAATACTTTTAAGAACCTTAACATTATTAAGCATCAACTGAACTAATGATATGAAATGCAAAAAAAAATGAATCCTTTTTGAAAAGGTCCTTTTGGGTTCATTGCATATAATTGCATCTATTTTTTGGACACGTGAGGTCATCATTAAGAGAAGAGTGGCTTGTGTTTAGTGAGAAGTGTACTGGTACGTGGCTTTGGGTGTAGGAAGGGTGAGGTGATGACCCGGGTTTTTGACAAACGCAGCCAGACTTAGATGCCCATCTGAGGGCTGCTTCGCCTTCTATTAGAAGCATATTTTTGTGAACGTGATCAGAGTCGTGAACATATTCAGTTGAATGTTTTAAATGCTGACAAATCTTCCTCCTTTGATGAAAATTTATTTTCAGAAGCAGCTAAGTCATTTAGAGCCAAATTTGTTGAATGGATAGTGTAATCAAGCTGGCTGCTAGCATTTGGAATTATAAACAAAGATGTGACTATTAAGTTCTCGAAGAGGTAATTCTTAAAGTTGGTCCCAACAGAAGGGCAGCATCTTTGCAGTACAAGGCTGGATGGCTGCCCAAGAAAATGTTTTTGAGGGATGATATTTATTCAGATGTGGAAGCTCCCAGAGCAGGCACATTAGGGTCATTCCTCACATGTGGCTTTGTGGGGTCTCCATGAAGCCATCTTGCCCACTGGCCAAGTGCCCAGGTGCCTGGTAGGCTGGGGAACTTTGCCTGAAGAAGCTAAAGCCGAGCATTCTAGTTGCTCCTGACTTAGTTTAGCCTAGCATGCCCCAAAGTCGGGTTCTGACCCATCGTTCTAAGATACTTACCCTGATTTCAAAACTAGGCACTTCTTTGGAGGCAGGAAGAATGCAAGGTTCAGTATTTCAGTATTTTCTGTCTTCTTTAAAACTGCCCTTAATGTCAGAGATATTTTTTTTATGTGAAGACTTTTTCGGGATTAGGAGGGACATGTCATTTCCTCCTTCTTGACAAAACATCATTCTGAGGTTCTTGTGTGCATTTTTGGAAACAGATAGGGTTTTGTAGAGTTGTCTTTTGAGTATGTGTTCTTTTTTTCTTTTCTGAAATCCCCGGAGAAGGAGACTGGTTAAAAGACTAGAAATATTAAAGTATTAAATGCCAGTTAATTTGTTGTGCTAAAGTATCTTTTCAATAGTGTTATAATCCATCCTGTTTGGTATCAACTGCTCACAAAAACGCCTGTGAAACCCAAGGGGACAATTTAGGTCTATAAAGAGAGATCTTAACCAGCTTTGTCCCCTCCGCATTTTTTAAGAGGACATTTCAAAGGATTTGCCTACTAGATTCTGGTTTTATCTTTTTTTTTTTTTTTTGGACATGGAATGCAGATGCAGAGTTCTTTCCTAGGAAGGATGGGACTGGACAGGGATGGGATGGAACCAGTCTATGCGAAACTAACCCAGATTTCTGTATTACCTTGGCCTGTTTCTTCAAAAAAAGAAAGTCTTTCATTATGGGTTGCTGTGAGTTTTGTTAATGTTTGTGTTGCTGGACTTATGGTTAAGTGAAGCATGTAGCTGGAATATGAGCTTCTTGAGTTTTCACATTGTCCCGAATTTCTTTTTGCAAACCTTTAAACCTTAGCCCCTGGTTGATTGTGTTAAAACCATTATGAGAATGTTATTTAAAGTTGTATTATAATTGCCACCTCCACTAATTATTCAGTACTGTAGCAGCAAAGTATTATTTGTAAGAATTTGGTTATTTTTATACTTATATCTACTTTAAGTCTGGCGTTCTAGTCAGTAAATGATGCAATAAAATGAGTATCATTTTCATTGTGTGTTTTTCTCATAATAACAAGCAAACAGAGTGCAGCAAGTTACCTTTCATGAGTTAACAATGGAACTGTACAGGGAACTCTTGTGTGGCAAATGTAGGGATTGAGTCATTTCTGGATCCTCAGTGCCCAGCACAGTGAAGAAATATACTTTTGATGATGGATGGATGGACAGACAAACTGACCTAAATGATAAAAAGCCTAATTCAGGTCTAACAACTGCTTTTGTTTACTTTCCTTTCTATGGATTAGAGAGTATAGATAACCAGTTCAGATGTTCAGCATTTCCTCCTGAATGCCGCGCCCCAACCACCTTGGAAGGGAGGGCGGGAAGCATGTCTGTGCTCCATGGCAGGGAGAATCCGTGGAACTTTAAGACAGTGGGCCATGAGCCTTACACTTGCGCTGGCCAGTGAATGTGGCTGTCTGGCTAGATGGATGTTCATTAATTATTTGCTTCCTTCAGTGCCTTTCATGGCAGGGATGGGTGAGCCTCTCAGACGCTTTATGACAGAAATCTTGGTCACTTGGAGAGGCTAATCATGTCAACTTGGCGCCTGAAGGTGAACTTTAGGCACATTAGATCAGGGTTGCAGCCCATCAGACAGTTTGGAATGGAGATGACCAGCAAAACTCTCCTCTCCTGACCCGGCTCCCCAACGGAAATCTCAGCAGGACCCCAGGACTGAGCCCTCTCTTTTTCCTACCCACCTCAGCTAGCCATCACAGCATTTCCAGACCCACTCACCCCTGGAATCTGTTTAGGGCCTAAAAGCGGGTCTATTGCTATCCACTGACAAGCTGGCCAGAGTGCTTGTCCTACTTGTGCATCTGACCGGATTTGATTCGCCAGTAAGTAAAGATCTAAAAAATATTTTTAGACCCTTGGGCTTAAAGGACATCATCAATGCACACTGAGTTGTTCCAGTTGCTTGGGAAGTGACAAAAGATAAGGGGCATAGACCAGAGTCCTTCTGTATTGGATAATGGATGGCCAAGACAGCTCTGAATCCCCATACCTGGGTTGTGGAATCATGCAACCATCTGACACAGCGAGCATGAACTTCAGAAAGAGAGAAGACAGATGCCAGGGGCGCCTGGGTGGCTCAGTCAGTTAAGCGTCCCGACTCTTGATTTTGACTCAGGTCATGATCTCAGGGTTGCAACATCGAGTTCTGTGTTGGGCTCACACTCAGCATGGAGTCAGCTTAAGATTCTCTCTCCTTTCCCCTCTGCCCCTCCTCCCACTCACACATGCGAACTCTCTCTCATAAATAAATAAATAAATAAATAAATAAATAAATAAATAAATAAATAAAATCTTTGAAAAGAGAGAGAGAGATGCCAAGAATAAAGATATTTATTGATTTTTACTGACCTCATAAAAACTTACAGCACCACTGGAAGCCCTGGGTTCTGACCGCTGGTACAACACATTCTGTAAATTTCATGGCTGTTCTTCCCAGATCATGATATCAGGCCAAAGTGGCTGCTCAGCTCTCTGAGCCTCGGAGTCCTGATGCCTGAGGCAGGGATAATAATTATTGCCTTGCAGAGTTGCTGTGAGGATTCAAAGGGAGAATCACGTGAGAACACTCTGTGAACTACAAAGAAACGCAACCCAAAGAGAACATACCGGTTCTCTTCAGGAGGGTACTCTGGTCACCAAAAGAAAGACAATTGCAGAATTAATATGTTATCTCAATGCTGATTCACTAGTAACTGGTCCCAAAGACCTTGGACTTGCTGTCAAAGTGTTCCTATCATTTCCCCTCCCCTCCCCTCTTCTTGCTCCCCATATTGCAAAGGATTTAATGAGCACAAAACTGTAAATCTGTAAGGGTGGGAATTAAGACTGTCCTGTTGAACAAAACAGAATGAGTGAGTAAGTGAGAAGACGAACCTTGCAACAGAAGAAATACACTGAAGTTGAAGGTCCTAGGGACTTTGTCGCTCTAGGAGCTGCAGGCTGGTGACTCCCTGAGAGCAAGCATGTGCATGGCTGTGCCGCGGAACTGAACAGGAACCCTTAGCAAAGATCTCTTGTAGCAAAGCCCAAGCAGGCACGTGTAGAGGAAACACTTTAAAGATACGCTAGGAAGCCCTTCACCTGATGAGCTGGGGAACAACGGTACAATGGACTAGTACTCAGCAAAGAAAAGGAACAAACCACCGCAGTAGGTAGGTAGCCCCATGCTGGAGTCTCAGAACCATGTGCAAAGTGAAAAGAGCCAGAGAGAAAAGCTTCACACCGTGTAATTCTATCTATATTACATTCTGGAAGAGACAAAACTGTGGGGCCAGAAACCAGAGGAGTGGCTACCTAGAGGTGGGGAGGAGGATTTCTGTGGTTCACTAAAAAAATTTCCAGCTTTCCTCCTTCCAGGCACAAGGTAGGATGCACTTCCCCACCTCTTGTGAAATATGGCCACGGGACTTGCTTTGGCCAAAGAAATGTGAATGAAAGTGAAATGTGTCCCTTCCGGATGACACTTTAAGAGCCGGCGTGTGAAGTTCACTTCTCTTGCCTCTGCAACCATGGACATACACGTTGAGACTGAGCCGCTACTGTTGGCCTGGGACCCTGGCTCTCTGGGCTTGGAAATGTCCTGTTGTTTTGTGAAGGCACTGAGATTCAGGAGTCACCTGCTGCGGCATTACTTGGTCCATCCTGACTAGTGCAGCACTCTTTAATTAACACTAGTTTAACTGTAGCTTGTATGAATTGCTTGGTTCCTAGTTCAATGCCATGGAACATTTACGATTATCATTGAAATTCTTTCAATTTGTTTGGTTGGGTTTTTTGTTGTTGTTGTTGTTGTTTTTAACAAGAAGTCACATTGGGAACATTCAATAGTGGCTAATGTTTTCTGAGCCTGCTGCTGAGGCTTTGTGATATGAGTGAGTTTTGAGCCAGAATGACCTAGGTTTGAAAGAGCTTATTACCTATGAGATCTTTTTTTTTTTTTAAGATTTTATTTATGTATTTGAGAGAGAGAGGGAGCACAAATGGGGGGAAGGACAGAGGGAGAAGCAGATCCCACCGCCTCCCCCCGCTCCCCACCCCCTGCCAGCTGAGCAGGGAGCCTAGCCAGGACTCCATCCCAGGACCCCGGGATCATGACCTGAGCTGAAGGCAGACGCTTAACGACTGAGCCACCCAGGCATCCCTAGCTGTGTGATCCTGATGAATTTCTTTATTATTCTGATCATTAATTTCCTCCCCTATAAAATAGAAATAATGAGATCCTAATTCAGAGGTATGTGGAGAGATTAAATGATAGGATGTCTCTAACTGTATCTAAACAATAGGATGCATCATTTAGCTCTAGCCTGGGATGAAGCCAACATTGAACAGATGTGTGTTCCAGGCTCCCTGGTAGGCATGCTTGTTTGTATAAAACTAGAATATTGGTTCCTCTGTCTTTCCCTCCTGCTTACTTCACGGTTGCCAAGTCCCATTGTAAGGCATTATCACTATGAAATCAAGAAGACAAAAGTTATTTTGAGCAATATGCTATAATGTTATACTCCATGGGGAACTTGATCTATATTTAGCCCAGTGATGACTAGGGAAATTGAGGAACAAGATCTGTCTTTCTTGTCTCTCCACACCATCACCCCAACCATAGAATATCTTCTTCCTTACTTTGTTATTGGTTGGTTCACATTTCACATTGAGACTGATTCCTTTGTAAAGACCAAGGGACCAAGGGACTGGGATCATAACCTGGGAAAGCAAGAACAGGTGCACCTTTGCTCACAGAATCCTAGAATATGCGACCTGGAGAGCAAGGCAGTGAGGTCATCCTGGCCCGTGGTTTACAAAACTTTCCCTTGGAGAGGGGCTGGGCCAGGGAGAAGTCATGGCTGGGCTGAGGCCAAATGCATGAAATAAGTGGTCAGTTTCTCAAAAAGTTAAATTTATTCAATTTAAATGCAATATCTTTAAGAGATACTGTCTTTTCTACTTTTTTTTAGTTATAAAAATGTCCTTTATTTTATGAAACGATGGTAATAGCAGATGGTAGTTCTTTCTTCCTTCTTCCTCCCCTCCCTCCCTTCCTTCCTTCTTTCCTTCCTTCGTGTGTGTGTGTGTGTGTGTGTGTGTGTGCACCCACATCACTAGTTTGGGACATATCACTAGTTGTTGTTGTTGTTGTTGTTGTTGTTGTTGTTTAACACCTTTGAAGCTGAGAACCACTGACATGGTCCATCTGGGCCATTTTATGAAAGAGGACATTGAGGCCCTATGAGGCCAAGTTACTCTTCCCAAAGTTTCCTGTTGCCCCTGGTAGTTGTGCAAGACAGAGGCAAAGTCATGCAGTGCTTAGAAGAGCACAGGTCTCGGAGACAGATGTGGATACAACTCCTGGGCTCAGATGAGCTACTCAATAGGATAGGCCCTTGACAAAGCATCGCATCCCTCACATAGTAGTTGTCATTGGTTTTTTCCCTTTTTTAAAACTAAGTTAGTGTCGGGGCGCCTGGGTGGCTCAATCGTTAAGCCTCTGCCTTCGGCTCAGGTCATGATCCCGGGGTCCTGGGATCGAGCCCCGCATCGGGCTCCCTGCTCCATGGGAAGCCTGCTTCTCCCCCTCCTTCCTGCTCGAGCTCTCTCTCACTATCTCTGTCTCTCTCAAATAAATAAATAAAATATTAAAAAAAAAAAAAAACTAAGTGTCAAGTATGAAAAGGAAGTCCCCTTCAAAAGGACAGTCAAGGTGGTCTCAGACTTTACAGCAACATGTAAAGCTTGAGGGCAATGAAGCAATATCTAGGAGTTATTCATTTCATCATGAAAGAAATAGGCAGAGATTGTCTAAAAGAAAAGATTTTAGGGAACCCAGCACCCAAGAAAAATTACTCCATAGTGAAGTCCTGCCAGCCAAGAGAAAAATCAAAATATTGAATAGAGGAGTGGAGAAGCCACGAGGTTAAGTATTGAAACTGTTTAGCTTAAAACTAAGACTGAAGAAAAAGAATTAAAATTTAGGAATAGAATAGAAATGTTACAAAACCCTAACAAAGTAAAAATAATGTAAGTAACCAAAACAGGAAGTGTGGGAGAATGGGATGCTCTCTCCCTTAGTTTTCGTAGCAGGTAGGTTAATCCATACTGTTTGAAGTTAAATAATAAGTTTTTAAAAATACTATATTTTATGGGTTTTCACAATACAGGCATACCTCATTTTATTGCACTTTGCTTTATTGTACATTTCAGATACTGCATTTTTGTTGAGAGAGCACAAGGGGGGAGCAGGGGAGAAAGGGAGGGTGCAGGGGCACCTGGGTGGCTCAGTCCTTCAGTGTCTGCCTTCAGCTCAGGTCATGATCCTGGGGTCCTGGGTTCGAGCCCCACATCAGGCTCCCTGCTCAGCGGGAGGCCTGCTTCTCCCTCTCCCTCTTCCACTCCCTCTGCTTGTGTTCCTGCTCTTGCTATCTCTCTGTCAAATAAATAAATAAAATTTTTTTAAAAAAAGGAGAAAGAAAGAAAGAGAGGGGCAGAGGGAGAAAGAGAATCTTTAGCAGGCTCCTCGCCCCTGTGCCAAGCCTGACATGGGGCTTGATCTCACCACCACCACCCACCCCTGCCCCACCCCAGATCATGACCTGAGCTGAAAACCTTCCTGAGTTGGAAGCTCAACTGACTAAGCCACCCAGGTGCCCCACAGATACTGTGTTTTTTTACAAACTGAAGGTTTGTGACAGTCCTGCATCGAACAAGTCTATAGACAACATTTTCCCAACAGCATTTGCTCACTTCGTGTCTCTGTCACATTTTGGTAATTTTTGCAATATTATAAAGATTTTATTTTTACTTATTTGAATGAGAGAGAGAACAAGTGGGGGCGAGTTGGGGAGGGACAGAGGGAGAGGGAGAAGCAGACTCTCCACCAAGCAGGGAGCCCCATGTGGGGCTCGATCCCAGAACTCTGGGACCAGGGGGGCACCTGGGTGGCTCAGTCAGTTACACGTCTGCCTTCAGCTCAGGTCATGATCTCAGGGTCCTAGGATCGAGTCCCGTGTCAGGCTCCCTGCTTGGCAGGGAGTCTGCTTCTCCCTCTCCATCTTGCTCTCCCTCTGTGTGTTTGCTCTCTTTCTCTCTCAAAAAAATAAATAAAATCTTAAAAAAAAAAAAAACTCTGGGACCACAACCCAAACCAAAGACAGATACTTAACAGACTGAGCCACCCAGGTGCCCCAATTTTCACAATATTTTAAACTTTTTCATTATTGTATTAGTTATGGTGATCTGTGATCAGTGATCTTTGATGTTACTATTGTAATTGTTTTGGGGCACTGTGAACTGGGCCCATGTGACAGCCAACTTGATTGATAAATGCGCGTGTTCTGAATGCTCTGCTGACCAACCATCCCCCCATCTCTCTCCCTCTCCTTGGGCCTCCCTAATCCCTGAGACACAGCGGTATTGAAATTAGGCCAACTAATAACCCTACAATGGCCTCTAAGTTTTCAAGTGAGAAGAAGAGTTACATGTCTCTCTTTAAATCAAAAGCTAGAAATGATTAAGCTTCATGAGGAAGGCATGTCAAAAGCTAAGACAAGCCAAAAGCTAGGCCTCTTGTACCAAACAGTTAGCCAAGTTGTGAATGCAAAGGAAGAGTTCTTGAAGGAAATAAAAAGCGCTACTCCAGTGAACACATGAAT
>NC_138369.1:130067722-130098859 GCF_054177405.1 Leptonychotes weddellii
GAACAATGAATCATGGAACACTTCATCTAGAACTAATGATGTAATGTATGGGGATTAACATAAGAATAAAAAAAAATAAAGCTTACGGTAATTCATTGTATTATTCATGAGTATTCTGTGGACAATATTTCAATATATTATGTGTTGAGGAACCAGTAATGTCAACATTGAACTTTATTCGCCATCAGTTGACTTAACCATCATTGGTTTTGTGCATTTCTCTCTTTGTTTTTTAAGATTTTATTTATTTGAGAGACAGAAAGAGATAGCAAGAGATAGAGCATGAGCAGGTGAGGGAGGGAGAAGCAGGCTCCCCTCTGAGCAGGGATCCTGCCCGATGCCGGGCTCGATTCCAGGACCCCGGGTTAATGGAGACCAGAGCTGAAGGCAGACGCTTAACCAACTGAGCCACCCAGGCGCCCCTGCATTTCTCTTTTTAAAGACTTTTTTTTTTTTTATTATTTTTAGAAACCTCTACACCCAACGTGGGGCTGTAATTCACAAGCCTGATCAAGAGCCGCATGCTCTTCCGACTGAGCCAGCCAGGCACCCCTGCATTTCTCTTTTTAAAGACCTTTTTTTTTTTTTTAATTTTTAAGAAATCTCTACAGCCAGCGTGGGGCTGGAATTCACAAGCCTGATCAAGAGCCGCATGCTCTTCCGACTGAGCCAGCCAGGCTCCCTGCTTGTATCAGATACAGAAGCTAGTATCCTGACTTACCCTACCATAAAGCAGTTCGGCTTAGCAGCTGTGAAGTTTTATTGGAAGTTTTTGAGCGCAGGGCTGAGATTAAAATCTTTCTGAGTGAGAAGAACCACTCTCAACCACTATTATCAAACAAGAATGGCTTTTGAAGGTATCTTTTGCTGAAAACATAATAATGGCTCCTAATAAACTCAACTTATAATCACAAGGCAAAACAGCACTCACATGCAGATTTTATACTGTGGTAAAGTCATTTTAACAACTAAAGTTGTATAATTCACAAGTAATGTATAGCTGTTTTGACCGCGAGGTCGAAAGTTAAAATGAGAAGCCAGATCTTCCTTCCCATACAAATTTGTAGCCAACATACTTTTTGAACTTGAACTACAATTCCAGTGGTGTTTTTCAGACTTCATCACAAGAAGAAAATTTCCATATTCCAAAATCTGTTTTATTACGTAATTGAGAAGAGCATCTTCCTAAATTTCAATTGGAAGTGATTAATTTATAATATAAGGACATGCTAAAAGGCAACCACCAATAGAAGAATTTAACAGAATTCTATAACTGCCTTCCAAGCAATGAATATACTTAATTAAAATTCCATGTTCACCGGCTGATGTCAGCATTTGGCAGTACCTATCTGTGTGGACAGACATTCTCAAAATGAAATACATAAAATTTCATTATAAATCAGCATTAACAATTGAACATTTGTGATCAATTTTGATGATTGGGAACCTGATTTTGAACCTCAATTAAGCAAAATATTTATCCCCGCCAAAGAATTCCACTCTTCTATTAGTAAACCAGTATTATCAAAAATTGTGCTCGATTATTATTATATTTTAAATTTCATCAATAAAATTTATTTTGGAAATTTATTTTCTTTCCTCTGTAAATGTCTACATAATATCGTCAATTTTGCTTCTTGGCCCACAAAGCCTAAAATCTAGCTCTTTTTAGAAAGTGTTTGCTAAGCCTGATCTAAGTCACAGTCCCACCTGGGCTATTAAGGTAGTAAATCTACTTAATGGTTTTGAGTTAATAAGTTTAAAGTGTATAGAATGGTGGCATGTGGTAGGTGTTTTTTCAAAGGAATTTATTAACACTAGTAGCTATATTTCTTTTTTTTTTTTTTTAAGATTTTATTTATTTATTTGACAGAGAGCGAGAGAGGGAACACAAGCAGGGGGAGGGGGAGAGGGAGAAGCAGGCTTCCCTCTGAGCAGGGAGCCTGATGTGGGGCTCGATCCCAGGACGCTGAGATGATGACCTGAGCCGAAGGCAGACGCTTAACGACTGAGCCACCCAGGCGCCCCATATATAAAATATATTCAATATAATTTTAATGGATTTCAGTAGAAAGTGAAATTAAGATGTATGTGTTCATTTCACCATGAAATGAACCTGAAACATTGGTATCTTTTGTATTAGTTGTATCTTTTTTTTTTTTTTTAAAGATTTATTTATTTGACAGAGAGAGACAGCGAGAGAGGGAACACAAGCAGGGGGAGGGTCAGAGGGAGAAGCAGGCTTCCCGCCGAGCAGGGAGCCCGATGTGGGACTCGATCCCAGGACCCTGGGATCATGACCTGAGCCGAAGGCAGACGCTTAACGACTGAGCCACCCGGGCGCCTCTACTTGCTATATTTCTATAGCTCTTCTGAACTATACAGAATTGCGAATTGTGGTCCTTACAAAAGGTTATCTGTGGGTGAATAAAACGTCCTTTCAGACAGCCCTCTTTAAAAGTGCACTGGGCCAGTTTCTACCTAATCCACCCCTGCTCAATTTATTTGTTTGTTTCTCAAATTTTTTTATTTTTATTTTTTTTAAGATTTTGTTTATTTATTTGAGAGAGAGAGCATCAGCAGGGGTGGAGGGAGAGGGAGAAACTGACTCCCCACTGAGTGCAGAGCCCAATGTGGGGCTCGATCCCAGGACCCTGAAATCATGACCTGAGTCGAAGGCAAATGCTTAACCGACTAAGCCACCCAGGCACCCCTGGGCTCACTTTTTAAAGTGTTCTTCTTCTTCTCTTTCTCCTTTTCCTCCTCTTCTTCCTCCTCCTTCTTCTTCTTTGTTTTCTTCCTTCCTTTCTTTTTTTTTGGGGGGTAGCAGCTTTATTGAGATATAATTTACATACCATACAATTCACCCATTGAATTCAATGCATCACCACAACCAATTTTAGAACATTTCCATCACCCCAGAAAGAAACCTGTACTTTCTCATCATCATCCTCCAATCCTCCCACCTCCCCCACAGCCCTAGGCCAGAACTAATCCACTTTCCGTCTCCACAGATTGGCCTGCTCTGGACATTTAATATAAATGGAATCATCTGATGTGTGGTCTTTTGTGACTGGCTTGTTTTACTCAGCATAATATTTTCTTTTTTTTTTAAAGATTTTATTTATTTGAGAGAGAGAGGATGAGAGAGAGCATGAGAGGGAGGAGGGTCAGAGGGAGAAGCAGACCCCCTGCTGAGCAAGGAGCCCGATACGGGACTCGATCCCGGGACTCCAGGATCATGACCTGAGCCGAAGGCAGTCGCTTAACCAACTGAGCCATCCAGGCGCCCTCAGCATAATATTTTCAAGCTTTATCCACATGGTCGCATGTATCAGTACCTCTTTTTTATGACAGAACAATATTCCATTGTATGGATATACCAATTTTGTTTATTCATCAGCTGATGGACATTGAGCTCTTTCTGCCTTTTGGCTGTTATGAATAATGAGCATTCATGTGTAAGTTTTTGTGTGGACATATTGTCATTTCTCTTGGGAATACACCGAGAAGGAGAATTGCTGGGTCACATGGTAACTTACGTCTAACTCTGAGGAATCATCAGACTGTTTTCCAAAGTGGCTGCACCAATTTTGCATTTCTTTTTTTTTTTTTTAAAGATTTTATTTATTTATTTGACAGAGAGAGACACAGCGAGAGCAGGAACACAAGCAGGGGGAGTGGGAGAGGGAGAAGCAGGCTTCCCGCCGAGCAGGGAGCCCGATGCGGGGCTTGATCCCAGGACCCTGGGACCATGACCTGAGCCGAAGGCAGACGCTTAACGACTGAGCCACCCAGGCGCCCCCAATTTTGCATTTCTACCAGCGGTATACGAGGGTTCGGATTTCACATCTTCACCAACACTTGCAATTATTGTTTGTTTTTTGTTATTATTATTGCATCCTACTGACTGTAAAGTGTATCTAGCTCGTTTTAATTCTCTGAGATGAGGTGCTGGGCAAAACCACCTTCCTCACCACTCCATGCTGGGTCCATGTGGAGACACCACCCTGGGAACCCAGCTCTGAGAGCCTACCAGGGTGTTGCCACTAAAACTTAGTTTTCCTCAGAGGAGAAAAGGCTCCCAGAGATTGTGCCCCACCGGTAGTTTTTCAGTTCACAAACCCACACATTTACTTGACCCTCTGAGAAGGCATTATTGGGAACCGTGGAAATATTTGTCAAAGGACTGCAAATACTTACAGGCAGATGATTACTAGGGAGCTTGACGCAGCAGGATGAGATGGCTTCTGGAGAGAAGTTCTGCAGAGACCCCTGCCCACCTCCCACCCTCCATCCCAATGATTTACAGAGACACTAGCAGCCTTCTGGGGAGAGTAACCAGGGCCACCGGGGCAGGAGGTCAGAAGGGACAGTAGTTTCTGGTTCTGCCCTGGGAGGCAGCTGCTTCCCTGAGTGGGGCAGAAATGGGGATTTTTGTCCCTGTCAACCTTAAAAATAAAATAGCCAGTTATTTTACCAGCAAAATGAGTGTATGTAGGAATGACAGAAGAATTGGAAACTACGGCAGACCGCAGGCAAGTCCAGAGACAAAGGGAAGGGAAGGTCAGCTTCTGTTAGCTTTTAGGAGGAAATCAGGGAGGGTTGTTTTGAACACAAGTTCATTGGAGAAGAACAAGAGTTGGAGGTTGTGGCCGTTTCTCATTGGCTGCGTGGTTAGTGTTGTAGCTGGGGCAGGGATCTTCCTTCTTTTCCTTAAAAGCAGGTGATAAAATTCCTATGTGAAAAGCTGTCCTCCCTTTTCAAGATAAGAATGATCTTCCTTCTTCCTGCTGGTTATATAGGCTGCTAGGAATGGTACATGCGTGAGAGCACCCCTTCAGGGCTTCCCAGCTCGGTTTTAAATGAGGCCTCTTTCATTTTCACACCCCGGAAGAAAGTCGGCCAGGGGAGGGCTGGGTGCTGGCTTCTGCCGGGTGTCGCACTTACTGGGTTTCGAGGTGAGCTCTTCCATTATACACACTCCCACCACATCCTGAATATGTCCATCAGAGCACTTTGCACAGTTATCTCAGAAATGCTCATTTCAGTTCATCACTATAACCTTAGAGCCTGGGACAGTGTCTGGCACGTAAAGATACTCTTAAAGTGGGGGCGCCTGGGTGGCTCAGTCTGTTAAGCGTCTGCCTTCGGCTCAGGTCATGATCCCAGGGTCCTGGGATCGAGCCCCACATCGGGCTCCCTGCTCCGCAGGAAGCCTGCTTCTCCCTCTCCCACTTCCCCTGCTTGTGTTCCCTCTCTCGCTGTGTCTCTCTCTGTCAAATAAATAAATAAAATCTTAAAAAAAAAAAAAAGATACTCAAAGTATTTGGTGAATGAAGGAAATAATGTAAACTCAATACTGCCTGGTGGAACCTAAGTCCAATACTTCCCCGTATATGTTATTTTGTAGTTTATTCACACTTAGTAAAAATAACAGTATTGTTGAAATTTTCCTTTGTGTTGATGACTACACAATATTTTTCTCAAGAATTTACCAAACTTTTTTTTTTTTAAAGATTGATTTATTTATTTGACAGAGACAGCGAAAGAGGGAACACAAGCAGGGGGAGTGGGAGAGGGAGAAGCAGGCTTCCTGCTGAGCAGGGAGCCTGATGTGGGGCTCGATCCCAGTACCCTGGGATCATGACCCCAGTCGAAGGCAGACGCTTAACGACTGAGCCACCCAGGTGCCCCCCCAAACTTGTTTAAACCAAGTTCAGCTTTTGGACATTTATATAGTTTTGCTTTTTTTTTTTTTAAGATTTTATTTACTTATTTGAGAGAGGAGAACATGAGTGGGGGGCGGGGGTAGAGGGAGAAGGAGAAGCAGACTCCCCACTGAGCAGGGAGCCTGACAGGGGGCTCAATCCCAGGACGCTGAGATCAAGACCTGAGGCAAAGGCAGACACTTAACTAACTGAGCCACCCAGGTGCCCCGTTTTACATTTTTTCTTTGAAAAATAATGGTGATACATCCTTGTGCAAATGTCTTTGAGCACATGTCTAACTATTTCCTTAGGACAAATTCCTAGAATGGAATTGCTGGTCAAGGGATATGTCCATTTTCTTTTCTTTCTTTTTTTATTGAAGTATAATTAACATACAGTGTTATATTAGTTTCAGGTATACAATATAGATTCAACAATTCTATACATCACCCAGTGCTCATCAAGGTAAATGTTCTCTTTAATCCCCATCACCTCCTTCACCCATCCCCCCACCAGCCTCCCCGCTGGTAACCATCAGTCTGTTTGCTGTAGTTACAAGTCTGTTTCCTGGTTTGTCTCTTTTTTTTTTTCTTTGTTTGTTCTTTGTTTTGTTTCTTAAATTCCACATATGAGTGAAGTCATATAGTATTTGTCTATGACTGACTTATTTTACTTAGCACAATACCCTCTAGGTCCATCCATGTTGTTGCAAATGGCAAGATCTCACCCTTTTTTTATGGCCAAATAATATTCCATTGCGTATATATCATATATATATACCATATCTTCTTTCTCCATTCATCTATGGATGGACACTAGAGTTGCTTCCATATCTTGGCTATTGTAAATAATGCTGCAATAAACATAGGGGTGCATTTATCTTTTCAAATTAGTGTTTTCATGTCTTTAGGTAAATACCCAGTAGTGGAATTACTGAATCATACGGTAATTCTATTTTTAATTCTTGATTTCCTCTTTGATTTCTTGGTTGACCCATTCATTGTTTAGTAGCATGTTATTTACCCTCCAGGTATTTGTGGTCTTTCCACGTTTTTTCTTGTGATTGATTTCTAGCTTCCTACTGCTGTGGTCAGAAAGATACATGATAGGATCTCAATCTTTAATTTATTGAGACTTGTTTTGTGGCCTAACATGTGAGTTTGGCTGCTGGGACTGCAGGCACACTGGTGTGTGTCGTCATCTTCCCCACTCCAGGGCAGGAGCTGCTTTGGAGGGACTTCTGCTGAGTGGTGCAAGTTGGGTGGGGCGGCTCTGCAGGAGACCCTGGGGGTGGGGCGCACGGTGCTGGCCAGGTGGTGGAGAGTGTTGCTGCTGGTTCTGCAAGTGTCCTGCTGTCCAGGCTGGAGGTTGGAGAGGGGAAAGGTGCCTTCAGCTGTTTAGTTCTTGGAGAAAGCTCCTCAAGAACCCTGCCCCTCCAGCAGCCGTTCTGAGGTTAGTAAATAAATCTCCTTCACATAGACCCTGGGCACTGTTCAGACTGCTGCTTCTCTGCTATATCTCGGTGGGGTTGTTATGCTGGCTCTTAAAGGGCAGGGACTCCGTTTCCTCTCGCCCTCAGCTCTCCCAGAGCTAAGCCCACTGAGTTTTAAAGTACCCAAAGTTAAGCCCTGATTATTATAATACTTGAAAAGTTAAGCCCCACTGGTTTTAAAGTCAAATGTTATGGGAACCCGTCTTCCCAGTGTAGGTCTCCCATGCCCAGGGTGGTGTCTGATCGTCTCGCATTGCCGTGCTTGTATCCCTCCAGCTTGTGGTTAGTCCTGCTGGGGTTTGGTTCCCGACCTGTCTCTGCCCCTCCTACCCTTCTTGATGTGGCCTCTCTACAGTTCACTGCGGAAAGTCTGTTCTGCCGGTCTTTGGGTTGTTTTCAGAGTTAGTTGCACTAATCTGGCTGTAATCTCAGCGTGTCTATGGGACGAGATGGGCTCAGGATCCTCCTACTCTGCCATCTTTTCCAGAAGTTGGGGTATGTCCTTTTTCTTTTTTTTTTAAAGATTTTATTTATTTATTCATGAGAGACAGAGAGAGGCAGAGGGAGAAGCAGGCTCCCAAGGAGCAGAGAGCCCGATGCGGGACTCGATCCCAGGACCCTGGGATCATGACCTGAGCTGAAGGCAGACGCTTAACCATCTGAGCCACCCAGGCGCCCAAATGAATTTACTTTTAAATTGAACTTTACATCATCACCTCAGATAAAAAAAACTAGTTTCCTTTACCATAAATATTAAGTCACCATAAAATAAATACAATAAAAATAAAGTGTTAGTGGGTTCTGGGTGGCTCTCTCTGCCAAAGACTCAGCGCCTGGGGTTGCTCTGTCTTCCTTGTAAAGGGAAATACGCAAGCATCAGAGCACAGTTAGATACAGTGGCAGTAAATGTGATCTTCTCCTGGTGTAATCACAATGACCAAACCACATTTGAAAAGGCAAGTACTTTCCCCCTCCAAGGGAATCAGTGTTTTCTTTTTTTTTTTTTTTTTAGAGATTTTATTTATTTATTTGACAGAGAGACAGATAGTGAGAGCAGGAACACAAGCAGGGGGAGTGGGAGAGGGAGAAGCAGGCTTCCCGCGGAGCAGGGAGCCCGATGTGGGACTCGATCGCAGGACCTTGGGATCATGACCCGAGCCGAAGGCAGACGCTTAACGACTGAGCCACCCAGGCGCCCGGGAATCAGTGTTTTCTAATGGTGACCACAGACCACTTAAAATCATCTTGTGTGCCACGGGCAGACTGGCCATCACACCTGAGCACACACACATCAGAGTTACCTGGGGTCTTGTTAAAACACAGACAGCCGATGCAGTAAGTCCGGGCTGCGGCTAGAAATGTCCATTTCTAACAAGTTCCCAAGTCATGGTCCGGGGAACACTTTGGGGGGCCCTGCTCTCATCCAGTCGTCTCTCATCTTAGGAGTCAATGGGCTGGGGAGGCTGACAGGTACAAACCAGAAACCACCGCAACCCCCACACAGGTGCTCACATACTTCCTTCTGTTGATGGCGGGTTTTCCCTGGAAGAGCAACAACGCGGGGCCCGGTGCTAGCACTCCTAAGAGCAGTGTTATAATCTCTAGAAGTGCTCACTCCTCTCTGACGACAGCAGGATTACAGTGTCTTTGGGCGGAGAGGGAGTTTCCGCACCTGCCTGGAACCTCGCCCTTGCACCTTTCTGCCAGCAGGTGAGAGGTCAAGCTACTTCCTGGAGAAAGCCCCTCCATCTAGCTCCTCCAAGAGCTTAATTCCAGAAGATAGATAATGGAGTGGTGATGTCAGAGAGGCAGACCGGGGCCTGATCCCCCAGGGAATGTGGATTTTATTCCAAGCGTGACAGCAGAAGTCGGGGGAGCACTGAAGCAGGATAAGGCAAGGAGGGTTCTTGGTGGTCTCCACTAAAGGAGCTACTCTCCCCACCTGACCACAGGCCTCCTGTTCATTTCCTCCAGGACCTTCCTCACAATGTTGGTTTGGTTGCCTGTTGCCCACCGTCCACGAGAGCTTTCTTGCTTTGTTCACTCCTCTGTGCCCAGCAGAGCGGCTGGTACCTGGCAGGTGCTTGGTAAACATTTATGGAATAAAGGAAAGAATGGGCAAATGCCATTCAGTTTGCTCGAGGTGCAGGGGCCAGGGAATGCAAAGTAAATGAGGTATAGTCCTGGGTCTTCAGATTCACAGTGTGTTTGGATAACTTATTTTCCAAAAGTTGGTTGTCATAATCGAATGGATTTATAAAAGAGAAAATAAAATTCATAAAGCAATGTGGGGAAAATACTCTTCACTCATTTCAAAGACATGCTACTAGGAAAACAAAATGAAATAACACTCTACATCTTTAAAAATGCTTGCATGGATAATATCCAGTTCTGGTGAGGGTGCAGATAATTTCATAAACTTACAAAGGCTATATTCCCTTCAAACGGAAATTCAGCAACAGATATTAAGAGCTATAAAAAATGGTTTTTGGGGGCGCCTGGGTGGCTCAGTTGGTTAAGTGTCTGCCTTTGGCTCAGGTCATGATCCCAGAGTCCTGGGATGGAGCCCCGCATCAGGCTCCCTGCTCAGTGGGGAGCCTGCTTCTCCCTCTGACCCTTCCCCCCCATACTTTCTCTCTCTCTCCTTCACTCTTTCTCAAATAAATAAATAAAATCTTTTAAAATGGGTTTTTTCACTGAGAAATAACATAAAAAATGACCCTCTGCCTGAGAAATTTACTTCTGGGACTTTATCCTAAGGAAATACTTTCAAATGAATGAAGAATTATATGTACAAACTATTGAAACAACAACATGGATGAATCTCAAAATAATTATGCTGAGTGAAAGAAGCCAGACCAAAAAATAAAAATTCCCAAACCCAGTACATCTGTATGATTCCATTTATATAAAATTCTAGAAAATGCAAACTAATCTATAGTGACAGAAAGCAGATGTGTGGTTACCTCAGACTGGGGATGTGTGGATGGATAGGCACAAAACTTTTGGGGATTATGAGAATGTTTGATATCTTGACTATGATCATCATTTCATAGGTGTATGCCCATATCATGACTTTAAATATGTGTGGTTTACTTTACATAAATTATACCTCAATAAAGTTGTAAAAGAAAGGACTGATATACACAGCAGTATGGATGAATTTTGAAATCATTGTACTAAGGGGGAGATTCAGACATAGAATAGTACATATCCTATGACTCCATTTATATACAGTTCTAGAAAAAGCAAACTAATCTCTAGTGACAAAAAGTAGGTCTGTCGTTGCCTGGGGTTGGGGGTGGAGGGAGGAATGGGCTGCAAAGGGGCAAGAGGAAATTTTTGGGTGTGATAGAAATGTTCTGTATCGTGATTATAATGGTGGTTTCACATGTATATACATCTATCAAAACTCAGTTTTACACTTTAAATGGATTCGTTTATTGATGTAAATTAGACCTAACTCAATAAAGCAAATTTAAAAAGAAAAAAGAAAAGGTGTAAAAGAGGCTTTGATTTAACTTCTGGTGCCAGGAATCCTTCCAGCTGAGAGTAACAGCATGGGCCTTCTTTGTTTGGGAAAAATATTTAAATGGGCCTCTTGGCTATATAAGAGCAAACCCGAAATCCTATTCCCGAGTGGAGACTTTTGGGACAGCAAAGAAGTAACCTTCTGTGTAATAACATAAAAAAATTTGTCTTCACTGAGGTCTGAGGTAAAACTCTGGCTAATATTCACGAGGAGTGACTGGACTCATCCCTCTGGCTGGGGCCAGACCCTGGGGGAGCTGGTGTTCTCAGTTGTAGGGAGGGAGGCCTGGGTTAAGAAGCCCCTACTTCAGGGGCCCTGGGGTGGCTCAGTCACTAAGCGTCTGCCTTCGGCTCAGGTCATGATCCCAGGGTCCTGGGATCGAGCCCCGCATCGGGCTCCCTGCTCCGTAGCAGCCTGCTTCTGCTTCTGCTTGTGTTCCCTCTCTCGCTGTGTCTCTCTCTGTCAAATTAATAAATAAAATCTTTGAAAGAAAAAAAAGAGTGACGGCGCTGGTTCCTGAAATGTGGCGAGAAGTCAGGGGTTCTCAGGGGTTTGGGGACAAGAGGTGAGTAGAGGAGTGGGGAGCAGGCAGCCAGGCCAGCGAACAACCAGGAGTGAAGACAAGTAGTCAACTGTTTTTAAGTTTTTCCTTTCTCTGCACTGCATTTCCCACTCCCTGAGCTGTCAACCACAAGCCTTCGGTAAAGTTAGGCTAAATGCTACAGTTGGAGATTGACTATGTTTGAGGGCATGAATGGGGGGGGCCATGTCCAGGTGAAGTGCTATGTGGAGAGCCATGGAAGCCTGGAGACAGCATTACAAAGTTGCTCGAAGTGACCATCAGGGAGGCTGCCCAAAAGCTAGGCCACAGTGTGGGGAACCACAGTAGAGTTCCCCTGGGATTCTTGGAGCTATAGCAGGAGGAAACGGCATCTCCACACTCAAATGGCGGGGAGTGGAGCACAGAGTTCTCATTGGGTGTTCAAAGGAATGGTGACCTCCTAACAGATGGTGGCCCAGGGACATTTGGGATATAAAGAGATTAACTACTCCCCCACCCCCACCCCACACAACCTCCCAAGGATGTTTAGGCTGTTTTGAGCTATTTTGGACTGTAATAATTTGGATAGAATATTTTGAACAGAAAAATACTCTCTAAGGCCAGGCCCACTTCTTTTATCTCAAAAGCTCAGAAGAGAACCGTGGTATAGGACCAAACCCTAACAAGTAATTGCCTCTGGCTGGCTGACGTCAGTTAATGACTGGACTTTGTACCCAAAAGCGAGTTAAAACTAAAGACGGTTGAGGGGAAGTCATTTCCTCCTTGGATTGCCCAGTAAGAACATCTAAAATGAAAGACCTTGCTCACCTCACTCTTCTCAGCCTCATTTTTGTAACCTTAGGTAAGAAAACATTTTACAATTTTTCTTAAATGATTGCTATTTTTACATTTTATTTTATTTAAGATTTTATTTGAGAGAGAGAGAGTGTGCAGGCATAACAAGGGGGGAGGGGCAGAGGGAAGGGAGAAGCCGACTCCCTGCTGAGCAGAGAGCCCGATGCCGGACCCTGGGATCATGACCTGAGCCAAAGGCAAACACTTAACCGACTGAGCCACCCAGGCGCCCAACATTTTACAATTTTTAATTCTTTTAATCATGTTTGCTGTCTTGGAGATAGAACCAGCAGGCTTAAGGTACCAGTTCCATGGCCCAGCAGGCTATTTTCTGACTCTGTTCAGAGACGTATGGCATTTCAGTCTGTGGTGAAGGAAGACAGAGCAGAAGTCAAGGGGCCTCTGGACTACGGGATGTGGGGTTCAGCAAGTCAGAGATTTGTCCTCCAGAGTTCCTCAGGCCATACAAGAACAGATCAGTAGGTTTCAAGGGCCTGGTGCCCAGTAGCCCTTCCTTTGGCCCCCAAAGGGCCTGGTTTAATCTCTGGTTCTAGCATCAAGAGTCTTTTGTCCCCTTCCACATGGGAATTAAGGCTTACCTCTGGGCAAATCCCTAAACCCCTCTGGGTATTGGTGGGCTCTTCTGTCAAATGTGGATGCTCGTATCAATTTCACGGTTACTATCTGGCACAGGGTAAGCCCTTGTTAGATGAAAGAGAAGCGGAACTAGGTCAAGATGATGCGCTGGTGAACTGTTTTCTTGCTCCTGGAAGAGCAATTGTTTATCTCTTCAACCTTTAATGATTATTTGAGCCAGGCCCTGTTGAAGGTGAAGAGCCAGATTCTGCCAGCCTGGGGCTCACAGACCCAGGGGCCATCAGCGGGTTTTTGTTTGTTTGTTTGTTTTGTTTTTTAAATATCTGAGGGTTTAGGAATTGCTTCCTCACTAAAACTTTTTTTTTTTTTAAAGATTTTATTTATTTATTTGAGAGAGAGAGAGAATGAGAGAGAGCAAGCACATGAGAGGGGGGAGGTCAGAGGGAGAAGCAGACTCCCTGCCGAGCAGGGAGCCCGATGCGGGACTCGATCCAGGGACTCCAGGATCATGACCTGAGCCGAAGGCAGTCGCTTAACCAACTGAGCCACCCAGGCGCCCCTAAAACTTTTTTTTTTCCCTCACTAAAGCATTTAATATTTTTTTAAACTGGTTGTCAGTGTCA
This sequence comes from Leptonychotes weddellii, assembly GCF_054177405.1. NCBI lineage: Eukaryota > Metazoa > Chordata > Mammalia > Carnivora > Phocidae > Leptonychotes > Leptonychotes weddellii. The sequence goes on from NC_138369.1 coordinate 130,081,074, forward strand.
GAGTTCTTTGAGACAATGAAGGGTTCTAGAAGACTAATCACTGGACCACTAAGTGTTTACTACGCCATGTGTCCAAGGGTTCCTAAGAGTTGAAAAAAGGCAACTCTGATGATCACCGTAGCCCTTAGGGCAAAGATCATCTCTCTCTTCATTTTACTCTTTAAAAAAGTAATGTGTCTAAAATTATTAATGGGTAAATAACACTAGAAAAAAAATTGGGGAAGTTTAATACACACTTACCTAAGTATTTTTATTTCATCATTCTTTTAAACACACCCCTTTCCCAACCCTCCCTAAAATGCGATATAAATGGGAAATGAGGACAATTGCCTTAAACTGTAAAGACAAAAGGAGGCCACTTTCAGGTCATAACAGCGCCCCCTGCTGGCGCTTTCAGTTGTCCTCACAGAGGACTACTCAGGAGTATTAAACCCAGATTCATACAGTTCTGCAACTGCAGGCAGAAGCAATGTTACTTCTTGGTAGTCATCTTCATACATATTAGCTTTTTGTAACAGATTGCAGTAACACTTTTCCGGTTTTGTCTGTTTAATTTTTAATTTTATTTATTTGTCAGAGAGAGAGAGTACAAGCAGGGGGAGGGGCAGGCTGAGGGAGAAGCAGGCTCCCCGCTGAGCAGGGAGCCCGACGCGGGGCTCCGTCCCAGGACCCTGGGATCGTGACCTGAGCTGAAGGCAGACGCTTAACCGACAGAGCCACCCAGGTGCCCCGCGCACTTTCATTTTTAATGTAGTCAACTGTATTTGTTTTTCAGAAAAGAATGATTGGGTACTAACTAGTTTTAAATAATAGCAATTGCCATTATGTGTTGAAAATGTTCTGTCTTCTGAAACTTGATATCTCTGTTCCCCCAGCAACCCAGTCAAGCATGACTGCCAGTAGTCCTGCCACAACCAGTAAAGCTGCTCCCACCACCACAACCCCATCTACTACTCCCACCACAACCCCATCTACTGCTCCCACCACAACCCCATCTACTACTCCCACCACAACCCCATCTACTGCTCCCACCACAACCCCATCTACTACTCCCACCACAACCCCATCTACTGCTCCCACCACAACCCCATCTACTGCTCCCACCACAACCCCATCTACTGCTCCCACCACAACCCCATCTACTGCTCCCACCACAACCCCATCTACTGCTCCCACCACAACCCCATCTACTACTCCCACCACAACCCCATCTACTACTCCCACCGCACCAGCTTCATCTGCTTCCACCACCACCACAACCCCACCTACTTCAGTTTCTGTATCAAGTACAGTTCCAGCCTCCACTGTCACGTCTACAGAAAGTAAATCAAGCACAGTTGCAAAAACATCACCTATAGGTAACACCACCGCTAGGACCACCTCACCTGTAAGTGGTAACTCAAGCTCAACTGCTCCTTCTCCAACAACACAAATGAGCAATAATGGATCGACCGTCACCCCAATCACGCAAACTTATTCCTCAGAGGCTGTTACTCCAGTGACTCCTGACAAGGTCACTTCGTCCAAGATCAGCACCACAAACTCCCGTCCCCCAGGTAAGAGCGATTCCTTCCCTCAAAGACTGCTTACTTGTGGAGTCAGGGCGTTGTGGAGGATGGTAGGTAAGTGTGTTCTGCTGGCGGAGGGAAGTGGGTATCAAAACACCCAAGGTTTCTTTGACTATGAACCCCTGGAATTAAAAAACTGAGTCACAAAGGCTAGTAGTGATGGCAGAGACCCTAAAAGAAAACCCGTGGTTTCATTCTGTTCTCCTTTCCTTCCCACCTGTGCCACTTCAAGCTAGATGTGGAATGTTTTTATGAATGTGGACATCATGCAAGCTACCTCTCCAGGGGATTTTTAGAAATCGTTTCAGCTTCTCTGAGGTCCAAACAAGCACTGTCTCGCCAGCCCCACTGGTCTAGCTCACTGATCTACCTAAGGAAGGAGTCAGTTCTGCCCTGACTCCTTAACAATGTTAGTGAAAAATGGAACATCACGATGGTGGCCGATCACAGTTTGGAGTTTGAGTTAATTCATGGAATTTGAGCCTGAGGGATAAAGAGCCAAACAACAGCAGTGCTCAAACAGTCCTGGACATGGAGGGGGGCCGTTGTCCAAAGGACAGATGTTTCGGGAATACTAAGAGATGGCAATTGACCTCAAGCCAAAATTATTGAAACCACTTGCCTCATTTCCCAAAGTTTGGTCTAGAATAGGGGTCAGCCAACTTTATCGGTAAAGGCAAACTAATAAATATTTTAGGTTTTGCGGGCCACAATAGGGGTTCTGTTGTGACTACTCCCCTCTGCCATTTTAACATGAAAGCAGTCATGGTCAACATACACAGGAATGAGCCTGGCGGTATACCAGTAAAACGCTATTTACAAAAACTGAAGACTAGCCAGATTTGAGTCATAGTTTCCCAACCCCTGGTCTAAAATAATCCTCAGATCTAGGCTTGAAGGGTCTACATAAACCCTGTCATTTTCAGGGAAACTGAGGCCCAGCAAGGGTAGCAACTTGCCCAAGGTCAAAGAGCAAGCTGATGTCCCCCTACACTGACTTCTTCTGGTTTCCGCCCATGTTCTTTGATAGATCTCAGAGATGGACGATTAAGCAAGTGGAACCAGAGCCTGTACAGAACACCTGGGTCCCAGTCTGCTTTCATGTTTGAAGGGCCCACGCTGAAGGCTAGGCCACCTGGGGCCCAGCTGCACAGCCAGCTCTACTGGAGTCAGGAAAGAGAACTTTTCTAAGCCATTCCTGCTTCCCCAGACATTCTCCCAGAGTAAGGCAGGCAGCCGCCTTGTGTTCTGGCCCGACCACTAGCTCACTGTGGGGAGGGGGCAAGTCACTTCTCTCTCGGCTTCAACTTCCCCGGCCGTAATAATGTGGCTGAACTAAATAGGCACCAAAATCCCTTCCAGCTGTACTATCTTGTGCCTTTATTCCTGGCACACAGAACCAGCAGGCAGGTCTGTCCTTCACTGCGGGAGAGAAAGCCTACCAGGAGTTACTTGTCTGGTGTATCCTGAGTAGAGTTGACTCAGTGTCTTCCCTGGGATTTTCCAAACCATCCTTGCTTACTTACAGCTGAGGCTAGCCTCCCGCATTATCAACATCCCTCACCAGAGGGTACATTGTGACAACTGATGAACCTTCACTGACACAGCATCATCACCCAAGGTCCACAGGCTATGCTAAGGCTCCCCATTGCTGCTGCACATTCTGTGGGTTTGGACAAATGTATAATGACATGCATCCATTATACGGTATCATAGAATACTTTCACTGCTCTACCAATTGACTGTGCTCTGCTTATTCATCCCCTACCCACCCCCCACTCCTGGCAACCAGTGATTTTTCACTATTGCCATGGTTTTGTCTTTCCAGAATGTCATGTAGTTGGACTCATATGTTAGTCTTTCCAGGTTGGCTCCTTTCACTCAGTATATACATTTAAGATTCCTCCATACCTTTTCATGGCTTGATGGCTCATTTCTTTTTAACTCTGAATAATAATCCACTGTCTGAATGTACCATGGTTTTATCCATATCACCTACTGAAGAACATCTTGGTTGCTTCTAAGTTTTGGCAATTATGAATAAAGCTGCCATAAATATTCCTGTGCAGGTTTTGAATGCACATGTTTTCAACTCCTTTGGGTAAATACCAAGGAGTGCGCTTGCTGGATCCTATGGTAAGAGTGTGTGTGGTTTTGTAAGAAACTGCCAGACTGTCTTCCAACGTGGCTGTACCATTTGGTTTTCCCACCAGTATGAGCATTCCTGTTACTCCGTATCCTCATCAGCCCTATTTTATTTTTGAATTTTTTTTTTTAAATAAAAGTACATTAGACCCACAGTTATGGAAGGAAAGAAGCTTAAACAGGGCAAAAGTATATGCAGTAAGCACTAAATCTCCCTCCTATCCTACACCCCTAGGACCCAGACTCCTGTTCCCTTCCCCAGAGGCAACTTCTATAGCCAGTTTCTCATATCTATCTCCAGAGGAATGTGTGCAAATACAAGCATACATATTTGTATGTTTGTGCCTATTCTCCTCATTTTATCACAAAAGGGAGGATGCTTGACACATTGTACCTTATATATAGCTTTTAAAAAAATCAACAGTTCCTACCTATAGGTTCATAAGAACATTAACACCTCTTGATCAGTCACTCCATCTTTTCTGAAATCAAAGCCCAGAATCATTTCATTTGACAGAGATGGAGAAAATGGCCAGCCAAGACAACCATTTTCCTTTGACCTAACTCCACTCCCCAGTCCTACCACTTCTCCAGAGAGAGGAAAGATGCCTGGTCTGAGAGCACCAACCAATGATGGAGAAACCACTGCAATATAATTCTCACCATCCATTCAAGTCATCCATTCAGAAAGCCAGGGGGTGGAGTGTGCCCTCATCACTTCCTCTGCAAACTTTCTATCTGCAGGGTCCCTTACCATCCCTTTCCTTCTTGTATCTGTATGCCTTGTATGCTAACCCCAAAAAAATACCTCCTTTCTATTGGGGGCTTCCTGCCTGTCCCTATAAGACAGTTACTCATAATTCCCTAGAAAAATAGGACGCTCTCTTTCAAATGGTACTAGGAAGCCCTACCTGGTGTTAGAGGACCAGATATCAAGGTTCTCAAGGATCCTTGTGATCCAAAGATGCTGAAGATGGAATTAGGAGACAGCTGTCTCTCCGAGCAGACTCTTACCCACCAACCTCTGCCTTTACTGTTGATAAGCACCTGGCTCCAGAATTTCCACAACAGACTCTGTAGAGGCATATGCTCTTCAACCAAAGACTAGAACGTGCCCAGGAGGGAGGCATGAAGATTTTAAAGTATGTTTCTCGGTGTCATCTGTTGTCATTCTGTGGATTTTTAATCTCTTTTTCCTCTCTCTCAGTTCCCAGCAATCCTTGCCAAGGAACTCCCTGTAAAGGTGGTTCTTCATGTGTTACCCTGAATGATACCCATTTTTGCCTGTGTACATTAGGATATTACTATAACTCTTCCACATGCAAAAAAGGTGAGTTACAAGGGATGAACCCTGCAGAGCTGCATTTCAGACCTAAAGTAGAACAGAAAATGCAAAGTAATGTCAAAAAAGAGCCTCCAGAATGGTAGAGGTAGAGGATTTGGGGCACCTGGGTGACTCAGTTGGTTTAGTAGAGGTAGAAGATAATTTATAGGCAACAAAGGCTCCTGCTTTATCTCAGTGGAAACTAGAGGGACCACAGGGATATTCCAAAAGCCTAACAGGTGTTCATATTTCAGCACTAATAATCTCATTTCTGGGGATCTAAGTAAATGACCCCAAATAATAGAAAGGTTTGTGCATAAAGATGTTTGCTGCAAACTTTTTTACTTTTAAATAATCAAGAGCGTGAAAACCAAAAAATGACTATCAATGAAGATAACACATTTTTCATAGAATATTATGCAGCCTCTAAAAGTAATAGTTATTTAAAGAAAAAATAATAGTTATGGGGAGGACACCCGGCTCAGTCGGTAGAGATGCAATTCTTGATCTCAGGGTCATGAATTCAAGCCCCACATTGGGCGTGGAGCCTACTCAAATAGATAGATAGATAGATAGATAGATAGATAGATAGATAGATATGAAGACTAGGTAATTACTTGGAAAAATGCTTATTATGTAACAAAGATAAAGAAGACTCATGGCATTATGACAATGTAAACTATGTATGGAAGAAAAGAACTAGGAGAAATATACCAAAACAAAAATGGTTGTGTTGGGTTGGATGGAATTTTGGGTCACATTTTTCATCTTTCCAGACTTCCTATAATATCATAATGTTTAGAATTTTTAAGAATATATTTTAAACAAAATGAAAATTAACCCTCTTCACATTCAATATTATAAAAAGATTCTGCTTGAATTTCAGGAAAGTTATTCCCTGGAAATATTAAAGTAAAAGTATCAGAAGTATCTGGTTTGGGAGATGAAAATTCTGTGGCCTATCAAAAATTACATATTCAAATTACTAATTTTGTAAGTATTTTCCAACCTTTCTTCCTATATAAGTGTTCTTCATTCTAACACTTTCTTGCAGCATGGAGGACTGGTGTTCAGGTAGTACACACTGGTTCAGCTATTCCAGTTGCTAAAATAGTGAAAGGCATCCTTACTGGTTGGTAAATTGCAGCTGTCCTAACCCCCTTGGTGCTTGGTTGCCCAGGCCCCTCCTCTGGGACCCTTGGGCCTCCCCATGATCCTGCACCTAGATGGGTAACACCCAGCATGGCAGAGGGCCTTTAGAAGCTTGCTCCAGCCATGCCATACCCACTGATACAGAAGCTATTAGAATTTTTTTTTTAAGTAGCCATGCCCAGCGTGGAGACCAACGTGGGGCTTGAACTCATGACCCTGAGGTCAAGACCTGAGCTGAAATCAAGAGTCGGAAGTTTAACCGACTGAACCACCCAGGTGTCCCTACAATATTTTTAAATGGACACATAAATATATGATGTTTTAAAATAAAATTATTTTCATAGAATTGGAAAAGATTTTTTTTTCCTTTTTACGATCAAATTTGCATACATTTCTATACCAGTCTGCCTTTTTTTTTTTTAATATCTGTTACTTTTCTCCACTATTAAAAATGTCAAAATGAACAATAGCTTCATTTCATTTTGATTATTGTGAGTGAATGTGTCAACATGAAAAGGGATGGAAATCTCCATTCTGGAACCACAGATGTTAGATCTGAAAGAGCGTATAGAGGACATAGAGCCAATGTTTCTGAAAGTTTAATTTTAAAGGGAAAAAACAGTAGACTGTAAATATGTCTTAGAACCATAAGTGTAGAAACACTTTTAAGAACTAAAGAAGACATTGAAGACTGTATCTTTCAATTCAGAATTATTTTATTACAAAAGAGTTTTGCTAGCAGAATTAGTAGAACATAAAACATCATTGTCTGAATGATTTACAGATAGCACAGAGAGCGCTGGTGCTCATGACCAAACAGCCCGTGCCTGGTGCTGCTAGGATAAAAACCGTGGCTTTAGTAGCCCAGCCTTGGCCTTGGCCCCTTGTCATAACATCTAAGCATGATGGACCAGCTGGCCATGACTTACCTCTTATCCTGGACCTACATTCCAATTGGCCCACTTGGATGATATTCAGTACGTTGAGGATAGCAACATCAGTGTGTTCCTATTTCCAGGGAACCCCTCCGTTGTCTCGTGGCTTTACTGAGCAGTGACCACTACATCCCCCCAAGCTAGCTGTGGGTATGGGTGTCCAAAAGACCCCTCCTGCTACACGCCTATGCCCTTCAGATACCAATTTTAAGACTTGATCTCAGTTAGGTCTTGATAATTTCAGAGGGACCGGGGGGCGGATAGAGCATTCTTCTAATTTCCGGGAAGCTTTTCTTCTGAAGAGGATACACCAGAACTCTTTTGCGACTCCCCAGAGACAAAAAAAAAAAGACAATTGACTTTCTTCAAGGTCCCCTTAGCAGACTTTGTAGCCAGGACAGTTCTAGCTCAGGCCCTGCGACGTCTCACAGGGTCCATTTTCTACCCAGCTGGATCCAAATGGACAGTCTGCAGAGGGATTTGGAGTTTCCCTGTTGCGTATGTGCCTGGCATTTTATGTGTAATATTTCAAATTCTGAAAACAGCCCAGTAGGGGAGATGGTACTACGGTGCTGTTTTGCTGATGAGGCTACCAAGGATCAGGAAGGTTAAGTAACTGACCGCAGGTCACCCAGCTGGTGAGTGAGGAGGTGGGGATTTGAACTCAGACCTGCCTGACCACAAAGCTGCTTCTCAAACGCCTCCTCACTTGCTGGCTGTGTTGTGCATAGAGGCCTGGCAGGCCTGTTTGGATGGCACCTGCCTTCTTGTCCGGACTTAACAGCCCTTCAATTTGAGACGTGTATATCCCAACATCCTCAAAGGGTGACCTGGAAGATTAAAAAAAAAAAAAAAAAAATCTCCTATGCCAGATGCCAATTTTGTAATCTCTCTTCTTTGGGAATAAGAAAATTAAATGGGCAATGGTCAGTAGGTAAATGAGAGGGACCTTGGAGGTCATCCAGTGAACTTGTCCTAAGTAAACTGCCAGGCCTCTGATGGTTTACAGAAATACCAGCTATTCCTAGTATTTAAAAGAATTAAAAGGCATGTAGATGTATTCTGGATATAAGGCTACCCAGATGAATTAGAGCATCAAATTTATTTGAATTTGACTAGAATAAAAGAGAAATAACAGCTTTTCTAAAATGACATTGGTTGCCATGAGGAGAAAAGTAATAAAAAGTCATGGATTATGAAAAGGTTGCACCAACTCAGTTCAGTGCTCATATAATAAAATACGGAAGTTGGGGCCCACAGAGGGGAAGACATGTCCAAGGTCATGTCTTTCACATTTAATTCGTTCAGTCATCAGTCAGCCAGTGTCTGTAGGACATTTCCTGGGGATTGCCCTGTACTGAGTGCTGGGGGGTGGGGGTGGGGGGATGTTATGTCATCAGAAAGAGAAAACAAACCCCCATTCTTGGCATCAATGAACTTATATCCTCATTGGGACCCTCACCCCACCTCCACCTCACCCCTGCCAGAGGTTCCAGCTTTATCTCTGGCCCCTTCTCTGCGAGTATCTAGAGTTGTCTGCTCTCAACACAGTTCTGCCTAGTAAGATGTACCCGTTCTTGGAGCCCCGTCCAGCTCCCAAAGCCATGTGTCATATATCCCATCTCGTTTGACAACATTATAGCCCTATGCGGTAGGAATTTATTGCTTTCTCCAGGTTTCCGAGGAGAAAGACGAAGTTCAAAGCCACTATGCAAAAGCTGACACGGAGAAATTTGACTTCAGGTATTCTTCCCAGTTCAGCCTTCTCCCTTCTGAGGCACGCTGCTTCTGAACATTTGTGTATAGGCTCCTTCCTCCTCTCCTCATCCTGGCACCGATTCCAAAAATGCTTTAAGGGTGGTCTCCTTTATGAAGCCCTCCCTAGTTCTCGGCAACTGGGAGAGAGTGTCTTTGAATTTCTGTGGTAGATTGTGTTGCCTTATGGCGCTCACCTCTCCCCACTTCGCGGTGTAGTCCCCTGACTCATCACAGGGCAGGACCAGCCTGTCTCCGCCGTTTGTTTCTGGCATGATGCTTGGCAAGGTGGGCAAGTAAGTAAGTGTTCCCTGGGAGAATTGATGAGTGCACGAAGCATGCTTATAGAGAAGTCTAACAAACGTGCAAACCAAATATGCAAAACTTCACGGGGACTTTGAAAACACGAACTGAGTAAGTTAGTCACCTTATTTTTAAAAGTATGATCGTTAATTTGGCTGGGTGCCTTAGGTATTTTTCCTGGATAACTCTGACATAGCAGAATCGTATTATTTTAGAACAAAAATCAAATGGGGACAAATTGCTGTGATGAGCCACGTGTATTTATACAAATTAGGTTAGAAATGTGTTTGTGTGAAAACTCAGATACAGTATCACGTTTTCCCCCTCTTTGTGGTAGTTATTAAATCTGTTCTCCTCCTCCACAGTTTAAGAACGCATTTGGCAATTCTGATTACGGACAGACTATAATTGATAAAGTAAGGTAAGTTTGCTATGGACCAATGGGATACTTCGGAGGCAGGTGTCTGTTTGCCTAACTTCTGGTCTTCTCTTGAGTTATCTAAGGCCCTCCAGTGGCAAGTCACAAGAAGAGGTGGTCAGTCTGAGTGCTGGAGAGGGCTCTGCTTTCCATGTCACACTGATCCTGGCCTGGATGGGCAGGCGGGCGCTTGGGGCAGCAAGATGCTGTCTGTGATTGGCTCCTCAGCAACTTGTACATGTGGCCCAGGGTATCGCCCTGACCAGTTTGTTTGGTTTCATTCCTTGGCTAAAACCACACCTGGTCAACCCCTAGAATGTGCATTCCAGAGGGCAGGGAGAGAATGAATGGCTCACGGTCATCTCTTTTCTCAAGGCGGGGGAGGGAGTGAAGGAGACAGGAATATCCCAATCACATGCCTGGCTACTGAAGGGCCAGCAGTGAGCTCTTTTCTGCAGGAAGAACAAGCAGTTATTGAATGTATCAATATGCAATGACTGGTGTTGGATGCTTATTTGGGGACCCAAAGAGGCAGAGGAGTCTCAAGAAGTTACTGATTCCATGGTGGCCTTCTCTGAAGCATATTAATACACATGCGCTGCAGGCCAGGGAAAGAATGTTCTAAGATGAATGGAGTTGTACAGAGAAAGCAGCCCTAATGTAGTTATGTTTTATGGTTTTACTGTTGCATCTGTCTTTATGAGCTTTGTCAAATCCTTTGTGAAATAAGACACAGTATACATATTTGATACATACAAATTCAGAGGAGACCTCCTATAAAAGTGGTGAGTTTTGAGCTTGGCAGTGAACAAGGGGCCTCTGTGGTTGGTAGCCAGGAGGCCAGCAGGCAGCCTAATGGGAGGCATGGGGCTCACATGGCGAGGGCAAGCAGCAGGCAGAGACCCTGAAGCTGGACGTAGGTACACAGCAGACTGCTGCTAAGTGCTCTGCATTGTTTCAGGGCATGTTTTAGGTTTGGTTTAGCGGACAGCAGGGAGTTCGTGCATCAGGGATGACTGGATAAAGACAGGATCCGTGAGCTGTGGTGGCGTCAGCCACATCTGTACTTCATTCCTGGCCTTGGCACTTTTCCTGCTGTGTGACTGGGCAGGTGTTTCAACCTCTCATGTCATCTGCATTGCTGGGATGATCTGATTGACTTCCTGGAACCGCAGGAGGAGTAAGTGGGATACCATGTGAAAGATGACCCACACAGAGTGACTGGCGCATAGTCGATTTCAACACGTGGCAGTTCCTGTCTGTGTCCCTTCCCCAACAGGGAACCCTGCAAGTGTGATGGAGAGCTGGTCCTGGGGAGGGGGGGGGGTGTTCCCCGATACTGTGGCATATGTTTGCTTTTTAAGGACTTACTGAAAGGGAGCCAGGAGCGTTTGGAGGCAACCTTCTATTTGTGAGCTCAGTGTTAGAGACGAACCAGCTCGGGCACCTCAGGGGGTGTGCAGGGCCCTCTCTCACCTAGAAAGCCGTTTCTTCGGCTCCAGTCCGGTGCTCTCTTCTCTGCTCCCTGAGCTCTTTCTCTATAGCATCCACGTTGGAATTGGAAGGATCTTCAGAATTTCTCTTGCAAATCTCTCTTAGGAAAGAGGAGGAGACTCAGGCTCAGGGAAGCTGTGACTAGTCTTGGTCCACAAAAGGTGGTGGCCATCTTGGGTCTAGATCTCAGGCCTCTTAGCACCAAGGCTACTGCTCTGACCATTTATGCTATGCTGTTCTGTTATTAAATATGCAGTGGTTCCGGGGCGCCTGGGTGGCTCAGTCGTTGAGCGTCTGCCTTCGGCTCGGGTCGTGATCCCAGGGTCCTGGGATCGAGTCCCGCATCGGGCTCCCTGCTCCGCGGGAGGCCTGCTTCTCCCTCTCCCGCTCCCCCTGCTTGTGTTCCCTCTCTCGCTGTGTCTCTCTCTGTCAAATAAATAAAATCTTTAAAAAAAAAAAATATGCAGTGGTTCCATTGTTCCTTTCATTGTAAGATTTTGCCCCCTAAATTAGAGTGTGCGCTAGTAGGTTCTTTGAATGAATGAATTGTGGATGGCTTTTCTTTCCTAGGCCCTGCTGCAAAATGATACCAGAGATTTCTGGTCATTTTTCAACTGATCTCTTTATCAAATGACTTGTATCAAATATCCTTTGCTCACTGCCCTGTACATTCTATGGCCACCTCTAAATCCTATCGTGAATGAATCATTTTCAGCTAGAATCTGAAGCCCATTTTGTTTTTTTTTGTTTTTTTTTTCCCATTTTGTTTTTTGCACTCCTTTTGTGGTGACCGTTCCTAAAAAACAGAATTTGGTTCTGATTTTGGATTTTGGATTTTCTCGATAGTTCTGAAGAACTAACATGGCTGTAAACATTTCCTAAGCGGGTTGGGCTATGTTTCCAAGCTTCTGATGTTTCTTCAAAAGTCATGAGTCTTGAAAACACACAGCCATAGGTTGGAGAGGGAAGGAGTTTTTGAAAGTCCTTTTTCCCCCCGTCTCTTTTAGTGGTTGTATCACTTGATTCCTCTTGGACAGTGGAAGAATTAGAACTTGGCACAGCGGTTCTTGGGGCGCAGGCACTCAGTATCTGGGGCTCTGAGGTAGTGGTCTTCGCTCATGCTCCCTACACCCCACTCTCCTTATTTCAGTGTATCACGTGTACAAGCTCAGCAAGAGACCTACTCTTGATTTTCTACAGAAAGGGACAACTTAGTTTCAGATGTTACCTGTTCTACTTCTGGTTAGCTCCAGGCTTCTAGCTCCTAAAAAGGATTGTCCACAACTTTTCTCAATATTCTCCAACAGGGGGGCGCCTGGGTGGCTCAGTTGATTGAGCTTCGGCTCAGGTCATGATCCCAGGGTCCTGGGATCGAGCCCCGCATCGGGCTCCCTGCTCTGCGGGAAGCCTGCTTCTCCCTCTCCCACTCCCCCTGCTTGTATTCCCTTTCTCGCTGTCTCTCTCTCTCTCTCTGTCAATTAAATAAATAAATAAAATCTTAAAAAAAAAAAAATCCTCCAACAGGGCATTGTTTAGCTAGAGATGGCCTCTGAGCACACATCGAAGAGAGCTAGATCTCTGGGCCCATAAACCGCCATCTTACTGCACCTCCAGGCCCCCCGTATTTGGGCCCCAGTTGTGAATATAGGACAGTGGGTCAGGACTAGAGGAGACAGGAGTGTGGGAGGTTCTGAAGACCAGTCTGTGGATCCTTCGGTTCAGTTCATCAAGCGATGGATTCCTTTCATTTTCAGCACCTCTCCTTCGGCAAGATCAGCAGTGCGTGCTGGGGACAATGCTGCTGTGGTGGACGTCCTAAACATCTTCGCAGAAACTACAGAAGAAAGTGAGAATACTGTGTCTGCATCAATTACCAAAGCAATTCAAAACAGCAAGGGTGAATTTACAGGATATAATCGTAAGCATTCAATACTTTTCTTCGAAGTTCCCTTGAAGACCTACCTTTTTTTTTTTTTAAAGATTTTATTTATTTATTTGAGAGAGAGAATGAGAGGGGGAGGGTCAGAGGGAGAAGCAGACTCCCTGCCGAGCAGGGAGCCCGATGCGGGACTCGATCCCGGGACTCCAGGATCATGACCTGAGCCGAAGGCAGTCGCTTAACCAACTGAGCCACCCAGGCGCCCGAAGACCTACCTTTTTGTAAACATTTCCGTTCTCTGTGAGAAGGGGGCAAGAAGAGCAGGAGACTTGAATCCACAGATGGGCCCAGTTCCAGTGAACCAGGCATTCTTCCTCCCTCTCCTCCCTTGCTTGGTTCTACTCCTTTCCAGCCATCCCCGCGCCCCGCCCCCCCCATGTCATCACACTGACCAGTTTGCTCCTCTCTTTGGAAGGTGGGAAGGTAGGAAGAAAGGAGAAACAAGAAGGCTTTATACCAAGCTGTAGCTTCCAGATGATCCCAGAAAGCCTTCCTTGCCCTGTTTCCCCTTTAGGCTGACCCGCCAGCCCTCCGGCACAGCTGGAACAATTCACTCTTGCTGTGTTACAAACCACCCCCAAGCTTAGTGGCCTAAAACAACAACCATTTATTTATCACACTGACCTAATTCCTCTCCCTATTGTCTCACTGACCGTATTTCTGAATTGTCTGTGCCTCTCAGCTCAAACTCTGTGTGATTATTATGGTTGTGAAAAGGAAAATGAGCAAGACAACTGTAGCGATGGTTTGCTGTGTAAATGCAAGCAGGGGATGGAAAGACCTAACCCCCAGGTCCCTGTGTGTGTTGGTGAGTGTTCACTTGCTTGTTAAGTGTTCTTCGCAATGCCTACCTTCTCTCCTTTTTCATTTGCAAAATACAAGCTTTACTGCTCAGGGTTCCATGTGCATTCCAGAGTCTGAGGGGGGTGGATTTGGGCTTTAGACACGCGAACCTGGCGAGGCAGCCCGTGCGCATCTTCGCAGAAAGCGTGCCGTGCGCGCAGCCAGGCAGCCCCCCACTTGACCCAGAGAAAGCAGTATTAAAAAATGGTGTTCTGTGACATATCACTTTGGGGTTGAAGGGGTTGTTTTTGCAAATAACTCAGAAATTTTCTTTTGAAGTTCCTGCTGTAAAGTGTCCTGACACCTGCAATGCAGACAACAATAAGCAGTGCTTAGTGAATAACAGCAGCGGGAACCCTGAATGTGTGTGCCTGTCGGGCTACAAGAAAGATGATGATGGGGTCTGTCAAGAGTAAGAAGTCGTTCCTTTTTCATCTTACCACAACGGGAGCTAGCCAAAGGATAGAACGTATAGATAAACGCATGGGTTTAGGGTCAGGATGTTGGAATGCTGCCATACATTGGTAGGTATAAGAGCACCATCAGACCATCGTCATCAGCACTGATGGTTCTTGAACATTCTCTGTGTGCTAGGAACCGTGCTAGGTAATACGTGTCGCACAGCAACACTGTCAGGAACGAATTAGTTCCCTGTTTGCCAGGGAGCAATGTGAAGCTCAGAGAATGTAAATAACAAACCCCAGCTTACAGGGCAGCAGTTAGGTAGCAGAGCCATGGGGCCTTGCAGCCAAGGCCCCCTCCCCCACCCCGCAATGCTCCATGCCTCTGGGCTTCCGCTGAGTTTGAATTGCTGGATCTTCCTGAAGCTCAGAGGATGGGGGGTTCAGTCAGTAGGAAATGGGACCAATTGGAATTGTGTCCCCTCTTCAGCCTTCCAGAGCTCCATGGAAGTTGCTCACCTGGAAGAATAGGAGCATAAGGAAGAAAAGAGAAAGAGGAGAAGGAGAAGGGGGGGCAGGTAGAATGAAGGCAGATGGAAAGGAAGACATGGCGGTTGGGTGGGAACTCTGACATGTTCCCCGCAGAGACTGTACCATGGTTTCCATTATTGTATTTTAGGTGTGCATTTGGCTACAGCGGAGTCAACTGTGAAGACAGTGAGTATAAAAGTTCTGCTTTGTTATTAAGCTTCTGAGAAATAGGGAACACATTCAAAATTCTGCCCAGGACTCCAAAGTCTCTGGCTCCCTTCATAAAGAGCGAGACAATCTGCCCGCAGTTTGCATTCTGGGTCATGCCGTCCCATGCCTGCCTTCAGATCCTGGGCAGCAGCACCCCGTTATAGAAAATAACAGAACCCAGCCCAAGAGGTGGGCTCTGGGCGTCCTAACATTCTGTTCGTTTTCTATCACTAGCAAGGATAAAAGACCAGTATATTCCAAAAATGTCTGTGGTCATGGGAGAGCAGAACTAAAAACCGTTGAAATATTCAAGTCTTTGGGTCCCCGAGCCATTTACTAGCTTGTGATGTGTTGTTGCAAGTTCAGGTGCTTTCGTTCTCTCCCACCCCCCACCCCCACCAGATTGGGACAATACTAACTTTATATTTTTAATTATATTACATTTTAAATTTTACATAATGAACTAAAGACTGATGATCCGAGATGAAGGAAACATTACTGTTGGCCTCTCAGCCAGCCACAAAGTTAGTGATGAAAAATGCTCTCACTTTGTTGTATTTTGTTGCAAGGCTGGATTTGCTAAGTCTTTCCTTCCTTCTGGGCTTTCAGCATGCACACCTACAGAGTGAGAGGTTTGGACCAAAGCCCTTTGCAGGCATGGTCTACACCCCTATGAATCCAGGTTGGAGGTGGCCTCTATGGCAGTCATGACGCAGAAATCTGAGACAGGGTTCTAGAACAGCACTGTCCAATAGAAATGTAATGGAGCTTCATATTTAATTTCAAATTTTAAAAATCCTAACTACATTTATTAAAGAGAAATAAGTGAACTTGATTTTAATAACATTTTATTTCACTTCATATATCAAAAATATTTTCAGCATGTCATCAGTAAGTGTTTTTCCATGAGAAATTTTAGGTTTGTTTTTTCTCATACCGTGTGTTTGAAATCTGCCGTGGGTGCCGTCCGCACAGGCCAGCTCGTAGCCACATTGGCCAGGCTCGGTAGTGCCAGCCAGAGCAGACTAGAGGAAGAGAATGGTCGCCACGAGCTCTCCCCCTCACTGATTCTATGAAGCCTCTGTCAGTGACAAATTTAACTCCAGCCTCGTTCCCCCGGCTTATCTGCAAGGTCAGACGTGGTGGGCAGGCAGAAGCAGCAGAGGTTAGGATGGGATGCTCCCCTCCGTTGATGTCTCATCGTCCGCAGAGCCCAGGAAGGCCCTGCCCACCCCCCCATCACGGCTGCCTCTGTTGTTTACGGTCTTTTATCTGGCAAGGCAGCCTCTTCCGGTTGGGTTCTGAAGACACAGTACCCCCCCAGCCTGGCACCCAAGCTGGCCCTGGTGGGGGCGGGGACCACAACCTGATTGTCTTCACAGCCAGGAACCTCTGGGAACACATGTACCTGTGCAGTAGGGAATGGGGGCTGCTTGTGGGAGGCTGTGCCTACTCTCTGCTTTTCCTTTTCAGAATTTCAGCTGATCCTCACTGTTGTGGGCAGCATTGGCGGTGCCCTCATTCTTTGCCTGGTGATTGCATTGATCTTCTTAGCAAGGTATGGAGTGGACGTATCCCTTTCCCTAGGGCTTGGCACCACCGGCATCACGCTCCAGGTTCAAAACATACCTAGCCTTGCTGGGGCAAGAGAAGGGAGATGAGGCGAGACCCCTCTAATACTGTTGGCTTTTTCTCTTACCTTAATTTGCTTTGGCTTATATAAGCCATTCGTGATTATGAAGAAAACAGAAAAATGTGTAAAGGAGCACAAGTAAAAAACCACTCACAAAACTTAACCACCCTGAGGCAACTAGCATTTTGGCATATATCTTTCCATATGATGGTATAGACATAATTTTGTGTCCTTTGTGTGCGTTTGTTTTGTTGTTGTTGTTGTTGTTTTTGGTTTTTGCTTGTTTTAGAGAGAGCACATGCGGGGGTGGGAGGGGAGACAGAGGGAAGAATCCCAAGAGCATGGAGCCCGACTCGGGGCTCGATCTCACGACCCTGAGATCATGACCTAAACTGAAACCAAGAGTCAGACACTTAACCAACTAAGCCACTCAGGTGCCCTTTGTGTTAAAAAATATATATATTGTTAAGGTTTATGATAAAGTTCCCGCCATTAACAGGGAGAGAGAACACTGTTATCTCTATTCCATTTGAAATGTGCCAAGTGGGGATGCACTTTGGTAAAAACAAGCTGCTTGTTTGTAACATTTCACTCATATCTTATATTTTGGCAGAATAGGTATTTTCGCACTATAATGTGAGAGGATAAATAGATTTTGTTTCTTCTTTCTTTTTTATTATTCCAGTTTGATATTAACTCTTCCCCAAAGCCTTTATTATAAGGATGCAAAGCTGAGAACCAGAAGTATGACCTTCCCTTTTCTAGGAAGATGGCCAGAACATTCTGTTCTGGAGCAAGGCTGTCTCCTCCTTCCTTAGGAGGACTGCCTAACTGTCTTGAGTCTCCAGCATCCTCAGCGGCTGCGTGTGGAACCTTGTGACCTCATGACAGCTATGTTTCTCAGCTCCTGCTTCCTGCTGCAGAGCTGGGTTTGCTCCTAGTTCAGCCTCAGATTCTGATTCTTGGGAACACATCAAGAATTACAATTTCTTGGGGTGCCTGGGTGGCTCAGTCGTTGTGCGTCTGCCTTTGGCTCAGGTCATGATCCCAGGGTCCTGGGATCGAGTCCCACATCGGGCTCCCTCCTCGGGGGGAAGCCTGTTTCTCCCTCTCCCACTCCCGCTGCTTGTGTTCC
>NC_138369.1:130099359-130151119 GCF_054177405.1 Leptonychotes weddellii
AGTCTCCAGCATCCTCAGCGGCTGCGTGTGGAACCTTGTGACCTCATGACAGCTATGTTTCTCAGCTCCTGCTTCCTGCTGCAGAGCTGGGTTTGCTCCTAGTTCAGCCTCAGATTCTGATTCTTGGGAACACATCAAGAATTACAATTTCTTGGGGTGCCTGGGTGGCTCAGTCGTTGGGCGTCTGCCTTTGGCTCAGGTCATGATCCCAGGGTCCTGGGATCGAGTCCCACATCGGGCTCCCTCCTCGGGGGGAAGCCTGTTTCTCCCTCTCCCACTCCCGCTGCTTGTGTTCCTGCTCTCGCTATCTCTGTCTCTGTCAAATAAATAAATAAAATCTTTAAAAAAAAAAAAAAAAGAATTACAATTTCTTGACCATTTCAAAGGGAATGAAGCTTCTCCTCTGCTCCTCTCCTCCTCTCCTTAGACAGGAGTGCTCCCAAAAGGCGAGAACTCTGTTGTAGGCTAGGCTGGCTACTGGGGTCACAGGGTGAGTGGGTCTTCCCTTACGACATTTCCGGTGGGAGACGGTCATCCTGGGAGTGCATTGTGGACAGCACAGATGCAGCTGGTCCAGTCTGCACTCCAGCGGTCCAGGGCACTGCAGGGGCAGGCCTGTGGGCCAGAAGGCAGGAAGGGTCACTGTCAGGATTCATCGGAGGTGGGTACCTCCCTCACCTCCAAGTGCTTCTACTGGGCCTTGAATACTTACACTTGAGGTCCTTGAGGGGCTACAGCAGACCCTGGGAAATGCCTTTTTCTCCTTGTAAGATCTTTATGCCTTGAACTTGTTTTATTGGCTGAGGTACTTCTGTAGACATTGACTTTGCTTGAATGAAAAATTATATCACAGATCGTCTTTTCTCTTTGACTTCTATGATTATTTTCATATATAACTCAAAAGCACACTTAAGAATAGTAACATTATTAGCAAAATTTGCATGAGACCAACAGAACTGGATGGCAGTGTTGGATCAGTGTTTATGTTCTGGTGTTGATGGTTACGGAGAGCTTATGAGGAGACTGTCCTAAAACTTAGGGAATGTACACTGAACGGAGTAGTGAAGTATTATGGGTAGTGGGGCATCAGGGCTGAGCACTTACTCTTAATGGTGCAGAAATGTTAACAGTTGGGGCATCTCGGTGAGGGATGCATGGAAGCTCTGTGCAATTTTTTGGTTTGTACCTTATATGTAAATTTGAAATTATTTCAGAATTTGAAAATATTTTTTTAAAAGAATACTAACATTTGCGTCAAGGAACTTTCTGCCATTGTCAGATCCTAATTCTTGTTACCATTTATAGCCCAAGGAACAAAAACAAGAATACTGAAGAACAGAACTTGATTGAGAATGACTTTCAAAACCTGAGACTGCAGCAGACGACAGGCTTCACCAATCTCGGAGCAGATGGGAGCATCTTCCCTAAAATCAGGGCAAATGTCTCCAGTCAGCCACCGAATCCCTATGCACACCAGAGAAGCATGCCCCGCCCTGACTACTAGGTGAGTCAGTGGGCTTGGGAGGGAGTGGAATGCCCAGGGCAGAGCCGGGACCCGGCCATTGGATCTTCAAGTCCTGGCTGCAGGCTTCTTTGTTTTTGTTTTCCAATCAAAAGAGAAAGATTAGAGGATGCCCCTTCTATTGTTTTTTTGGTTTTTTGCTCCCTCCTATTGTTAAATGGCCACCACTTGGGTCCCTAACACTGACCATCTATGTGACTTTAGACACATCACTTAATTTCCCTGGCCTTCTATTTCCTCAGCTATAAAAAAGAAAAACAATTTAGATGCCCTTAAGGTCCCTTTACATTATAAACTTCCATGGATATGACTCCAGTCATTGTAATGACAATTCCCAGGCTGTTTGAGGATCTAGGACCCAGGTCAGGCCTGGGGAGAACTGTTGAATGTAAACATGGTTCTGTCCGATCCTTCTAGCCTTACCATATCAAGGCAAATCTCTCCTTTCCTTCCCCCAGGCCTCAAGGCATAACCCAATCAGTTTTCTACAGAGATAAGGCAAGTGAGGCTGGTGCTATTTTATTTCCCTTGGGAGGACTATTCATTAGATTTGTATTGGATAATCATGCCGGCATTGCTTAGTGTGGTCTTGAATGTATCTTTAAGAAGCAACTTTGATGGGGAAGGGCGCCAAGGGGACTGAGCTAGAAGGAAGGAAGGTGATGAGGGAAGAGAAAAGGGGGCCAGAGAAGAGAGAGGTTAAAAGAGCAGCAAGGAGAGAAATGACTTCCTAAGGAAGTGAGAACGGGAGGAAGGGAAAGGGGGAGAGATGGGGGGAAGCGTAACCAGAAGAGTGGAAAAATAAAGAGGATGAAGAAGGCAAAGGATGCAGGAGGGCGGCAGAGAGAGCTGAGGATAGGGGCAGAGACTCAGCGTTCTCTGTGCCCATTTCACTTCTGCAGACTTCCCCAGCGAGCACACCGCCCGCTGAGGATCTTAACACACTATGATGACCATTCTGGGAAAACGTGGCTTATTTCTATTTTGAAATCCCATGATTTATTTTGCACATAAAGTTTTCTTTAGTCGTGGAAGTCTAAATAATGTTTCATGTGTGTACAAGGGGTTGACTCGCACCAGGAGCATCATGTTGGGTCAGCAGCAGCCGAGAATGGGCGTCCTATGGGAGTGCCTGCTGGCCCCACCCAAGGTGAACCTTAACCAGCAGACTCATTACAAACCTCCTTTCCTCCTTATGGGGAGAGCTTTACATCAAGCGTAATCTCTAAAGAGAACCAACCCCTTAGAGGTAGAATAAGCATGGGATTTAGAGCCCGGGTTAGAAGCCTTGCCCTTCTGTTACTCGTATCAGCTGTGTGATCTTTGACAAGTTATTCGACTTCTCTGGGTTTGTTTTCTCATCTGTGAAATGGACGTACGGATTTTTCTCTCATAGGATAAAAATCAAATAAGCTAATACGGACAGGGAACCTAGAACAGTGACTGTTCTAATTTGAAAAGTAGTATTCAAATACTGTTAATTGAAGTAATGTTAATAATTTGTTAATCTAATTTTTCTCAGAGGTTTCGGTTGCAATACTTCTAAGAGTTTCTTCCCCCCTTCTCTCTTTTTGTGTAGAATGGTAAAAATTGGGGACCATCCATGGCCCTTGGCCCAATGTAGGAGCTTTTCTTTTGAGTGTTTAAAAGACCAATGGAGAAGTGAGCAGCCAGGAGGATCTGGCCTTTGGAATTCCTCTGCCACCCAGGACCCAGCCTCTCTGGATAAAGTTGTGACTGCTTTCAAGGAATGCTGCCTGTTTGCTAAGTACCTAGGAAATTAAATGCATATAGATGCTATTAGCATTGCTAAGATAGTTGATTTTGTCCAATCAGTACAGTGGTTAGGTTTCTGGTTTTGTTTTTTTTTTCCTGGTGGGGCAACAGTAACCATTTCCAATCTAGAGGAAAGCCCCCCAGGATTGTTGACTCCTGGGAGAATGTTGCTTTGAGTTGATAGCCTACAGATCTGTAACCTAATTCTGAGAGACTCTTACGCACCAGCTATGGCGGTCCCAGGGCATGGGAAGAAATACCATCTTCTAAGGTTCTCGGGCTCATTCTCTAATAAGTTAAAATAGGATGCTACTTTAGTCCCTCCAGTGTAGGCATTTCATCACCCTTGCCCTGCCAGGAGCTTGTGACCTGGCCTCACACCAAGGAGACAGAAAAAAGACCTGCCTCTCAGCTTTTGGGGGAGAAGTGACTGGGAATGCAGGATCTTTTTGATGTTAATTAGAAGGCCCAGACTAGAACTGCCCACCATGGAGTACATCCTAGAGTTTTGTTTTGTTTTGTTTTTTTTAAGATTTCATTTATTTGACAGAGAGAGACAGCGAGAGCAGGAACACATGCAGGGGGAGTGGGAGAGGGAGAAGCAGGCTTCCTGCGGAGCAGGGAGCCTGATGCGGGGCTCGATCCCAGGACCCTGGGATCATGACCTGAGCTGAAGGCAGACGCTTAACGACTGAGCCACCCAGGCACCCCATCCTAGAGTTTTTGAAATGCCAGTAGGTGGTAGAGGTGGGGAGGGAAAAAAACCCAAAAACCATAACCAGGAGTGAGAGGAACAGAGGCAGAAGGGAGCTGGGCTGGGAGGATGAGTGTGGGAGAACGCTCGCTGGACCCGCCTTCATCCTCAGATCCTCCTCCTCAATGAGCAAACGGACATTTCCTCCAGTTCACGTCCTACCCATGACTTGGAGCCTAAGGAAGTGTGAAGACAACACCCCAGGGGCAAGAGCTGGAGGTCACTTTGAGAAACTGCAGATTCTGTTTGGCTGATGGTGAAAGAGGGAGCTCGTGCTCTGGCTCCTCCGCTCCCAGTGTCCGGGCTCAGGACGCAGAGTGCAGAGGTCCTTCGTGGAGGCCCCGGCCTCCGCTGTGGCCGCCCGCGCGCATGCAGACACACCCAGCACACACGGTCTTTAATGTTAATAGTGTCCTTGTTTATGCCTAATGTCTGGTCTCCTTGCAAGTTATTTTTATTTGTTGTTACTGTTACTTGTTCTTGACTATTAACTGTAAGAGGTAACAAATAAAGTGTCTTTGGTAGGTGGCGTCCTTCCTTGTGTTTGGGCCCTTCGGTGATGCACATAGCAGCGAGTCTCCCTTTCTCTTTCTTTTCTTTCTTTCTTTCTTTCTTTTCTTTCTTTCTTTCTTTCTTTCTTTCTTTCTTTCTTTCTTTCTTTCTTCTTTCTTTCTTTCTTCTTTCTTCCTTCCTTCCTTCCTTCCTTCCTTTCTTTCTTTCTCTTTCTTTAACTTAAAAAAAAAAGATTTATTCATTTATTTTTAAAGTGGTGGGGAGGTGCAGAGGGAGAGGGAGAGAGAATCTCAAGCAGACTCCCCGCTCAGCATGGAGCCGACACGGGGCTTGATCTCATCACCCTGAGATCATGACCTGAGCTGAAATCAAGAGTCTGACACTTAACCAAATGAGCCACCCAGGCGCCCCTAGTCTCACTTTCAATAGCAAACATGACACATGGCAAACTAGATTGATATCTGCAGTCCTCATTAGGGGCTGTTAGATCACCCAGGGTAATTGTTTAATCGTGTAGTAGATGTTTCTGGCTTCTTCCCCATGCACGTCCTACTTCTCTCCCATTATGAAGCAGCCAAGCATTTTGGGTGGGACCAATCTGACCCCCAGCTCCAACGGCGGGTCTTGGTTGGCCCAAGCCAATCAGTGGAACCCCATTCCCCCTGCCAGTGATAGGTTTAGTGAGCACACGGCGTAAGTGGATACAATTAGAATAAAGCCTTAATTTTAGTAGAAGGCTTGGAGAAAGAAACTCTTTGTTCTCTTAACAAAGTGGGCTTAAGGATGTGAGGCCTCAGACTGCTTCAGTTTTGCTGAGCTGACACACAGAACCATGGAAAAATGGAGCGGGATCTCTGATCAGACCATGCCTGAAGCATCTGGACTTTACTGTTGGTCCACTGTGAGTACTATTTTTGGAGCTGAAAGCATCCTCACTGACACCACTCATGTTTACTCTCGTGTTCACAAGGCTAGGTGGTAAATGGGATAAAAGAAACACTCTTAGGAGCTATTAATACCTGTAAAGACATTAGCCATTAATCAGTTCACAGCAGCAGAAGTAATGTAGATGTAACTTAAAATTGGTTGGCTTTTGGGTGCCTGGGGGGCTCAGTTGGTTAAGCGTCTGCCTTCAGCTCAGGTCATGATCCCAGGGTCCTGGGATCGAGTCCCGCATCGGGCTCCCTGCTCAGCGGAGAACCTGCTTCTCCCTCTCCCTCTGCCTGCCTCTCTGCCTACTTGTGCTCTCTCTCTCTCTTTCAAATAAATAAATAAAATCTTTAAAAAAAAATTGGTTGGCTTTTTAAATATTTTTTTTTTATGTGAGAGAGAGAAAGCAGGAGCTGGGAGGAGAGGGAGAAGCAGGCTCCCTGCAGGGAGCCTGACACGCAGCAGGGAGCCTGACGTGGGGCTTGATCCCAGGACCCCGGGATCATGATCTGAGCTACCCACGCACCCCTACATTTGAAGATGATTCTGGATTCAGTGTTAGAAGCAGGCTGTTGGAACCTCTTTCTAAAGAGTCCCACCTTCCTTGTGGCCCACTGCACCTCAGCATGCCAGTTTCCATCACTTCGCGAATGTCCTGGGCCATACAAACTCTGGGCTTCATGACCAGAGTATCATCCATTTTTCACAGGCTTTCATTGCTATTGTTTAAATAAAAGGAATGCTCTAAATAGGCATATGTGTAATGTTTATGAAAAGGACTTTCACATTCAAAGTTGCTTTTGATTCTTACATAATATGACCTACAATTCATTTGTTTCTGCTCACTGGGAACTTTGCAAAGGTTTTCCAAACTGATTGTCCCACAGCCTTGGAGGGCTGTCAGAATGAACTTTCTAGGGGCGCCTGGGTGGCTCAGTTGTTAGGCGTCTGCCTTTGGCTCAGGTCATGATCCCAGGGTCCTGGGATTGAGCCCCGCATCGGGCTTTCTGCTCTGCGGGAAGCCTGCTTCTCCCTCCCTCTCCCACTCCCCCTGCTTCTGTTCCCTCTCTCGCTGTGTCTGTCTCTGTCAAATAAATAAATAAAATCTTTTAAAATAAAAAATAAAAAAGAATGAACTTTCTAAGATGTGAATCTGGTCACGCTGCTCCCTTGCTTAAGGCTTTCAGGGGTTCTCCACTGAGAGGCGAAAGCTCACAGAACTGAGGCTGACTCCCCTGGCTCATCACTGGTCACCGGGCAGGTACCACCAACCACTCCAGCTTTGCCTGATGCCCCCACCCCACCTTAACCTGCTGCTCCACAAACAACCTCTTCATACCTCCATTTCTCCACTCATGCTGTTTCCTGCACTGGGAAAGCCCTTTTCTTAAAATCTTACTTTAAAAAACTGGGGGAGGGGGCCCTGGGTGACTCAGTCAGTTCAGCATCTGCCTTCAACTCAGGTCATCATCTCAGGGTGCTGGGATCGCGTCCCGCATCGGGCTCCCTGCTCAGCGGGGAGCCTGCTTCTCCCTCTGCCTGCCACTCCCCCTGCTTGTGCTCTGCCTCTTCCTCTCTCTCAAATAAATAAAATCTTTTTTAAAAAAGCCCTTTCCTTCAACTAATAATCACCTCCATCTGTCTTGATCAGCTAAACCATCATCCCCTCTGACCAGCTTTTTCCAGTCCTCTCCTTCCCCCCGTAGTCCTCTCAAGTAGAGGTATGCCTCCTTCACATCCCAACAGCGTCCTGAAGCCACTTACCCCAGGAAAGAGGGGGTGCATGGTGAGTCTGGGTTTCCTTCTGCCCCGCACAATGCCTGGCATGGAATATTAAATGATTGTGAAACAGCAATGTAAAGTGGGCTCTCCCAGCTCGGGCTTGAAGAGTGTGTTCATTACATGGTGATGGTTCATTGTGGTGATGGTTTCACAGGTAACTTAAAACTTGTCCAGGTGTGCACTTCATATACGTCTGTACATATGTACACATGCTTATTGTATGTCAGTTATACCTCAACAAAGCTATTTTTGTAAGTGGGGGGTGGACTCTTACACAGGGGCCTCTCCGACCTTGACGGAGGCATCTCTGATCATAGCCCTAGGACAGGACAGGAACATGTACGTGTTATTCTGCTGGTCTCTACATTGGACTGAAGGTCCTCTAAGGTCAGCACTGGGGGAAATGAGCTGGAGACAGGACGCTGCCCTGCTGAGAGGTTTTAAATCTTCTCAGCTGTATGTTGAAGTCACCTGAGAAGATTTAAAACTCGCAGATGCCTGGATCTCAGAGCACTCCATCGGTCTAGGGCAGCCTGAGCATCGGGATTGCTTAAGCCCCCGGGGAGACTAGAATGTGCAGCAGATTTTGAGAATCACTGTTTTAGATCAGTGAGTGGTTTGGCTCCTCACAGCCAACACCCAGATCACATCATTTCCCACTCCTTCCCCTGAGAGTCTAGAAACCAGGAGTCTGTTGTGCACAAGAAGCTTCAGTGGGTTCTGAGGCTCCTCTGGAGAAGGAGGACAGACACCAAAACAACTTGAGACTCAAATCTCTGGGCCAGTTTTGCCCCCGAACCAAAGTCCCCCCAACCCTTCCTAGCGGCTGGGCAAATTCCATGGCCAGTAGGTGGCACTGTATCCTTTGACTTGCAGAAAACCCAACATCTGGTAGGGCAGCTCTTTCAAAAGGCTCCTTTGACATCGTTAATTTTGAATGCACTAATTCTGAATAATTTCCCCTTGACTTTTTCCTGGTCTCTTCAGTGCTTGCTCTTGTGCCAGGGGAACATGAATGTTAGCTCACTCTTGTAATATTTGCTCCATTTTTACTGGGTCATTAGAAATCATACATGCTTCCCTTTATTGGCTCTAAAATACCTGAGTATTGAAGTAACGTTAATATCACATTATGGTACATAAAATTTGATACAACTATTCAGATAATCAATGTTTTCTTTTTTTTTTTGAGGCGGGGGACAGGGAGAGGGAGAAAGAGAATCCTTTTTTTTTTTTTTTTAAAGATTTTATTTATTTATTTGAGAGAGAGAATGAGAGAGAGAGAGCATGAGAGGGGGGAGGGTCAGAGGGAGAAGCAGACTCCCCGCCGAGGCGGGAGCCCGATGCGGGACTCGATCCTGGGACTCCAGGATCATGACCTGAGCCGAAGACAGTCGCTCAACCAACTGAGCCACCCAGGCGCCCGAGAAAGAGAATCTTAAGCAGGCTCCGGGCCCTTCTCTGAGCCTGACGCTGGGCTCTGTCTCAGAACACTGAGATCATGACCTGGGCCGAAATCAAAGAGTTGAACACTTAACTGACTGAGCCACTCAGGTGCCCCATCAATGTTTTACTTCATGGTGATTTTCCAAAATAAAAAAAGGAATCCATATTCATTGAAAAATTCTTTAGTTAAGATAAACAAAATGCCACCAGTGGAAGGTCTCTTACATCAGCTTTCATGAGGTGAGCAGGTCTGGCTGGGTTTTTTATTTTTTATTTTTTCCATTTTTAAAATTTAAATTCAATTAGTTAACATATAATGTATTATTGGTTTCAGAGGTAGAGGTCAGTGATTCATCAGTCTTATAGAACAACCCAGTGCTCATTACATCATGTGCCCTCCATCCTCCTAACCCCCCCTCCCCTCCGCAACCCTCAGTTTGTTTCCAGTGATTAAGAGATCTTGTTTTTCTCCCTCTCTGGTTTTGTCTTACTTTTTCCTCTCTTCCCCTATGATCTTCTGTTTTGTTTCTTTAATTCCACATATCCGTGAGATCATATGATAATTGTCTTTCTCAGATTAACTTATTTCGCTTAGCATAATACCCTCTAGTTCCATCCACATCATTGCAAATGGCAAGATTTCATTTTTTGATGGCTGAGTAATATTCCATTGTGTATATATACCACATCTTCTTTATCCATTCATCTGTTGATGGACATCTGGGCTCTTTCCAGTTTGGCTATTGTGGACATTGCTGCTATAAACATTGGGGTGCAGGTGCCCCTTCGGATCACTACATTTGTTGTCTTGGGGGTAAATACCCAGTAATGCAATTGCTGGGTC
Source organism: Leptonychotes weddellii (assembly GCF_054177405.1). Classification (NCBI taxonomy): domain Eukaryota; kingdom Metazoa; phylum Chordata; class Mammalia; order Carnivora; family Phocidae; genus Leptonychotes; species Leptonychotes weddellii. The sequence continues at coordinate 130,108,927 of NC_138369.1, forward strand.
ATAGGGTAGCTCTATTTTTAACTTTTTGAGGAATCTCCATACTGTTTTCCAGAGTGGCTGCACCAGCTTGCATTCCCACCAACAGTGTAGGAGGGTTCCCTTTTCTCTGCATCCTCACCAACATCTGTCATTTCCTGACTTATTAATTTTCTGGCTGGGTTTTTTAGAGAATGAGGTTGGGGAGAGGCCTGGGGCACAATATGGGGATCTTCCCCTCAACTTCCAGGCTATGAAATATGGGTTCTTTTATTCAAAGAAGCTTGGGACAAAATCATCAAAGTCTTAATTCCTGCAAGCCTGATTTTCTGAGCCCACAGTCACGACCTATGGTCCAATAGGAGAATTTTCGGCTGCTACCAGGTGAGACAAGGAAAACATTCTGCAAAAGTCAGTTCTGAAAGGTTTGGACTAGGTATCGAAGGATGAGTCAGAGTTTACTCGTTGGAAAAGATCAGGGATAAAGCCTTCTGTGAAGAGGAAACACCAACATGCAAAGTTGAGAATGTGTTTATGAGGCTGAAATGCTGGGTCTGGTGCAAAGGGCCTTGTGTGTTTTATCACCAATAGATTCCTGGTCTTCCAGTTACACCGAGTATGTACCCTGCCTTCTTTTTCTGAAGAGCAGGCTAAACAACTATAATTAATGAGGCATTTACTCAAGTCCTGTCTTCTGATGTAGAGTAACTTGCAAGCCCTCAGTGGTCTCTTTGGAAGGAGGGAGACCAGCTTGCTCAAGTTATGGCTTGTGCGCCTTCCGCCTCGGGTCTGGCTTGGCTCTGGCGTGCACACCACTCAGAAAACGGTGATTTGGTGACCTCGACGAAGAGCCACAAACCCCCACAGCTAATTACATTTTGGCCTATTGATCTGAGGGTGAAAGGCCCTGTGTTTGCTGTCAGTGAAGATTTAATTGTGGCTGGGGACAAATGCTGGAAGGGCAGCTATAAAGCACAGTTCTCTGTGTAATGAAAGGCCTACTGTAACCCTGGAAGGGCCACCTGTTGAACATGACTTCGACGACTAGTAGGTCAGAGCTTATGCCCTTAGAAGTCATTTAGGTCTGCCTCTCAAATTTAGGAAGTGCAAGGCAGACTCAATTAATAATTATTGAATGCCTACTATGTACCAGGAATTTTAATTTTATTTTTTTAAGATTTTATTTATTTATTTAAGAGAGAGAGAGAGCGCACAAGCAGGGGGGAGGGGCAGAGGCAGGGGGAGAAGTAGGCTCCCCACTGAGCAGAGAGCCAACAACTCGAGACTCAATCCCAAGACCCTGGGATCATGAACCGAGCCAAAGGCAGATGCTTAACCGACCAAGCCACCCAGGTGCTTCAGTGTACCAGGAATTTTTAGATGCATTTACTAACCTGCACAAAATATTTTCTAAAATAATCACAAGACCACCTATTTGATGACATTGCACTTTAGAAAATATTAAGATATTACTGTATATTTCTTTAAAATACACAAATTAGGGGCACCTGGGTGGCTCAGTTGGTTAAGCGACTGCCTTCGGCTCAGGTCATGACCCTGGAGTCCCAGGATCGGGTCCCGCATCGGGCTCCCTGCTCGGCAGGGAGTCTGCTTCTCCCTCTGACCCTCCCCCCTCTCATGTGCTCTCTCTCTCTCATTCTCTCTGTCTCAAATAAATAAATAAAATCTTTAAAAAAAAAAATTAAAATACACTCAAATTATATTAAGACCATGTAGTCACACTGAAGATCAAAAATTCCAAATGAGGGACGTCTGGGTGGCTCGTCGTTAAGCGTCTGCCTTCGGCTCAGGTCATGATCCCAGGGTCCTGGGATCGAGTACCACATCGGGCTTCTTGCTCGTTGGGGAGCCTGCTTCTGCCTCTGCCTGCTGCTCACCCTGCTTGTTCTCTTTTTTTTCCTCTCTCTCTCTGGCAAATAAATAAATAAAAATCTTTAAAAAAAAAAAAATTCCAAATGAGGCAGCTGTGATACCATAGAAAGAAGCGTGGTCCCTGGAGTCAGGAGATCTCAGCTCTATCACCTATCACTTCTCTAAAGCCCCAGTGTCCAAGTGGGGGAGAATAAGGTATTTTTACGGTGGTTATTTGTATGAATGATACATACCTGGCTGGGCACCATCCTTTGGGCCTCTCTGAGTGTGGAGACCCTTAGAATTGTGTTTGTTTTTGTGAGGAAGCTGGAAACCCATGGAACTATTTGAAAATAGAATGGTTTTTAAGCCAGGGAGTCTCCTACACCTGTGCCAACAGGGCTCCTACCTCCTTGCACTTGAGCTTGACTGCTAGGCTCAGCTGACACCGGAGCTCTGCGGGATGAACTGTTGATGCTGCCACGCTGGTCAGCTATGATTCTTAGCCACATTTTTTAAAAGTTTTATTTATTTTATATTCTATATATTTACACACACACACACACACACATATATATATGGAGAGAGAGAGAGAAGGAGTGCATGCATGCACATGTGGGTGGCAGGAGGGGCAGAGGGGGGAGGGAGAGGGAGAGTGGAGCCCAAAGCAGGGCTCAATCCCATGATCCTGAGATCATGTCCCGAGCTGAAATCGAGTCAGTTGTTTAACCAACTGAGTCACCCAGATGCCCCAAGATTTATTTATTTATTGGGGGGAGGGGTAGAAGGAGAGACTCTCAAGCAGACTCCCCACTGAGCACAGAGCCTATGTGGGGCTTGATCCCATGACCCTGAGATCATGACCTGAGCTGAAACCAAGAGTTGGATGCCTAACTGACTAAGCCACCCAGGCAACCCCCCTCCCAGCCACATTTTTTGAGTAAAGTCAAGTATGGCCTCTGCAAGTCTTGTGGTCTAAATGTTTAGTTGAACCTAGGAGGAACCTGCAGTAGGCACAGCAGGCATCATGTTTTATGATCTCTGAAATGTTAGAGCAGAGGGTGACCTATCTCTACTGAAGCCAGGGAAGAGGAAACTATCAAAGAAGGAGCTTACAGTCAGAATAACTTAGCGAGGGAGCTGATGGAGGCTCCTGAGACATCATTTAAAGAGCTGGGGTGACCATTTGCAGAGTCAACTGTCAAGACAGGTCTTCACAGTCTTCCCATGGGCCTTGCATCCTCTGTTAAAGGGCAGTGGTTTTTTGAATGACAATTTTTAGTTGGTACAACAGGTTATGTAAACCAGAGCCTGCTGCCAAGTGCCAAACACATCTGACTTCACAAGTAGTAATTATAAAGCCAGGTCTGGCATGGACTAGAGTCTTCTCTTTCCACATGAGCAAACTGAGGTCCAAGGAGGGGCAGGCAGTTACATGGTTGTTTAGCTAGGTTATGGCGTTGAGACTGGAACTCAATCCTTCCGATTTGGAGCCCAGATCTCTAGTTTTCCTCTACTAGCAATTAAATACGAAGAGCTATATTCTACAAAAGGGCAGCAGCCCCTGCACACAGGCCAAAGTTGGGTCCCAGGCTGGTGGCTTGATGTTACTTTGCAGGGCTGTTGGCCCTTGGCTTTTTGCAGACCCAGTCCTGGAGCAGCTACTCAGTCTCCACCCCCAAACTAGGCCCCCCAAAAGAGGTAGGACGTCAGAAGCTTGTCCTACCTTTTGAAAAGCTGCAGAATTCCTTGGAGCTAAGGCAAGGCAGAAGAGAGAGGCAGGAAAGAAGTCAGAAGTGGAAGGTAAGGGAATGGAGTGTAGGCGAAAAGGAGGACAAAAAGAAGTGGTACTCAAGTGGCCAGGGCAAAATGCTGGCTCAGCTTCCGGGAGGATGTCCGAGTTATTGGCTTCTTCCTCTGGTCTGCAGATGTCTCTGTCCTTGCCTGTGTCCCTGGTGTTCACTGCTCTCTGTCCCGTCCTCCTACTCTATGGCTTTTCCCCAGGCCATATCTGCATGGACCACACCTGCGCTGTGTCCCTTCCCCATGCCCTACTCACTCCTTTGTTCCTGCCATTTACTCTTGAAGTCCCTAGACATAATTAATTTAAAAGGGGTGTGTGTATGCTTGTATTCATTCATTTTACTTTTAATTGAAATAACTGGAAAAGAATCTATGCCTTTGGGTGGTGTGAGGTAGCTTCCAGAAAGAAAGAAACAAATTTCAATGGCTCTGTTAGAGTGGAAAAGGGGCATTTTGGGAAGGACACCAGTGGTCTCCTCTGCGTAAAATTGCCCTATGGACAATTTTAAAGAAAAGTTTTCTAAAAAAAAACCACTCATGCCAAAATTAGCTGAAAAACATAACAACTTTTACTGTAATTTTATTTATGGATATTATTTTTAAATGTTTTAGTTCATGAAAGCCAGAAAACATACATTCCCTCTGGAATATATAATCTTAAAAGTATTTTCAAAACAAGCCTTTGAAAAATTGCTCTCAGAAAGATTTAGTAATGAGTGTTTTCAGAATTGATAATTATATGAACAGAGAGGGTGAAAACACACAACTTATTTACTAAGGCTGTGCTGGCTACTTCATAAATAAGTTTAATGCTCACATATGTTTCTTAGCTTCAGAGAAATACATTTGTACATTAAGAGCAACAACAACAAACAGAAACCCCTTTCCTTATTGTTGAAAATCTCTGTCAAGACCTGTTTTGTATTCCATTTCTCAGTGTGAAATTCTACCCACCTCAGGCTTGGCATAACCCCAGTGTGCATGCTTAACCCCAAAACAAACAAAAATCTCTAAAGAACCTACTAAAGGCCAGTTAACATTGTAGGCTATTTTCACCAAAATGGGACCTGGTGTGCTCACCATGACTCATCATTTGCTCACCTCCCGTGTTTATCCAAGCTGGAGTTTGCCTTTAAGTCTGTCCTCGTCAGTCCTTTAGTGGCTGTAAACTTTTGAGAGTCAGCATAGAGATTATTTTTTCCTAACCAGGACCATGTCATACAGGAGGAGAAAAACCTATAAGGAACAGGTCACGATCCCAGGGTCCTGGGATGGAGTCCCCACATGAGGCTCCTTGCTCAGTCGGGAGTCTGCTTCTCCCTCTGCCTGTCACTCCCCCTGCTTGTGTGCGCGCTCTCTCTGTCAAATAAATAAATAAAACCTTTTTAAAAAAAGGAACATTTTCCTATAAAAAGAAATAGAATTTGGTATTTTTAAAATAAAAAGTTAATATTAACATTAAAGAAAATTTAATATATGTTTCATAGCCCTATTAATTGCTGCAAAAGAATTTTGTGGTATCCTGTCACCAGGGTCATTCATTTCTTGCACTGTGACAAATCCTAGGCATGACTATTAAAGCAGAGTAAATGAAGCATATTACCTAAACTAAGGTGAATATGGTAGGGTTGTCTTCCACTCCCACCTTGAACTTTTTTCCCTACATATTAAATTATGACTATGTATTGGTAAAAGATTTTTGATCTGGATTGTAAATTGAATTTCAGAATATGACAACTCACTCTGGGAGTCAGTTAGCATGTAAATCTGAATTGTGAAATAGAGAAGTTTTAATTAATCTGATTTTTAAGTATTTAAGTATATATTTTTAAGTATTAAGTATTTAAGTATGCTCATTACATAAAATTTACCATCTTAGCCATTTTATTTATTTATTTTTTTTAATTGATTTTTTTTTAAGATTTTTATTTATTTATTTGACAGAGAGAGACACAGCGAGAGAGGGAACACAAGCAGGGGGAGTGGGAGAGGGAGAAGCAGGCTTCCTGCGGAGCAGGGAGTCCGATGCAGGGCTCGATCCCAGGACCCTGGGATCATGACCTGAGCTGAAGGCAGACGCTTAACGACTGAGCCACCCAGGCGCCCCTATCTTAGCCATTTTAAAGTGTACAGTTCACTGGCATTAAGTGCACTCACAATATTGGCCACAATCACTACAATCCATTAATTTCCAGAACTTTCCCATTACCCCAAACCGGAAATTCTGTACCCATTAATTAATGACTCCCCATTCCCCCCCTCTCTCCAGGCCCTGGTAACCTCTATTACACTTTCTGACTCTATGAATTGGTCTATTCTAGAGACCTTAAATAAGTAGAATCGTACAATATTTGTCCTTTGTGTCTTGTTTATTTCACTCAGTACGTTTTCAGGGTTCATTTGTGTTGTAGCATGTGTCAGAATTTCATTCCTTTCTAAGGCTAAATAATGGTCCATTGTATGTAGATACTACATTTTGTTTATCCATTCATCTGTTGATGGACATCTGAGTTGTTTCTACTTTTTGGCTATTGTAAATAATGCTGCTTTGAACAAGGGTGTACAGCTAGCTATTTGAGTCCTTTTTTTTTTTTTTAAATTATTTTGGGTATATCCCCAGAACAGGTGTTGCTGGATCATATGGTAATTCTATGTTTAACTTTTTGAGGAACTGACCTTGTTTAATTTTTATTTTTTTTAAAGATTGTTATTTATTTTATTTTATTTATTTATTTATTTATTTTTTTAAAGATTTTATTTATCTATTCATGAGAGACAGAGAGAGAGAGGCAGAGGGAGAAGCAGGCTCCCAAGGAGCAGAGAGCCCGATGCGGGACTCGATCCCAGGACCCTGGGATCATGACCTGAGCCGAAGGCAGACGCTTAACCATCTGAGCCACCCAGGCGCCCCTAAACATTGTTATTTATTTTAGAGAGGGAGAGTGCACACGCACAAGCATGACTGGGGGAGGGGCAGAGGGAGAGAGAATCCTCAAGCGGACTCCTGGCTGAGTGTGGAGCCCATCCCCCAACCCATGAGATCATAACTTGGTCAGAGATCACTAGTTGGAGGCTTTACCTACTGAGCCACTCAGGCGCACCCCCTCCCCCGTTTTAAAACTAATAAGAAACAGCGGTGCGTGGGTGGCTCAGTCTGTTAAGGGGCTGACTCTTTCTTGATTTTGGCTCAGGTCATGATCTCTGGGGTCACACCCCTCCTTAGGCTCTGGGGTCCTGGCTCCTTACTTAGTGGGAAGTCTGCTTGAGGATTCTCTCTCTCCTTCTCCCTCTGCCCCTTGCTCCCCACATCCCCTCATGCTCGTGCGTGCACACATACTCTCTCTCAAATAAATAAATAAATCTTTAAAAGAAATAAATAAAATAAAACTAGTAAGAAACATAAAATTTCTCTGGGTTATCCTTGCTCAAACTTTGAGAGTCAAACCCAATCCAACCAGCAGTCTCCTCCAAGTCCAGAAACTCAGCAATGATCAGCAGTGGGATGCGCCCGGGGCAGCTACAAGGGAAGCTGTTCCAGGAACTGTGAGAAATGCTGACTGTCTCCCCTTCCTGAGGGGGTGCATCAGTGCACCCTGACTTTGCTGATTAGAGGAAGTCAAAGTATTTGAAGGGCATTTCTACCCTCCAGCTTAATAAAAAGAATGAAGAGTTCTAGAACAAGATAAAAGCCACAAGCCAGAAGCCAAAAACTTCAGAGGGATTAGAAGAGGCATTTTCAAAGTAGTTCTAAGATAATGGAGCATGGAAGAATGTTGCCATCATTTGGGATTCAGCAGCTTAGGGCAGGTCTGGGCAGGTTGGGAACCACCAGGTGGCACAGGATGGGGGCAGATTTGATTGCAGCACTTTCCAGGTGCAGTCTAGGTAAATATGGGTCTGTAACTCCCCATTCCCCTGTCTCTCCAGCCCCTGGTAACCTCTATTATATTTCCTGACTCCATGAATTTGCCTATTTTAGGTATGTCATATAGGTAGAGTCATACAATATTTGTCTTTTTGTGTCTCGTTTATTGCACTTAAGCAAATAAGGGTCTGAACTGTGAAACACTGTGTTGTGGGCGGGAAGGGGAGGCACAGATCAGACATCAAAAGGCTTAAATTTAGAGGATGCTAGATAAATGCCAATTAGTAAGCTTATCAATGCAACATTTACTCAGTTTTTGAGACTTAACTTTCTTTCCATCTGTGCCAGACAAATCTTCTAAAATCACCACTTGGCGCACGTGAGCTCCCAGTTCAAACTCTCTCTCTAGCTTCCCATTATTTATGATCATTGCCTCCCAAGGCCACTCTCTTGAGAGGCAGAAAGACCTACGATAGACCCAGGGTAGCCTCTGTAGCACCAATTCTACTGGAAAGTATTTGGGGATGAGTGTGACTGTTACATCAGAACAAACATGGGGATGTTACAGAGTACAATGTTTGCATGCAGTTTACCGACGAAATGCTGGCCCTCAGTGAAATTTGGAGCTTTGCCCTTAGGCACAATATACTACAAGAATAAGTTTACTTCCCTAGGCATCAGGGCACCACCTTGGCAGAGTTTGGGAGTGGAAAGGGGCACAAATGAAGATGCATGGATAACAGCAGGGTTGTGGGGAGGATTAAGTGAGTTAAGGTGGTAATTTAGCGCAGTGTCTGGCTAGCAGAGTGTATTCTGTCCGTGCTAGGCGTCCCGTTACTATTGCCTTCCACAGGAAGGCCACCTCTTCCCTCCTGCCTATGAACCATTCCAGTCTTAATCCACTCATCGTGGCCCAGCCCAAGCCTACCTGTCCCTTCGCGCGCGCTGTCAGGGGCAACTCCACACTCTCAGCTCTTGGTGGCCATTTCAGAACCAGCTCAGACGTACAGGATAAGCTGAAAGCCCGAACATCTGTTTATGAGTTTAGCTCCACGAAAATCGCCAGTGTGTCGAGATAAGGAAAAGGAAGGATAGCGGCATATCGTCCAGTCTCGAATCCTCGGAAAAGGCAAAGCGTTAATGAGGGAAAAGTGGACTTTACCCGTGCCTCCAAGCCCCACATGCCCTCCCTTCCCGATCAAGCGCCTCTCCCCGTATTACACCGGCAGGCGCTTCCGTAGCTCCTCGGGCGAGCGCGCGGCCGGCCGTGCGACTTCGAGACAACCAGACGGCCACGGCGGGATCTCACGGACCTGCTCTCTCTCCCGATGTCAACCCAAAGTAATGGGGGGGGCGTGGCCCGCCCCCTCCCCGTGGCGCCCGGCTGCTAAGAAAGCACCGCGAGACCCTCCCTCGCGACTCCCCCCGCCTCACCCCCAGCAAGGGCTCCAGAAGGGACTTCCACCTGGGAGTCAGGGGCTCCGAGTCCCGGGCAGGTCCCCGCGCGGGGCGGAGCTGGCCCTGCCCGGAGTTCGCCCCGCCCCGCCCCGCCCCGCCGTAAACTGACCGTGTGGCAGCCGGGCGGGGGCTTGGAAAGGGGGAGAAGGGGAGGAGAGAGGGAGCGAGGAAAGTGGAGCCTGGCGGGCCGGAGGGAGGAAGGGAAGGGGCGGAGGCGGAGGGCAGAGTGTGGCGGCGCGCCCCGGAGCACAAGTCGGGGCCCCAGCGCGGAGTCCAACCCCTCCCGGGCCCAGAGTCGCCCGCCGGGGCCGTCCCGAGCAGCGACTCCCCCCCCCTCCCGCCCCCCGGGCAGCCCCGGGACTCGGCTGCGAGCGCTGCGGGAGGGATGGTGGCGGCGGGGCGCGGGCCAGCGCAGCCGCCAGCGTCTCCCGCCCGGCCGCGGGCGCTGTGAGCCGGGCATGCGGCTGCGGCCCCCGGCCCTCGGCCCCCGCGCTCCGGCCCCGGCCCTGGGCCCCTGCGGAGCCCGCCGCCGCTGAGGCCGGGCGTCCCCACCATGCCGCGGGCCCCGGCGCCCCTGTACGCCTGCCTGCTCGGGCTCTGCGCGCTCGTGCCCAGCCTCCCAGGTAAGCCGGGCCGCCCGCGGCGCCCAGAAACTTTGTCGGGCGACGAGCCGCCCGCAGGCGGCGTGGAGGGCCGGGCGGGGGGCGCCGGCTGAAGGGGAGAGCTTCTTCTGGGCCCCCCAGGTGGGCGAGTCGCGGGGTACGGCCGGTGTGGGGCTCGCGAGGTGCGTGCGCCACCCCGCGCGCAGCCCGCGGCCGCCCCGGCGCGCTGTCGTCGGTCGTCGGTCAGTCCCGGGCCGAGGAGGAGCCTTCCCTTCCTGTGTAAACAGCCTTGCCGGGCTGCTGACGGCCCGCGTGCGCCCGCGCCCAGTGCCCGGGAAGGGCCGCCGCCAGCCCTGCGAGGGGGCCGGGGCGCCGCACTCCCCGGCACAAAGCGGCCCTTGTGGCCGGCCGGGGGCGGGCGGGCTGCGGGGAGACGCCGACGGATGCCACCGGTGCCCCGGTCCTCAGGCGAAGGGCAGCAAGCGGGGCGGGGGAGAGACCCGGAGTCCTTGCTGGAGCCACGGCTTCTCGGGCGAGGGCTCGTCTCTTGGAACTGCGGGTGCTCGGGGCCCCTTAGCGTATCCTAGGGTTTCACTGCACCCAGGCCAACCGCCTTCCTTTAAAGTTGTAATCCCCTCGCTTCCTCCCCCAAGCCACCGCAAAACCCGAGGGAGACCGGCGTCCCAAGCCACAGCCCCACCTGGACTTCCCAACCTGATTCCTTCTGCATGGCTTTATCCCGAGGTTTACAACACTCGCCCCCGAACATTCCCCTAACTCTCGAGGGTTCTGGGGCGGAGGGCAGGGCGTGTGCGATTGCTTTGGCGCGACCCTGCCAAGGGCCGGCGGCTGTGTGAGGACCCCTCAGTTACCTGCTGTAAGTTTTCGGAGTTGGGAGACGGCTGGATATGGCAGTTAGGAGGCCCTAGAGGGAGGATGCTCTGTTTTGCGCCTGGCGGCCAGGCGGATAAGCCACCCCCAAGCCCTCCAAAAAAAGCAGGAAGCTCCAGTCTTTCTCCTTTCCCGGAGGAAATAATTGTGTGCTGGGGTGCTTCATTGCTCCACTGGCTTGCAAGCCCAAGATACTTGATTGCTCTTGCTGCCAAGGGCTGCCAAGCGAGAGGGGACTATTCCCCTGTGGTGCCTCATTTGGGAAGCCAGATGAAGGTTTACCCCTGAGAGGAGGAGGGTTCTAGGCAAACGAAAACTTCCTTCAGGCCCGAATTCAGACTTAATACTGTAGCAAGATTTCTTTAACGGGAAAATAGTCACTGTAGAGCTTGGAGCAGATCAGTGGTTTCCAAACACCCATCTGGCAGCCAGCACCTATTGATGTTTTCCTGCGTCCTCGGGGAAATGCAAAGAGAAAGATGAAGCTTGTGTCACACACAGGAGTTTGTCTTTGCCAGTGGTCCCCGGCCTCACAAGGACTGTCCTTTAATTTGAAATTACGTCTTTTTTATTTTTGGTGGGAAAACTTTTCATAATTTATAGTGATGATAGAGGCAAAATAAAAAATCTGGCAATCCTGTATAAACTTCCCCTCCTCTTTTTCTCTTTGTTTTGTTCTGTTCTTCATGTTCTGTGAAATCCCAAAGTTTGGAACTGCTAAAGGAGAGGATTTCTAAGTACCCCTACAGCTTGACATTCCCCTACTCTAATAAAAACTCAAATTTTGTTTTTAGTTGTGAAGAATTCTTTTCATATATTGTTTTCCATTTGCGTTGTGATTTCTGTTTTTCACAGTTCACGTGTATCTTCACAATGATCTCCATTTATTCACTTGGGCCCAAAAGGGCGAAGTGACTTGCCCACTCTCCTTGTCTGCTGATCTCAAAGCTTCTCAGTCCAGGGCCCTTTGTCCTCCATGATGCAGCTTAGGTAGGGAGAAAAGCATCGGGCCATGGTGGTTTCTCTCCAGCTCCTTCAGAGCTCCCTTTTCTTGCACTGTTGCCCTATGAGAGCTCAGCCAGCCCGCTGTGGGTCAGCAGAGCCAAGGTACGGCAGGCAAGCCCATCGCTGGCTTCCAGACCTGTCATCTCCCTCTTAGCCCTGGAGCTTCTCAAGGTTAGAAGGGGCTGACTCATACCTGTGATGTCTCCTAGTGCCCCAGTGTTGCTGAGCCAGCCTCAAACAGAGTTCAAAACAGTTTTTCTTTTCTCTTCCTTCCCTTTTCTTCTCTTTTGAAGCAGCGCAGGTACTTTTCCCAGAGCATGTTTCCTGTCTTGCTGCTAGGAACATGATTGGAAAGAAAAACCTTCATTGCCCAGTGAAATAAAGAGTTGACCTGCAGGGCCATGCCTGCCTGGGTGTCCCGAGACCAGGGGCCAAGTTGCCCATCTGTTGCTTTCTCTACACTTCCATCTCTGTGCCTAAACCAGGAAACAGACTTTTAATTTAAGAGGGCTCATTTCAAACAAGTCTCTGGCAGGCTGACAACCCCCCCCCTCTTCCCAGAGTTATCTCCTGCTCTTCTCATCCCGTGGCCAAGAGCCTCCAGACAGGACTTTTGGACATGGTCTTCCCACAGAACCAGCGAAGGGTTTCTGTGGGGTGAGGCCTTTGCTCCCCGACAAGGAAGGGGAGGAGCGTGGTATTGATCTTGCTGCAGGACTGGAGTCATGTTTGCTATCATTGTTCATTAAAAAAAAAAAACACAACAAATGTTCTTTCAGGAAATGCCCTGCAAATTAGAATGCTCTGAATCCTAAGAGAGCCCTTTATTCTGTTTTGTGGGCTCCTGTTGGCAGCACTCTGCCCTGCACCACAGGTTCCGTGGCCTGTGAGAGGGCCGCTGGAATTCGGCCTTGGCTTTGCAGCTCTCTTCAGGTAACCAGGCCTAGGTTTAGAAAGAACAGGGCAGCAGGATGCAAACAGTGGGCTTGGTTTGGAGACTGCTCTTTAGCCCAGGTATTTACATTTTAGCCCCACCAGCCTTGAATGAGGGGGGCTTTTTATAAAGGGGATTGAGGCAGAAGAGGGCAGGGTCTAATTAGCTCTAATTAGTATTCTCCTCCTGCTTGTTCTCCGTGCTTATTTAGCTACTGAGGCAACGGAGAATTAAAATATCTTAAGTAGTTGGCAAAAGGCTTTTTGTCCTGGTTACTAGCTCCGCTTCTTTAGCCAGCGCCTGACACTTCTGAAAAGTTTCGAGGATATCAGTAATGTGGAACAGTTACGCGCTGCTTAAATAATAGCGTCCTCTGCATGTGGCAGTGTGCAGCTGGGTTGGAGTGGGGGGGAGTCTCTTTTCACAGGTATTTTCTCTTGGCTGGGGTGGGGGGAAGGCTTCAGAAAGCCCACTGCTATAGTTTGTTTGCTTTCTTTCCAGTTGCATGGGATTAATGGGCTTCGTAAATATAAAGGAACACTTTATGTATAGGCACCCACTGTTTGTGAGGCTCCTTCTTGCTTCTGTTGAAGGCAGGGTTTGATTCCTGGGCCACCTGGTGAAAAGTGTGCTCCCAGGCAGGCCTTGACACGTCCCCTATGCTGGATGCTTGGAGGGGGAGGTGGTGTGGCCTGCTTTCCTTACTAGATCCCCTCCCCCCCACCCTCCTCCTCCAACACCACCTAGGATTTTCTCCCCTCCCCCGCAGATGGGGACTTTTCCTGCCCTTGTCCCTTTTACCTGTTTGTAGCTCTCAGAGTGATTCTGTTAAAACTCAAGTCAGATCATGCCACTCTGCTTAAAACCCTCCAGTGGCTTCCAGGAGTCCTGACAGTGTCCCGCCCGGCCTCTCCATGCACTCTGACTTCCCTGACTTTATGTTTCTGGCCACTGCTGCTGGTGCCCTTCACTCTCCATTCTTGCCGCGCAGCAGGGCCCTCCCCGGGGCCTGGGATACGCTCCCCCAGGTAGCTGCAGAGCCAGCTGCCTCCATCCTGCAGCCTTTTCTTGGTGGTCTCCTGCTCAGCCAAGTTGTCCCTGGCCACTGTCAACTAAACCTCCTGCCCCATATTCCTCCTGTCACTTTTCTTTCCTTGATTTTTCTCCAGAGCCCTCATCATCTCATGTGCTCTCTGATCTTGTTTACTGCCAGTACCCCCCAAGAGGATTCTCCTCCAGCCAGAATATAAGCACTGTGAGGGCCCGGAGTTCCGTCGATTTTCTTTTTTTTTTTTTTTAAGATTTTATTTATTTATTTGAGAGAGAGAATGAGATAGAGAGCATGAGAGGGGGGAGGGTCAGAGAGAGAGGCAGACTCCCCGCCGAGCAGGGAGCCCGACGCGGGACTCGATCCCGGGACTCCAGGACCATGACCTGAACCGAAGGCAGTCGCTCAACCAACTGAGCCACCCAGGCGCCCCCGTCGATTTTCTTTATCAGTGTGTCCTCCATGCCTAGGATAGTGCCCAAAGCATATTGGTTCAATGGATGGATGAGCTTGAGTCTTGGGGAGGTGTGTACACGCAGGGCGGGTGGGGCTTGTTCAATCCTCTGCCCCTTGCTGCCTTCTGTCACTGGTTTTGAGGTCAGGGACTGTGCACGTAGCTTACTAGTGGGAAACATTTGGGGAGAGAGAGACCTGTTTGAATGTGTCAAGGTTTTTTGAGCGGGAATAGATGATAGAGGCCATATATTGCACCCCCTGAATTGCTTGCATGAGGATACTGAGGCCTGGAAAGGGTAGTGACTTGCCAAAGGTCATGGAGCCAGGAAGTGGCAGAACCAGTGCTTGGATCTCTCCTGCCTAGGATAGCCTCTCCTCGTCCCCTAATTGCAGCCCAAATGTCCCCTCCTCTGTGAAGTTTTCTCTGCATCCTTTGGGTAGGTGGAATTGGCCTCTGCTTCCCTTGCTCCCATAGGACATTCTGTTAGAGGGACTAGGGGCTGGGGGGAGGGGGGGGTCTCCCTCACGTGCTACATGGCAAATTGCCCAGGTCTCATTTACCTTTAGGTTCCTGATAACAACCACAATGGATCCCCCTGCCCCCATCCCACTACCTCATGGTTTCAGTGTCTTTAGAAAACCCCTCAACTTTCTAAAAATGTAAAACAGTTTTAGATTTACAGAGAAATTGAGAGGATAGTACAGAGAGTTCCTATATACCCCACACCCAGTTTTGCCTATTATTAACATCTTACCTTAGTATGGTACATTTTTTACAATTAATGAACCACATTGATACATTATTATTAACTAAAGTTCATACTTTATTTTATTTAAAAAATATTTTTTTTAAATAGGCTCCATGCCCAACATGGGGCTTAAACTCATGACCCTGAGATCAAGAGTCCCATACTCTACTGACTGAGCCCATCGGGTGCCCCTAAAGGTCATACTTTAGTCAGATTTCTTTAGTTTTTACCCAGTGTCCCTTTTCTGTTCTGGGATCCATTCAGGATGCTACCTAAATTGAGTTACCATGTCTCCTTAGGCTCATCTTGGCTCTGTTTCTCGGTGTTTTCTTGTTTTTGATGACCTTGATAGTTTTGAGGACATATTTTGTCGATTGTCCCTCTATTGGGATTTGTCTGATGTTTTTCCTCATGATTAGACTGGAATTATGGGTTTTTGGAGGAGGCCATAGAGGTAATTGATTGCCATTTTAAAAATTATTTTTTGAATAGGTAATATAGTCACATGATATTTTTATGGTGTAACAGTTGTACAGTGGAGAAATTTGTTTTCCATTCTTCTTGCCCATCAATCTAGCATATTGCCCTGACCCCTTCCTGGCACAGACTATCCCTGTTAGGTTTCTTAACGTATCCAGAGTGTTTTCTATGCGTATGTTACAAATATCCCTCCCCTTATGTTTATTGAAAGACAGCACTATCCACACTGTTGTATGTCTTACCTTTTATTTCTAACTTAGTGATATATCAAGGTTAGCTTCCTATCAGTATATAGGGAGCATGCACATTCTTCTTTAAAGCTGCATATTACAAGCAATCATATAAATTGGTGTTTTATTTAATTAATTAATTTATTTGACAGAGAAATAGCAAGAGCAGGAACACAAGCAGGGGGAGTGGGAGAGGGAGAAGTAGGCTTCCCACCGAGCAGGGAGCCCAACGTGGGGCTTGATCCCAGAACCCTGGGATCATGCCCCAACCAAAGGCAGATGCTTAACGACTGAGCCACCCAGGTGTCCCTAAATTGGTGTTTTAAAAATACAAGTGCTATCTGTCAAGCTGGATGTTCTGCAGATGTGTGATATTCAGAAAAGCAGTCTAAGATGGGAACTGACCAAGATCAAGCCTTCCCAGGGCATATTTACAGTTTATGGTAACATCTTTGGATCAATGACTACTTAGTTGCTAGATTCTGAACCAGAAACATTTTGTTTACTGTGTAAGAAATGTGGGGGACGTGGTTCAGGGTCTGGGGAGAGGCTTTCCAGTGGCTTGTCACTTTTTAAAAAAAAACAATAATGAAATGTTTTTATTTTCTGTTGTCTTGACAACAGTGACTAAAATGTAATTTAGGACCATGAGAAGCCCACTTCTCAGTTGAATCATGAGGGTGACACACATACAAACTGTTCCGAATATCATGGTCTGTTATTGTTCATGTGTTTTCTAGGGTGAGTATACACCCTATATCCTCATGATGCTTTTCCCACTGTCCCTGCTGAATAGCGTCATGTCCCCTCTCCCCCTGCCAGTATTGGGTCATTCCAGCTTGGTACTGGTTTCTGTTATCCCGCTGAATGTCTCGGATCAGGAAATTCCACCTGCTGGATATGTGCTTTAGTAGGTGTTGTGTGACCTTGGACATGTGGGGTGGACAGAAATGGGGAGAAGCTGCAGGGAGGGATGCTGGCAGGAGGCCCTTGCAGGAATCTAGACTGAGTGCAGAGGGCTGGCTCGGGCACTGTGGGGCAGGAGGGGGCAGGCAGGAAGGGTTGGATTAGGAGAAACATTTCATAATCTTGAAGGAATGATCGACCGGACATGGTGGCTGCCTGGATATGACTGATGAAAGAGAGGAGTGAGTGAATGAGTTTCGGAAGGAAAGCATATTTTTAGATTATGGTTTGCAGTAAACCCTGGCTGCAGAGATATTAAGGGCTGCAGGCAGTTGCAGTTGAGCTGGAAATAGTCACAGTGCAAACCAAGAAAAGCTGTGGCCATCGTCTGGGCCACCAGCGCCTATTTCCATGACCTAGACACAACACTTTGACATTTGTGAACTCTAGCTGTTTGACTTTTTATTCATTGCTTCCGTCCTTTCAAAATGCTGTTGGTGCCGAGTGAGTGACTCATCCAGCCAAATCCAAACTCTGAAATATTAATAGGTGGAGAGAGGAGAGATGCCAAAGGGAGGAGCCCTGGCACTGTGGCATGTGTCAGCACCCAGCCTAGGCTCTGGGTTCCGGGAGTGCCCGTCTGCTACCTGCTGCCTGGCACCTGGAGCTCCCCGGGAGCAAGGCCTGGCTCATTCATCTCTGTATTTCTAGCATCCCCTAGTCCAGAGCTTAGCGTTTAGTACGTGCTTAGTGCAGGCATTTTGAATTTGAATGTGTCCCAATAGCAACCTCATTTTAGAGGAATCCTTTTGAGTGCAATAAAACGACTTTACTATTGCATGTGAATATGCGATAGTAATAGAAACAATTAGTGAAGCAGAACAATAAATATTTTACGATTGTTCAGTATGTTTTCATACCAGATGTCTGTCATATCCTTTGAGCCACATCAGTTTTACGTCCAAGAGCTTTTAGGCTGGCAAAGCAGAAGACCAGAGCCCAGTCTGTCTGGGTCAGAACTGAGGAGCCCTTATTGCCCTGAGCTCAAGACCCATGATCCAAATTCCTAAAGCTCACTGATGAGGCCCTGGTCATTAGAAAGTGGCCTTTGTGAATTTATGTGGGTTGAAGCAGAGACATAAATGAGATGTCTGACCTCAAATTCCTCTCTGATTGAGGGCCTGTTATAGATCTCCTTGAGAGGACCCCAGAGCTCACTGGTCATGTGTCCCTGAACCTGGGATGGCTTAGGGATTGCCAGGCATCCCCCATATGGGCACTTGCTAGGCAGCACCCCTTCTGACCCCTTTTTGGAGACTGAGCTCCTTGTTTCAAGTCACTTACTCTTGTTTTCATCTCGAGGATGAGCTGACTTGACTAGCTCATTTTAAGACATCTCTAGCTCTGAGGGTCTGCAATTCCATGATTTTATGGAAATGATTTTATGCATCAAGGGAAATGATATGCCACAAGGACCCGAGTTTGTATTTGGTAAGGAGAGCAGGGGGAAAGTCACTTTCTTTTTTTTTTTTTTTTTTTTAAGATTTTTTATTTATTTGACAGAGAGGAGACACAGCGAGAGAGGGAATACAAGCAGGGGGAGTGGGAGAGAGAGAAGCAGACTCCCCACTAAGCAGGGAACCCGATGCGGGGCTCCATCCCAGGACCCTGGGATCATGACCTGAGCCGAAGGCAGCCGCCCAACCGACTGAGCCACCCAGGTGCCCCGAAAGTCACTTTCATTTACAATTTGATCCCCCCTCACCCCACATTTGGGTTTCTGACACATAAGGGGATTTGACCACAAAGTAGAACTGTTATTTTGAAACTCTTTCTGCACACTTTTTTTTTTAAGCATAAGTGAGTCATCAAGTGAGTGGATTCACTTTAAAATGAGAAAGGAGGGACACCTGGGTGGCTCAGTTGGTTAAGCGGCTGCCTTTGGCTCAGGTCATGATCCCTGGGTCCTGGGATTGAGCCCCATGTCGGGCTCCCTGCTCAGCGGGGAGCCTGCTTCTCCCTCTCCCTCTGCCTGCCTCTCTGCCTACTTGTGCTCTCTCTCTCTCTGTCAAAAAAATAAAATCTTAAAAAAAATAAAATAAAATGAGAAAGGAATTTGTCAATGCAAGCAGGAGGCAGGCCAGCCCAAATTCCCAGTGGGTTGGATTCAGAGACCTTCTTGGTTAGTGTTTGGACCTGGGAAGGGCTCTTCTTGCTGAAATGAGGTTATGCATGGTGGTTGGTCCCAGCTTGTTTCTCCAAAGAAATGTGTTCCAAGGCCAGGGCTTGCACCTAGGGGGTCCTGGTGGTGAGATCTGGGTCCCCCAGCTCTGGGGGTATGGTAGCTGATGGGGACCAGGGGTCCAGAGTTCAGGGTTGGGGTCTCTGCCTGGAGGAGAGCATCTGACTTTACCCTCTCTGAGCCTCCAAAGCCACCCCTCCTTTCTTCCCAGCATCTCTGGTCCTGCCAGTTTCTCCTTTCTATCCTGGTAGCCATTCTTACCCCAAACAGTATTTGTTCCCTCTAGTGTGTTCCTCGGGAATGACACTCCCTGTCACTCGGTTTCTGTTTTTTACTGCTAGTGGCAGGGAAGAAGCAGGGAGTTAAAATTAGCAAATTGGGGAAATGCTGCAGTTCCAAGATGTCTTACAATAACTGTTCTCCCCCCATCCCAGGATCTTTTAAATTTTTTTTATGTTTATTTTTTTAATTTAAATTCAGTTAGCCAGCATATAGTACATCATTAGTTTCAGATGTAGAGGTCAAGGATTCATCAGTTCTGTGTAACACCCAGTGCTCATCACATCACGTGCCCTCCTTAATGCCCGCCCATCACCCAGTTACCCCATCCCTCCACCTCCCCTCCCTTCCACAACTCTCAGTTGTTGTTTCCTATGATTAAGAGTCTCTTATGGTTTGTTTTCCTCTCTGGTTTCTTCCCATTCAGTTTTCCCTCCCTTCCCTTAGGATCCTCTGCACTGTTTCTTATATTCCACATATGAGTGAAACCATATAATAATTGTCTTTCTCTGCTTGACTTATTTCACTTAGCATAATACCCTCCAGTTCCATCCATGTCGATGCAAATGGTGGGTATTCATCCCTTCTGATGGCTGAGTAATACTCCATTGTCTATATGAACCACATCTTCTTTATCCATTCATCTGTTGAAGGGCATCTCGGCTCCTTCCACAGTTTGGCTATTGTGGACATCGCTGCTATAAACATCGGGGTGCACATGCCCCTTCGGATCCCTACATTTCTATCTTTGGGGTAAATACCCAGTAGTGCAATTGCTGGGTCGTAGGGGAGCTCTGTTTTTTAACTTCTTGAGGAACCTCCATACTGTTTTCCAGAGTGGCTGCACCAGCTTGCATTCCCACCAACAGTGTAGGAGGGTTCCCCTTTCTCCGCATCCTTGCCAACATCTGTCATTTCCTGACTTGTTAATTTTAGCCAGTCTGACTGGTGTGAGATGGTATCTCATTGGGGTTTTGATTTGTATTTCCCTGATGACAAGTGATGTGGAGCATTTTTTCATGTTTCTGTTGGCCATTTCTATATCTTCTTTGGAGAAGTGACTGTTTATGTCTTCTGCCCATTTCTTGACTGGATTATTTGTTTTTTGGGTACAATAATTGCTTTTATGGTGCTTTGTGGCGTTCACTATATTTTCTCCTCCACTCTCCCTTTTTGGCTCTGTTTTTCCTGTTATACTTTGGGCTCTTCTTTGTAGTGCTGGTGGCCCTGGATTTCTTTTTTCCAACAATTCAATGGGCCTCTCTCCTTTTGACATTCAAGGCAATGACTAGGAGAGACCAGTGGGTCTAGTAGAGCTATGAGGGCTGAATAGAGCCATTTTCATTCATGTTCTGCTCTTTGTCAAAAGGAATGTATCCTTGATGTTTCTGAGAGGAAGGGGAAAAAGGGTTAAGTTTCACCAAGGATACCTGTGCTCCTGGCAAGGTTGAGAAAGGGTGGGGACTGGGTGTGGGGTGGGGAGTTGAGGGGGCAGTGGGTTTAACTTCAGCACCAGAGGGGATTGGCCTTGGTTGAAATAAGTAGCTTTTACAATGATAAAGAAGTTTCCTTCTAATCTTAGTTTCTGATGTTTTATTAGGGATGGGTTTTGAATTTGATCAGGTGCCTTTTCATTATCCAGTGAGGTGATGATACGGTTTTTCTTATTTGACCTACTAGTAGGTATACTGAGTTAAGGAATTTTCTTTATCTTAACCCAGCATTGTATTCCTTGGGCACATTCTTTAAGGATTCTGCTGGCTTCCTTTGGTGCACTTGGATTTGGTGTGATAGTACTTGATTTAGGATTTTCTTTTCTTATGCCAGAAGGAGATCAATCTGTTCTTCATTTTTCTCTCTCTCTTTCTCTTTCTTTCTCTCTCTCTCGCTCTCTCCCTCCCTTCCTTTTTTTTTTTTTTTTAATTTTATTTATTTGAGAGAGAGTGCACAGAGGGAAAGTGAGAGGGAGAAGCAGACTCCCTGAGGAGCAGAGAGCCCGACGCGGGTCTTGATCCCAGAACCCTAAGATCATGACCTGAGCTGAAGGCAGACCCTTAACCGACTGAGCCACCAAGACGCCCCTCTTTCTTTTCTTTTTTTTGGTACTATTTCTTTTTGTCATTTTGGGTGGACTAAGTGTAATGAGGCCTTCAGTGAGGGAGGACCTACTGTGTTACGGGGGTGGAAATCCAAGTGGGTCCAGGAAAAGAAATGGGAGTTGCTAACCCAAGTGTGCATGCTTGGTGGGTGCTTCAAACGCTGCCAGTGCTTAGCCTCAGCCCATGTGCCTTACCCTGCAATCAGCCCACGGCCCTGTACCCTTCAGCCTTACCCAGACTCCCTGCTAAAAAAGGAAGTGACTCATCCTCCCACCCCATTCAGAGGCCTCATCAATAAGGTTTATGGCCAGGAACTAATTGGTGCATCTTTATCTTTCTTTGAAGGTCTCAACATATGCACTAGTGGAAGTGCCACCTCATGTGAAGAATGTCTATTAATTCATCCAAAATGTTCCTGGTGCTTCAAAGAGGTATGTGGTGGTGTGTGTGTTGGGGGCGGGGGGGGGGGGGAGTGGAGGGGAGGGGGCGGGCTACACCCGGCACCCAAGTTGACTATACAGAGAAAGGGGGCAAGGATTCTGCAGGCTGCCTCTTCTTTTTCCCAGGGCAATGACAAAGCTACATTTTTATAACGTGATAACTTCAGTCGGGGCTTTAGATAGTGTTGAGTGTTTTAATCCTATTTTAGGAAAACAAGACCTTCCTTCCCTTTTGTGGGGGAGCCAGTATGACTCTTGTATAGTTTCCTGCTATTTGGTAAAAGATCTGAGCATGTGAAGTGAGTTTGTTGTATAATAGTTCAAAACACGCGTGAGTGGGTGGCATGTGGATGGAGGCCAGGCGTCTTCATGCGGCTTATCTGAGGATATGAGTATTATGAATCGGCCTTTATGGTATAATTAAAAATAATGGTTGCTGTTTCTTCAAGCCCTGTAAGAAGGGTTACAAGTTCAGGGAGATGTTAGGAATATTGTTGTCATAAAGCAGGACAAATATCAGAACTTAGTGGGCTCATCAGCAAATGATCAATTTCTAAAATTCCTGTCTTGAAGGAAAGTTCTGGGTCACTTTTTGAAATTGTTGTTAGAACCGTAGGGCGCAAACCCTCCTTGCACAAATGTACTGTTAAGGTTGTTATTTTTTCTTTTTAAGTTTTATTTATTTATTTTAGAGATAGAGCATGCAAGTGGGGGGAGGAGCAGAGGGAGAAGGACAAGTGGACTCTGTGCTGAGGGCAGAGCCCAGCATGGGGCTCAATCCCATGACCTGAGATCATGACATGAGCTGAAATTAAGAGTCGGACACTTAACCCACCGAGCCACCCAGGTGCCCCTGTTAAGGTTATTTTTTAGAGAAGCTAAGACTTGTCATCTTGGACTGGCTCAGTCTCTGCAGTTCAACGCACAGTACCTATCAGGATAAGAGATGGCTCCTGGGAAGCTGAGCGTCTTTGTCACGATGCAGCCTCAGAGGTCTGGGGATGGGTTCAACCCAATAAGTTTATTCCAATAAATTTTCCCAAGATAGGAACTTCATTGTATTTGTGCTTAATTGTGGTGTGTTTGTTGTGAACTTTCTTTAAAACCTTTCACTGGTATCCTGTGCCCAAGTTCCATGGCCCCTTCCTGCCTCCCCACCATTGTCCCTTGCCTGCCCACAGCACTTTAGTCAGAGGGAACTACCTGAAGATCCCCAGAGAGCCCTGCCTGATGGACGCCCTCATGGTTTTCCCTATGCTGCTCCTTCTCTGGAAGGCCTTCCTGGCTTCCCCTCCTTTCCCTGACCAACGTTCTGTCGTTGTGTTTTCAAGAATCAGCTCAGGACTCATCTACTCTATGAAGACTTCCATGGTTTTTCCCAGACACATCCATCCACCTCTTCATCCATCAGTCCACCCAGACCCTTTGATAGGAGAATGTTCTCTCTCTCTTCCAGAATGTGAAGGCAGGGGTTTTATCTGTTTTCTTCATTGCTATATCCCCAGTACCCAGAGTGTTGTCTGGCACACAGTAGTTGCTCAATAAATATTGACTGAAGGATTTCACTGATTGCTATTTATTGCATGTCTGCATGTGCAGGCCATGATCCCCTCCTCGTCTCCCCATATTCCCTACTTCTTTGATAGCACTTATAGCCTCGTATTGTGTTGAGTTGTTTTCATGCCTATGACTGACTAAATCATCATCTTCTTGGAAACCTGAACTATGTTTTATTCATCTTGGACTCCTCAGATCCAGCCAAGAATCTGGCAGAAATTCATAGTTGATAAAAGCGATGGGCTTAAACAACATGTAGTTAGAAAACCAAAGTTTATTTTTAATTTTAATTTTTAAAAATATTTATTTGAGAGAGAGTGAGCATGAGCAGGGGGTGAGAGGCAGAGGGAGAGGGACAAGCAGACTCCCCACTGAGCAGGGAGCCCGATATGGGACTTGATCCCAGGACCCTGAGATCACAACCTGAGCTGAAGTCAGATGCTTAACTGACTGAGCCATCCAGCGCCCCTGGAAAACCAAAGTTTAAATCTCAGTTTTGCCATGCTTTACTCCCAGTTTCTTGATGTGTCAAATGATGGTGACAATTGCCACTCTCCAGTGTTCCTGGGAGTATAAAACGAGATGAGTGTGTGAGAGGGCTTTGGGATGGGACTGCTAGTGAACAGAATGAGCGTTATCCAGCACGCTGCTGCTGTCATCCATGGTATCTTCTAGTAAATGGAAGCAGTGGGATCTGGAAGCCAGGGTCAGTTGTCTACTTTAGGTTTCTTCCTCTCTTGTGCTAGTGCTTCCAAGAGTCTGATGTGCTAATATTGATAGTGAATGACATTGTCTCGAGGAGCCTTGCATTGCCCCAGCCCAGCGGGTTCCCTGGGCTTACACGGAGCCTCAGTCTTGGCTGCAGAACTTCCTGGGACGCCTGCACGGGAATGCAGCTTCCCATTTTCTCTGGGGGTGAACTACCCCCTGGGGCCTGAGTGTGTTTCAGGGAGCTGGGTTTGGATAGTTTGGGAATGGTTTTTGATCAACCTCTGCCCTTTAGCAAGACAGAGTAAGTGTGGCTGAGTGCCTTCCCAACCATGCATCCTAGGATGGCATCAGAGAGGTCAGGTATCTGCCAAGAGTATATGATATGTGTTTACACTGAGGGCTCGTGCCTCGTGGACGGTCAAGGAGGGCCAGGTTCCTAACCAGTGTGTTCGTGTGGATTTGGGCCCGCCCACCTGTTGTTACCGGATACCAGCATGGAGTAATCGCAGAACATATTCCATTGGGACTCCCCTGCTCTTGATCTCACAGTGCTTTCTTATTTTACTTGAGGTGGGGTGGGGATCCTTACTCTGCATTTAACATTCCTTGTAACCTCATTCCACCTCCTCTACCCAGTCTGCCCTCCCATTCTTGTGTTCTCCTACAGGTACTGAATTTGATTCTGCCCATGTCCAGCTCCCACTCAGCACTTCTTGCTGGTTTTCTACTCCGTTCTGCTGCATGGCCTTTGTTTGTTTGTTTGTTTGTTTAAAGATTTTATTTTTGGGGCACCTGGGTGGTGCAGTCGTTTGAGCATCCAACTCTTTTTTTTTTTTTTAAGATATTTATTTATTTGAGAGAGAGAGCACGAGTGAGAGCACAAGTAGGGGGAGCAGCAGAGGAAGAGGGAGAAGCAGACTCCCTGCTGAGCAAGGAGCCCGATGCGGGGCTCAGTCTCAGGACCCTGAGATCATGACCTGAGCCGAAGGCAGCCGCTTAACCGACTGAGCCACCCAGGTGACCCTAGCATCCTACTCTTGATTTCATTTTGGGTCGTGACCTCAGGGTTGTGGGATTGAGCCCTGCGTTGGGCTGCACACAGCACAGAGCCTGCTTGGTTTCTCTCTCCCTCTCCCTCCGCCTCTCACCCTGCGCTTGCTTGCTGTCTCTCTCTCTAATAAATAAATAAATCTTTTTTTTTTTTTAAATAAATCTTTTAAAAAATTTTTAAAAATAAAAAGATTTTAGAGTTGCCAGACTCTCTGGTACTCTGAGACCAGGAGTGGGGGAGGCTGCCTGTCCTTGCCTGTCCTCGCCTGCTCCCACTGCACACCTCAGCTCCTGTCCCTAATTCATTCTTCGTGACACTCCTTTGGCCCCTGCTTCTCAGCCAGCGCGAGCATTGTGGGTGCTGTTTGTACTGCACAGGATAAAACACACAACAAATCTGGCAGTGTATTATCCATTTTGTGTGTCATTTTTTTTCAAGTGGAAATCTGCGCCTCATCTAAGATTGTAAGCCTCACAGCCCAGCTAGCTGTGAGAGGAATTTGCAGGGCAGAGTGTGTGTATGCTTTCCCGGCAAGGCCCGGGGCAGCCCACCTTGTTTCCACTCACACTTTCTTGCCGACCACCTAGTCACGTCACTATTCCTACTTGCAAGGAGAACCAGGAGACCGGACGTAGCTGTGTGCCCAGGAAGACAGGGAGCATAGGGTTCGTGCTGGAAGCAGGGAGGCCAGTGTGGCTTGCAAGAGGACGGTGGTTTAGGAGAAGTGGGCAGGGCTGAAGGACCCAGACTCCCTGTGAGGATAGAAAGCAGAGTTGGTGGGAGTGGGAGAGGAGACAAAGACAGGCTAGGAGATTGCACGCAGGGCTGGGGAAGTGGGGAGGCTGTTGGGCATGACAGCGAGACACCTTGAGGTGATGTGGCCACGACCAGCACATGCTGCTGAGAAACCAGAGGGAGAAGGACCAGGGAGGCAAGGCCACTGGCCTGTGGCGTATAGATGGAAATGGGGTTGGAATGGAAGAAGACTGGGGAAATGTAGGCTGGGGTGAAGGGTCTTTGCCTTGGAAGTAGACATGGAGAAGCAGAAATGAAGGGGTCAGTAGGGCTGGAGGCAGGAGGAAGGGAGACCGTTTGGAGGCAGGGAAGCAAGACAGTGTTAGAAGTTAATTGGACACTTAGGTAGTCAGGACCAGGGTCCCTGACAAGAAAACAAAAAAGCCGGGGCAGCGAAGACGAAACCACACTAGCATCCTATTTTACAGCTTAGACAAGACCACAGTAGCATCCTGTAATGGGGCTGAGTGGACTTTCGGGGGAAATTATGGTGTCCAGGGTATCGAGGAGACTTTGCCTGTATGCCCCTTTGAGCTGGGAGGAAATGAAGAAAAAAATGAGCATTCACTCCAGCTCACAATAAAATATAGATTCTTTGAGAGAAAATCTCTTTGTGGTCATGAAAGGAATAATTGTGGCCTATTGTAGATGCTTCATAAATATTTGTTCAGTGAATTAAATGAGCTGACTGAAAGCTGACAGAGGGATTTCTCCATCCCCCAGGCGGAGGGTAGTGTGTTGCTCATGCGCAGATTTCGGTTTGCGAGGCTTACCTTATGCCCGCCACCCCCACCCCCCCATCAACGAGGGCTCTGTGGAACTGGTGTGGCCCTGCCGTATCCCAGGGGAAAGCCCCGCCTCAGAGGGCAGTCAGCTCCCCCACCTGTGCCCACCTCTCTGCCAGGCTCCCTGCCTGTTCACCAGTTTGTTTCTTCCATTTTCATCCCAGAAATTGGGCCTGTCTGCCTCCTTTCCTGCTGGGGTTCCTCTTCTCCCACCCCTGCTGTTTCAGAAACAAACAAGAATCCGTCCTTCCCCCCCCAAACCAACACCCACATCTTTTTAGAGTTCCAGCCTTCAGCAAACGTAGGCAGGGTGGTGTGCGGATTCCCTCACGATAGTGTGGCCCACTCAGACAAACCTGAATGAACCCCACCACACTGGCCAGGATGCGGGCAGGCGCTGGCTTTCACTGCAGGGAGACAGATTTTGGTGAACAAAATGTCCAGGGAGTTAGGTGTTACAATGTTACAGCCAACGGTGGAGCTCATCCTATCCTCTACTTCATAGGCCGCATAGGAGCAAGGAGAGGGGAGCAAGTTACCACAACTTGCAAAGGCCAATGTTGTAACAAATAAAAAGGATCGACATTTGGAATACTTTCCTTGTCTTTTTTATGTTACCACAGACTGACTGAAAGCCATAAAAGATGTTTCAAGTTCCTGTTCCCATTCTGTTGCTTCTCTTGGAAGTTTGCCTGTAATGCCGTTTCCTTTTATGAGTCCTTGGAGGGTTGATGGATGCAGTTCTGGAGACCACGGACAGATGCTTCCTCCATGAGCTGAAACTCCTTCCAGCTCAGAGCATCAGGAGCATCTGCACGCAGTTGCGCTCTGCCCCAGTAGAAGCCCTTCCTGAAACTAGTTTCCATTTTTCCATGTTGAGATGAAGTCCCCCCTCTCCTTCCATACCTGTTTTTCTGAATAAGAGAGAATATTTATCCTCCAAGTCTGATAGATGGCAGGAAGATCTCTGCCTTCGGGGCAGCAAGGAAATACTAAAATCAGAGGGATGGGATCTGTGGAGCCAGAGTTTCCTACTGCAGCATTCAGCCGTGGCCTTTGTTGAGATGGAAGGGAGGCGATGCAAAGAGCACTGGGGTCCAGGCAGCTGAAGCCCAATGAACTTGAGTTTCTTGGATGAACTGAGGCATGAGCTTTGGCATGTGGGCCTCTGATGCCTCACCCATAGAGAGCAGGGCTGGCACCAGGCGATGCATTCAAAGTCCCTTCCTCTTGCAACTTGCTGTCTTCTGGCACCTGGACGAGGGCCCAAGTGTCAGGTCTCTGGCATCTGAAGGACGATCTAGAGAAGAGCTCAGGAGTAGAGGAGGAGGAGAAACACTTGGGCTTGGGGGGTCAGCATTCCCAGCTGGGCCTGCAGCACTCTCTGTCCCTTTCTTGGGCAGCAAGCAATTAGTTGTGGCTCTTTTCAGATTCTGAGCCAGATGGCCCCTCAGCTATGTGGGAATCCCACTGTTGAGGCAGCTGCCTTACTCTCAAAATGTGCTTCACACCTGCCACGCCCAGAGGTGCCTCAGGGGGTGTCTTTGAGGCCTCAGAGCCCTGCGACAATGACAAGATTCAATATACAGGTAAAGGTGTCTCAAAGGCTGTTGAACACATCACTGAAGTCATTGGGCCTGCCCCAAGTAACAGGACACTCAACTCTGAAATAGGAGAAGGTTGACAAACTGATGATAGAGATGGGTGGCACTGAGACTAAATCTGAATTTGGTACAGGTGCCTCAGTAGGGTGTCCCTTGCTGTGTGTCCTGCTGCAGCTGCTGGGAAGGGCTCCCTGTGTTGTCCCGTTGCTGACTTGACTGGCACTTCTGAGGGCACCTTATGAGTTGCAGTTTGTTTGTTTGTTTAATAGTAGTCTCTATGCCCAACACAGGGCTTGAACTCACCACCCCTAGATCAAGAGTCTCGTGCTCTGCCGACTCAGCCAGCCAGCCACCCCGCAAGTTGCAGTTTTCACGTGGTCGTTGGTAGTTCTCATACTGGCAGCCAGTGACAATACAAAGGCTGATGGCCCTGCCGTATCTGTGCAGCGAACTTCCGGGAAGCCATGCGCGTTGGAGTGGAGGTGTGCCACAACCTCGAAGAATATTATTAAGGAGAAATAAGC
This sequence comes from Leptonychotes weddellii, assembly GCF_054177405.1. Taxonomy (NCBI): domain Eukaryota; kingdom Metazoa; phylum Chordata; class Mammalia; order Carnivora; family Phocidae; genus Leptonychotes; species Leptonychotes weddellii. Next base: position 130,137,289 of record NC_138369.1, read on the forward strand.
CGTTACCAATGAGGGGAATGAGGAGAGCCTTATTCCTAATATCCTAGAGATTAAAGAAGCCTCAGAGGCTCTAGAGTAGAGTTGGGAAAGCCAGACACACAGATCCGGTTGTAATTGGCATGGGTGTGGCTGTCTCTGAGTTCTTCAGGTCAGGGAAGGATGACCTGGACCTTAAGTCTCCTGATGATCTTAGCAGGTACATCTTCCCTGGCCAGCAGGTGGCCCTGTACAAGTTCTCCATCAAGGACTGGTAGGGTCTGTCAAAAACCCCTTTGAGCAGGATGACTGGGAAGCTTGGGTGAAGTTCACTGCTGGTGCAGGTGTCTGGGCAGTAGGGCATGATCTCGATGACCAAGCTGAAATGAATTGCCAAGGCTGTGGATTTAGGAATCCTGCAGCTACCTCCTGCTTAGAGTGAAGCAGGTTGGCTCTGTGACCTAGTCTATTCCAGAATGCAAGCTGCTTCAGACCAATGGGCGGGGTGTCGGGGGTTGCCATCACTCCGGGGCGACCAAAGATGCTTTCATTGCCAACCTGGTGGCAGAGTATTGCCCTGGACTGCTCAAGACAGTGTACCTTGAGAGTCAGAACTGGGCCGAGCACAAGCAGCTCGTCAGAACTAGAGTAGCTGGCAGCAAGGCCCAGGACGCCAGGTGCCAGCAGGAAGCTCAGAAGTTTTCACCGAGGAGGCTCTGAGCGGGTGAGCCCCTGAGCCCTTCCAGCTCTGGACAGCCAGTTAGACTTCCGCTGCAGACAGCTCCAGACAGCAGACCACTACTGCAGGGCTCTCAGGAGTTACCTCTCCTTTCCCCCATCCCTGGGCTTTGTCACTGCTTTATTAGAATTTCTACATCAGAGCCAAGCTCGGCCACTTGGAACCCAGTTTGGAAAGCCTAGCTTTGAAATCTTGTATCATTTCAAGGATACTTATGTTAAGCTAGAATATTTATTTTCTCACCTGTTCCACGAGTGTCTGGAGCCACTTAGACTTACGTCACCGTCCCTGAGGTCAACGGGCAAGATCTCCAGGGGTGGAAAAAAAATTCAATTATAAAATAAACAACAACAACAGTCACAGAGGCCCGGAACAACACATCTGGTTTCACTTACATAAAAACACTGCAAATTCTTCTTGACTTCTTAGTGTTGAATCTTGTGAAGGCTCGAACGGGCATTGGCTAGCCCTGGGGCATCCTAGACCATGGCGGAGGGCGAGTTCTCCAAGTCTCTGTGCTTCCGCTAGCAGTCTGGCTCCTAACACAGCAGAGAGGACACTTGACTCAGCTGAGGCTTTCTGGCACAGTGTTACAGAGGGGCGAGGAAGAGGTCAGCATCGTAACTCCTCCAGCGATCAGGAGGATGATCTGGGCCAGCACTGGCATCCAGCCAGCTGGTGGAGGTGATCTTATTTTCTACATGCATCAGTGAGAGGGTGCGCAGAGAACATCCTGGGTTTGCTTTGCTGTTAAAAATTCCCTTACTGGAAAACAATCAATACTTCCGAAGTACCATATTTTATAATAGAGTATGTTATTTCATTTTAAAGCGAATGGCCTAAACTCCTGGTGCCCCAGATAAAGTTGGGTCATCCTGATATCTAGCCTTCTCCTAAATCCAGCTTAAGAAAAGGAAGATTTGTCTTATCAATGTGGCTTTATTGTTCAAACAACAGTAAAGATGATAAAAGAAAAAATGTAATTTTAGTCCCTCTACACTAATGCCTCAATTATCTTTATTTTTAAAGTTTTGCTTTCGAATCCTAATGCAGATACAATTTTATTTTCTGATTTTTTTTCTTAGTATGTTTTGAACTTTCTTTTCAGTCTTCATCATTTTGAATGACTATGTCATCTATGGGGGTGGTATACCATGTTTTTCTTATGGTTGAGGGATTTAGGTTTCTAAGATCATGCTATTCTAAATGTCACTGCAGTATGTATCTTACAGAGTTTCCACTTTCTTTTGATTGACTTCTTGTGATAAATTCCTGGGACTGGGCCACTGGGTCAAAGGGTACAATGTTTATCGCCATGTTGTCTTGCAGAACGGTTGTGTAATGTGCAGTGCCTGCAAGTTAACTTTTTAAATTTTTTTTTAAAGATTTTATTTATTTACTTGACAGAGAGAGAGAGACAGCGAGAGAGGGAACACAAGCAGGGGGAGTGGGAGAGGGAGAAGCAGGCTTCCCGCGGAGCAGGGAGCCCGATGCGGGGCTCGATCCCAGGACCCTGGGATCATGACCTGAGCCAAAGGCAGACGCCCAATGACTGAGCCACCCAGGCGCCCCCTGCAAGTTAACTCTTGATTGCTGAATGATGACTACTTGTCTACTTATATAGTATCTTTAAAACATACTAAGTTGTGCAACAGACCATTTCAGGTACTTTCCTCCAGCTAATTATGCAGACAGACCCATTTTTTTTCTTTTACGAATTTTGATCATTAAAGTAACAACGAAACCGAGCATTTTTATTACGCATTTACAGTTTACAAAGTGCTTTTGTATCCAGCACCTTCATTGACCCTCGTAATCCTCAGTGAGGCATTTGGGGTACGTGTTATCATTTTCACCCCTTTCGGACAATGAAAATGGAGTGCGGAGCGTTTCAGGTGCATGCACCAGATGCTGATGGGTCCACACCCCGAGGTGCTCTGGAAAGACAGCCTGACCACTCTCTGCCCTCTTCCTTTGTTGCTGCACTTAGGACTTCGGGAGCCTGCGCTCCATCACCTCCCGGTGTGACTTGAAGGCAAACCTGGCCAGAAACGGCTGCGGGGGTGAGTTTGAGAGCCCAGCCAGCAGCACCCAGGTCCTGCGGAGCCTGCCTCTCAGCAGCAAGGGCTCCAGTCCCGCCAGCTCAGATGTCATTCAGATGACACCGCAGAAGATTGCCCTGAACCTGCGACCAGGTGAGTGCCCTGGGGAGGGAATGGGTTAGTAATGGGAAGGTGAGCTGGGGCAGGCTGAGAGCAGAGCCAGCAGACAGAAAGGCTTGGTTCCCAGGCCCCAGGAAGCAGAGTATAAGGCTCCTGTGGACAGATCGGCATCTTTGCTATTTGTTTATTGAGGTAAAATATATGTAACATAAAATTGAGCATTTTAACCATTTTAAGGTATATAGTTCAATGGCATTAAATATATTCACCATGTCTAACTATCACCACCATCCATCTCCAAAACTTTTTCATTATCCCAACCTGAAACTCTGCCCATTAAACGCTTGTTCTTTTTTTTAAAGATTTATTTATTTATTTTAGAGAGAGAGAGAGAAAGAGCGCGCGTGAGAGAGTGCGCACATGTGTTCTTTAGAACACGGGGAAGGGCAGAGGGAGAGGGAGAGAAGCAGACTCCCTGCTGAGCAGGAGCCCCCTTGACCCTGAGATCATGACCTGGGCCGAAGTCAAGGAAATCAAGAGGTGTAGGCTTAATGGACTGAGCCAGCCAGGTGTCCCTTAACATTAGTTCTTGATTCTACCCCCACCTTCACTCTTGGCAGCCACCATTTTACTTTCTGTTTTGATGAGTTTGACTACTTGAGGTGCCCCATATAAGTGGACTCATACAATGCTTTTACTTTTATGTCAGGCTTATTTTACTCAGAACATGTTTTCAAGGTTCATCCGTGTTGTAGTGTGTGTCCGAATTTGCTTCCTTTTTAAGGCTGAATAAAACTCCATTGTTTGTGTATACTGCATTTTGTTGGTCCGTTCATCCATCAGTGGACACTTGAGTTGCTGCCACTTTTTGGCTGTTATGAATAATGTTATTGCATTTCATGGGAGGATACTGCTAGGTTTACTCCCTAGTTAATGCAAGTCTCAGGAAAGTGCTGCTTCCAGGAAAATGTATTTTTTCTTGTCAGCAAATTCCATTTGAGTCCATGGCATTCTGAAGGGACAAACTTATAGTGTTATTTTATAACCCTAGAGTTCCTGCAAGCCCTAGAATTGACTGTGATATGAGGAAACTAACGGATTTTATGTACCTACTATGTGCTAAATACCTGGCCTATTCTAAGGTAGCTAAGACCATTTTACACATGAAGAGCGACCTACTCAAGGTCTGCCAGTTAGAAATGGTCTTGCGACTACAAAACTCCTGGCTTTTTTTAGTTTACCACTTTTTAAATATAATATTCTACACATTAGAATTGTGATGTCAAAAAGTGGATATGCATGTGTTTAAATTTGTCACATTTTGAGAGAAGGTAGCTTATTTCCAAATTCCTTTGATTTTTAGCCTTTTCTTCTATCTCATTGCCTAAGAAACCATTGGCAATAACTACTTCCAGATGATTGATTTAGACTTCAGGGCCGCTTGGAGCTGGTGGCAAGATCGTGGATGTGATTGGCCATCCTGGGTTCTAGCGCTGGCTATGTCCCTAGCTTGGAGGTCCTGGGCAGGTTACCCCACCCCTTCACATCTCAAGGTCTTTATCACCTTCATTCCTCATAGCCACGTTCAGAGGCTTAAATGAGACTTTTTGCATACATACACTTTAAAAAGTTAAAATTACCATTATTTTCAGAGAGTAGTGGCCAAAGATGCAGATTCTGGAGTCAGCGAGGTCTAGGTTTGAATAGCGATTCTCAGTGTCTCAGAGATGGATTTAGCCCAACGCTGCCATCGTAAGTGCTTAGACATGCTTGTTGTTGCTGTCATCATATATTTAAAAATGTTTTATTCTGCCTATTGAATTGTCTTGGAAATAAGAAACAAAAGGTGTACGTGGTCCTGCTAGATAGAGAGGCACAAGCTACTAGATCGCCAGGGATTAGTGCGGGGATTAGTTGAGGCTGCTATTTTTACAAGTCATCCACTGGAAGTGACACTTAGCCTTTTTGTTTGGTGAGCTACCACGCTGAGAGAGAGAAGGAAGGGAGCCCTGGCAAAGCTGTGTGACTGGGTAGAGAAGAGAGGAGTCCGCTGAGCCTTTATGTGGGCAGCTATTTGGCGATGTCCTCTGGGTTAAGATAACTCATCTCCGTACATGAAGACAGGCTCAGGGTCAGGGGCTGTGACCTAGAGGGGATGTGGGGGTTGTGGCAGACGATTAAGATCCTGAAACATCGTGTGGAATAAAAGTAGCTATCAGTTAAGGTGAATGAGTATCTTCTTTTGTATTTAATTACAGTATAGCAGTAACTTAAAGGAAATTCTTGAGAAATCATCCACTTTCATGCGATGTTGTTTTTCATTTTTACTGGACCCTGTCTCTATTCACATGTTCATAATTTTCATAACACTTAAAATGTATTTATACATTTTACTTATATTCACTTATAAGTGAATATAATAATTAACTTAATAATTAACAAAGACCAAAATTCACATCGCCAACCAAGTTTATAGTTTCAGGTCATCATCAGGGGAGGTTCTTAACTTCTATTTTTGGAACTCCTCATTTAGAATTGCTCTCAGAGCCCCTGGTTTTCTAAGAAATATATTCCTTCATGGTGGCAAATCCTTATTCTTTAGGGTAGATTTAGTTTAGGAAGGAGCTGGAGGGACACAAAGTCAGAGATGCCACAGTTTCAATCCTACTTAAAATCAGAATGAAGGTGTGACTCTGAGGCGGAGAGACTGTTTGATTTGGTTTACCAACCAGCTTTTTAAACAGCCCCCAACGAGCAGTTAAAGAAGTGATTGGAGTGAAGGCAGCCTTCTTGGGCAGAGTCCTCTTGGCATCACATGTATGCACGATACTGATTTATGCATAAAGCTCAACGTATGTTCACTTAAGGAAGAAGGAAATCAGTCTTATTTTGATATGCGTGTGGTTGTTGTTAGAAAGAGCTCCAAGTCATCATATATATATAAGAAATGTTTTCTTTTGCCTATTGAATTGTCTTGGAAATAAGAAACAAAAAAAGGGTGTAAGTGGCTCTGCTGGACAGAGAGGCACAAATTACTGGATTGCCAGGGATTAGTGTGGGGATTAGCTGAAGTTGCTAATTTTATAAGTCATGGTATAGTCACATCTCCTGCTAAGCATTATGATACAGTTTCTGGTATTGGAAATAAAATAGAAAGCGTGATCCTGTTTTTATACAAAATCATGACATGGGTGCTGTGTGTGAGCTCTCCGGTTGTGTGGAGGTCAAGGTAATGGAGGGGTTGGCTGCCCAGTTAAAATACACCCAAACTGTGAGGTTGTTTATAGAGCTGAACACTTGGAGGAGATCTGATGAAAACAAGAATTCCTAAAGGTCTAGAATCTTGTGAATCTGTTTGTCAAATATAGAAACCCTGAAGCCAATGAAGCCTCTTAAAATGTTGAAAATTTTAATATTTTTAAAGAGACAAATCCCAGATATTTATTTGGGGGAAGAAGAGAATGTTATGTTGCAGTTAGCAACATTCAGTTTACCAAGTGCATAGTTAACCTCAAGGTAGTCATCCCCTGACTCTGCTGAAGGCTTTCAGATCTAGTGGTTGGTTTTTCCATTATTTAATTTTAGAAATCCTTTTTTGTCTCCTCCCTTGCCCTGCTTCCCCCATACCTCATAACAGGTATTTGTTGAGTGAAATGTTAACACTTTGCCAACCTTAGACTAGACTAGTCAAAGACAAGCCTCAGAATAATATGAGTGATGCTTCAGGAAAGCAAACTTATTGTTCTAGGATAAGCCTGGGGGGAAAAAAAGAAAAAATTTCCTCTATGTGGAACTTTCTGTTTTGGTTTTCTTTCTTTCTCTTTCTTTCTCTCTTTCTTTCTTTCTTTCTTTCTTTCTTTCTTTCTTTTTTTTTTAAATTAAGATGTGAGTCACATACCATAAAAGTCACCATTTTATTTTTATTTTTTTATTTTTAAAAATAATTTTATTTTTAAATTTTTTTAAAGTTTATTTATTTAGTGATCTCTGCTCCCAGTGTGGGGCTCAAACTCATGACCCCGAATTCAAGAGTTACATGCTCTTTTGACTGAGCCAGCCAGACGCCCCAAATCACCGTTTTAAAGTTATATAATTCAGTGGTTTGTAGTATATTTGCAACATTGTACAACCATCACCATTGTCTTATTCCAGAACATTTTCCTCACCTCAAAAAGAAACCCTGTATACATTAACAGTCACTCCTTGTCTTTTCCCTCCTGGCCACAGTCAGCCCTAGGCAACCACTAATCTACTTTCTATTTCTTTTTTTTTTTTTAAGATTTTATTTATTTATTTGAGAGAGAGAATGAGATAGAGAGAGCATGAGAGTGGGGAGGGTCAGGGGGAGAAGCAGACTCCCTGCTCAGCAGGGAGCCCGATGTGGGACTCGATCCCAGGACTCCAGGATATGACCTGAGCCTAAGGCAGTCGCTTAACCAACTGAGCCACCCAGGTGCCCTACTTTCTATTTCTATGGTTGTGCTTATTCTCAACGTTTTATATAAATCATATGATATATGGCTTTTTATGTCTGGCTTCTTTCACTATGCAAAATGTCTTCAGGATTCGTTGATGTTGTAGCATTTATCAAGATTTCATTCCTTTTTATGGCCAAATAATATTCCTTTGTGTATGTATAGATATGCCACATTTTTGCTGATGAATATTGCGACTGTTTTCACTTTGGGGCAGTCATGACTAATGCTATTGTGAACATTCATGCACAAGTTTTTGTGTGGACATGTGTTTTCAATAATCTTGAGTATATAACTAGGAGTAGAATTGCTGGGTCATATGGTAATTCTATGTTTAACTTTTTGAGGAACTGCCAAACTTTAAGCAGGATTTTGTATAAACACAGGATCATGTTTTCCATTTTGTTTCCAGTCCTGGAAACCGTATGTCAGGAAAACAATCTTAAGAAATTCTTTTAACAAAGGATATAAACTTTAGAATAAAGCTTATTGAAATCATAAATAAAAGGCTAGTGGTGATTTTGAGGCACTGGGGCAGTTAGAAAGGGTTTACTTAAGTCATTAATTTTCCTCTATCCTTTAGCTCATTGACTAGTAGTTTTGTTTTTTCATATTAAGTGTTTTATTTTGAAATAACTGTAGGCTCACAAGAAGTTGCAAAAGTAATAGTGCTCTTATATACCCTTCCCAGCTTTCCCTGGTAATGTTACATAACCAAAGTGCATTACTAAAACCAGGAAATTGACATTGATACAGCACTAGTAACTAACCTAGGGGATTGGTTGCTTTTGAGATGGGTTTCCTGCCAGCCCTTGTCTGTGCTGCTTTTTTCCCCTCTCCTCCCGGGTTCTACTTTGGAGGTGCCAGTTGGTTACCTGACTTCGGTATTGCTTCTGCCACCCAGACTGACAGAGTACATACTTTATTAAAAAGTCTAAGAAAGACTTGGTGGTGGATGGATAAGAGGTTGGCTAATATAGAATGTTTGTGCCTTCCCCCCAACATTTATAAATTGAAATCCTAACCCCCAGTGTGATGGTATCAGGAGGTGTAGGGTCTTTGGGAGGTGCTTAGGTCATGAGAGTGGAGCCCTCATGAATAGGATTAGTGCTATGAATTTAAAAAGACCCCAGAGGGCTCTCTCCTCCCTTCTGCCACGTGAGGTCACGGCAAGAAGTCAGCAGTCTACAACCCAGAAGAAGGTTCTTACCAGAACCCAACCATGCTTGCCCCCTGATTTTGGACTTACTTAGAGACTTCAGGACCATGAGAGAGAAATTTCTGTTGCTTATAAGCCCCCAGTCTATGGGTACTTGTTAGAGTAGCCCAAATGGACTAAGACTGGGTTATTTTCAAGGAAACTAGGAATGCCAGGCTCTAATACTTGGGGCAGACACTGGTAGAAGCCAGTCCTGTCTTCACATGGTTCCTTCCTTGGTTCCATCTGTCAAGAGTCAGAATTCTGCAGTGAGGAGTGGGGTGCAGTTTGGCACACCAGCCTTGTCCTAGACCAGGGTGGTAATTCTTTGGTTCTAGGTCTGGATTTAATTCTGGGATAGTAATTACCTTCTGCTCCAGTAAACAGAAGAGCTAGACAATCGTCCTAAGGTGTGCACCTGGGCCCTAATTCCCTGTTCAGCTGAGGTCCTGTTTGTAATATAGCTGATTTTAATGTGTCCCTTCTTTTCTTTCAATTTTTGGCACAGAAGGGTAATTCTGAGGAATCAAAAACTACTTATATTTATTTGGGGATGGCAAGAGTCTTTATTGGTTGGAATACTACTTTGTCTGAACATTTGAACAAAAATCAGTCTTAAAAATACCAGAAGTTCATGGTGGAATTCGCTCCTTCACTCTCTCTTCACTTTTTTTTTTTTTAAGATGTATTTATTTGTTTATTTGAGGGCGGAGGGGCAGAGGGAGAAGGAGAGAATCCTCAAGTGGACTTTTCCACTGAGCGCAGAGCTCCACGTGGGGCTTGATGTCACAACCCTGAGATCACGACCCCAGCCAAAATCAAGAGTTGGCCGCCCAACCCACTGAGCTATCCAGGCACCCTGACTCTCTCTTCACTTTTGATGGAAGGGAGGGCAGAGAGAAAACAAACTTTAAAAGTACATTTCAAGTGGTTGGTTTATATTGATTACAGTAGGAGAACCTACACTTATGAACTGAGCAAGCGGTAGGAATTCTGCACAAAGCACTGTTGGAGCTGGGGGCTTTGGAAGTGGGAAAAACCAGGACACGAGAGGGACTGCTTGCTGCATCCTCACAGGTGCGAGGCGGTCAGCTTTTTTGGGGTGTGTGCTTTTGTCTCCTGTGTTTGATCCTGCCACTGGTCCCAAGTGGTGGGTATGTGGAATGGCCCCAGAGAGGAGGGCGCAGCCACAGGGGAGGACGAGCCCATCATGGTCTGATGTGGAGAGAGAGGAGGGAGGACTGTGAGCTGGGATGGCATCACCAGAAGCAGGTGCTGACCGAGCCCTGACGGTGAAGGTGAGAAGGGCTCTGCTCTTTGCTGGACACATGGAGGTGACATATCTCGAGTGGCGGGCGCAGAACTGCATAGCTGGATATAATGCCGGAGTGTGTCTAAGTGTGCGTGGTTCTGGAAGTGTGTCCAAAGGTGGAAAGTGGGCCCCAGACCTTGTGCCTGCACGCAGCGATGGCCTCTTCTTCAGTCTGCTGACCTTGCTCATAGAGGGGCTGGTACACCGCTGCTTAACTCCCACACTTAGCACTAACACTGAGAATTGGTCCAGGAATGTCGGTCCTTCCAAAATCTGCTGACACAACATCCCGTTATTGCCAGGGCCCCCTGAGGAGTTTGTGGCATTTAAACTCAGGTGTAGCTGAGGCAGCAGTAAACCCTCATTCTGAACGCTGATGATATTACCCTCTTTCTTATGCCCTTCCCTTTTTGGAAAACGGGGAGAAATACTTCTGTTTAACATTGGCAACCCCTGAATGGGGAGGGGTATGTGTACTTACTCAGGAATCAGTTTCTCTTAGAATTGATGCTAAGAGCTTTCTCACTTCAGAGTAGATACCTGCTTGGCACACACAGACTTGTGTGTCACACGTTGTTTCCCTTTCTGGAAAATGTGGAGTTAAATTTAATGCCCATGGCTATAGCCATTTACACACAAGTTTCTGGCAGAATTTTCTGTCTCCCTTTTGATCCCTACAGGAAATTGCTTTAATAACTGACTTCGGGGGCACCCCAGGTGGAAGTTTTCCTCCTGTAGAGGCATTTGTGTGGTGTTAGGATACATTGTTTCCTTTGATCCCCACAGTAATTAACATCCTCCCATTTTATGGATCTAGAAATTGAGCAGCAAATTTAGAGGAGCCTGAAGTCTCCCCAGTTCTTGGTGACAAGGTCTGGATTCCAACCCAGCTTTCGTTCTCCAAGCCCAGTACTCTCTTCCCTCCCACAGGTACCTCCTCAAGTCCAAGCTGTTCCCGACTTCCTGGTCCTAAAGTGCTCATTAGTGCATTACTCATAGTCCACAAAAGTGGATTCTGGTTAAAAGAAGATGTAGTTGGGAACTTTGGGGGAAGGGCACAGGCGAGAGAAAATGCAGAAGCCTCTTCGAAGAGGTGATGGGGTCGGACAGAGCAGACATGATCGCAGGCTCTGCCCATTGGGGGTCTGTGGTCTGTCCACACAAAGACTAAGGAGGCACTCCCCTACCCCAAGTTCTCCTCCCTCCTGCCCCTTCCCCTGATGTGTCATCCAGGGCTGGGAGGGGCTCAGTGCTGGGACCTGCTCTGTCTGTCCGATGGGAACCAGAGGCCGACTTTGCAGCCATCCAGAATTCATTCTGGAAGAAATCTTCAGCATTCCTCTGCTTGAGTCAATTCTGATGGTTTTTAAAAATAGGCTCGTATCAACAGGCAACCCAAACTACGCCAGTCTCGAGGAAGCTGGAGCAATACACGCAAAGACTAGTCCAGGGAAGCGGGTTTGGTGCTGTCACTCAGGCAACAGATAGTAATTATAATAATTATACTTCATTTATGCAGGCCTTTGCTGCTGGCAAAACACGGCTCTCCACAGGAGTGCTTCATAGCCTTAATCAGTTTTTCCATTGTATCGCCGAGGGCACTGCTGCTCAGGTTGCACCCCGGCCAAGGGACAGAGCTGGAACTTGGACTGAAATCTTTTGGCCATTTGAATCTCCATGGTCTAGAAAATGCAACATGGCCTTGTCTGGGGTGGGAGGAGGAGAGGGGACACACGGGATTCGGTCCTTATCCTGCAAGTTCTAGAAGGCTTCTGCTTGCTGCTGGTCAGCTGGAGGTGAGAGATAAGCTTCCCTGGGAGGTGACTGCCAGCAGACCAGGCGTGGACCCTCTGGGTAGGAGAGGCCGGCTTCGCTGTTGCACATCTAAACACAGAGCGCGTCTGTCCAGATTTCAAATGTGCGTACAGCTCTTCTACCCAGAGAGTTCAAGGACATCTTGGTGCTTCTGAAAAACGAATAAGCTCAAGGGCAAATAGAATTACCTGGTATGATTGCTTCTTAAAGTTGGCTCTAAATGATGTGTTTTTAGAGCCTATGAAATGATTTAGGATCATTATCCTGGCATGAGTCCTCCGGTTGTGGCGCTGACTTGGGCCTTTCTCTAAGCCCTGGTAGGTGACACTGGTTTTTCTCTTCGTTTTTTCCCCTCTGAATTAATTCCTCCTCCTCTGTCTCTGACTCTTACTATGGAACTAAAAATTATTTTCTCTTTCTTATAGCTGGTAGACAAATCTAGTAGTGTTTGTTTTTTTTTTTCTTTTTCTCTCTCTTTTCCCCCTTCATTTTGATTGGTGCTAAAATTTGGAATCTGTCTTCCTGTATTTACACATACAATTTCCGATGATAATGATTTGTGTCTGTGATATCCCAAAATGTCAAATATGCCCAAGAACTAAATACTATTGTCTATAAGTGGCTAGGGAAATAGAAAAAGGTGACATGTGGCAGAAGCATAAATATTTTTGCCCTTTGGGGGTATGTTAAGTAACCGTGTGTTCCCACTCCCCCTTGCCTTGTACCTCTCTCTTCCTGCCTTAATTCTTAATCACTCATGTGCGTACCTCCTTTGGTTTATTCCCTCTTTTCTATTTCATTCACACCTTTACAGTCTCCTCCTGGCCACATTCCCAACTTGGCCACTCCTTTCTCTGAAGTTGGTGTGTGGTTGGTGGGCGACTGTCACCTAATCTATGTCCATGGAATTGTCTGGTTCATTGTCCACCAACTGCCCTTTTTGCTGACAAAACAGAACACCACTGAGGAGACTAGTTGTTAAAGAGTTTCCTTAAAAATCCTGAGCCAAGGGGCGCCTGGGTGGCTCAGTCGGTTAGGCGTCTGCCTTCGGCTCAGGTCATGATCCCAAGGTCCTGGGATCGAGCCCCGCATTGGGCTCCCTGCTCAGTGGGAAGCCTGCTTCTCCCTCTCCCACTCCCCCTGCTTGTGTTCCCTCTCTCGCTGTGTCTCTCTCTGTCAAATAAAGAAAAATCTAAAAAAAAAAATCCTGAGCCAAGTATTTGGAAGAAGAACCTAGACCTTCCCCCTCAGCACCGTGTTCCCTTCAGTTACTCCACTTCCAAGAAAAATATTTCTTCTGAGAGGTATGCAGTCACTAAAGAAAAGTAAGAGAAGGGAAGCGAAATCCATCCCTTAAGCCCCCAGCAAGTTGGATGACCTCCAGTGTGCATGGCCTCTCTGTTGGCACAGGTGACAAGACTACTTTCCAGCTGCAGGTTCGACAGGTGGAGGATTATCCTGTGGACCTGTACTACCTGATGGACCTCTCCCTGTCCATGAAAGATGACTTGGACAGCATCCGGAACCTGGGCACCAAGCTCGCCGAGGAGATGAGGAAGCTCACCAGCAACTTCCGGTTGGGGTTCGGGTCTTTTGTAGACAAGAATATCTCCCCTTTCTCCTACACAGCGCCGAGGTACCAGACCAATCCATGCATTGGGTGAGTGACCGGTAATCCTTCTGTTGGGTATTTAAGGGTGGGAGAAGGGAGTAGCAGGAACACTTAGCCCAAAGAAAGGACTAGGGAAGGCGTATTTGGGGGCAGTGGGAGAGCAGACTTAAGTGTTTAAACCGATCAGCCATGACCCAGTTCTGTCCCCCCCACTATGTGTAGAGACATGAACTGTTGCAAGGCTGTAGGAAGGTATAATGATCATAGCTCATTTGTTTTCCTGCCTGTCTGACATAGCACTGTTTTCTTTTTTTTTTTAATCTTAATGCATTCTTTTTTTTTATTATGTTATGTTAATCACCATACATTACATTGTTAGTTTTTGATGTAGTGTTCCATGATTCATTGTTTGCGTATAACACCCAGTGCTCCATGAAGTACGTGCCCTCTTTAATACCCATCACCAGGCTAACCCATCCTCCCACCCCCTCCCCTCTAGAACCCTCAGTTTGTTTTTCAGAGTCCGTAGTCTCTCATGGTTC
>NC_138369.1:130151219-130168041 GCF_054177405.1 Leptonychotes weddellii
AGTTTGTTTCCTGAGATTAAGAATTCCTCATATCAGTGAGATCATATAATATATGTCTTTCTCTGATTGACTTATTTCGCTCAGCATAATACCCTCCAGTTCCATCCACGTTGTTGCAAATGGGAAGATTCCTTTCCTTTTGATGCTGCATAATATTCCATTGTATATATATACCACATCTTCTTTATCCATTCATCTGTTGATGGACATCTTGGCTCTTTCTGTAGTTTGGCTATTGTGGACGTTGCTGCTATAAACATCGGGGTGCACGTACCCCTTCGGATCCCTGCATTTTTATCTTTGGGGTAAATACCCAGTAGCATAGCACTGTTTTCTAGATTAAGACAATGCTCTCAGGAAGTGAATACCCAGGCGTTCAGGGAAGGAACGGGCAGAACAATGGAGACTTTCCTCTTGCTTGAGGATAAGGGAATTATTTGTTGTTTATGTAAATATAACTTACCTTGACAAAATGAAATGGAAATCGTGTGTTTTAAAGGTATGACTTTTTTCCCAACGTAAGTCAAGTACTTGAACTAGAAAATATTTGACAGATTATCAGCAGGAATTTCTAACTGCCACAACAAACAAATCCAAACGTATGTCATGATAGAAGTTTATTTCCTGGGGCACCTGGCTGGCTCAGTCGGTTAAGTGTCTGCCTTTGGCTCAGGTCAAGATCTCAGGATGAGCCCCACATCGGGCTCCCTGCTCAGTGGGGAGCCTGCTTCTCCTTCTCCTTCTGCAGCTCCCCCTGCTTGTGTGCACTCATGCACTCTCTCTCTCTCTCTGTCAAATAAATAAAATCTTAAAAAAAAAAAGTTTATTTCCTGCTCACCTAAATCCAGATGGGTCTCCTGATCAGTGGACACCTCTCTTCCAAGCAGAGACTCAGGGACCCAGGCTCTGTCCACCCTGTACTTCTTCATCTTCCCCACGTGATTTTTAAAGTCATTGTGTGTGGACGATTGCTCCTAGGTAGAGCTTATGGGCCAGGGCTGAGTGGCTTTTGCCACTTCTGCTCCTGTATTTTATCAGATAGAATGGAGTTCTAACAAGGAGGCTGGAAACTAGGTTAGCTGTGCCCAGAAGAAGAGGAAGCAGGATTGGTGAACAGGACTCTGCCATCGTGTACTTGTGTGGGGGGTGGAGGGTCACGGCTGCCAACTCCCTAAGGCAACCCTTGTAAGGTTGGTTTGTTTCTAGTCTTGCAGATGTTCCCATAAATGTCAGGAGGATGTGGTCTGACAGTGAGTGGTAACTTCCAACTCTTTTTTCTCATCCCTACATCCAACTTTAGATAGGCTTTGGGACATAAGGTCCCAGAGTAGTTACTAGACAAGAAACAGCTAAGACTTAGGTTCTTACCAAGTGTCAGGCACCACACGACATGCCTTGTACCATATGGATTATCTCATTTAAATCTCATGACAGTCTTTTGAGGTCTCTACAGTAGATGTGAGCCGTACTCCGCAGATGAGGAAACCGACACTTTGAATAAACAGCGAAGCCGAGATTACACAACTAGTAAGGGATGAACTTGGGGCAAAAGTGAAGATAAACTGCTTTCAGAGTCTGCATTCCCAGTAATACAGTGCTTACTTTTCCCCATCCAAGTCACACAACAACACGGATGCTTTACCTGGGTCCAGTCAGAAGGCTAATTAATACCCGACCCTCAAGGTGCTTGCCTGAGGGCAGTGTTAGGTGATACTACTCTAACAGTTCCCAAATCTCAGTGGCTCAGCACCATCCGGTTTATTTCTTGCTTGTATAAAATCTGATGAGGGTTGAGTTGTTTTCCGTAGCAGCTCTCCTTCAAGTGGTGACTCAGATCCAGGCTCTTCTACCTTATGGTGGCATTTTCGATCCTTGGGTTACTTGGCTACCGTACAGAGGAAGAGAGCTGTTCCTAAGCCCCGAACCTGCCCAACACCCCGGCTCATCTTCAGCAGCCTCAACAGCTCCCAGCCCTGCGTGGGGCTTGGTGGTCAGGATGCGGTTGTGTTTATGCTGGTAATGTATGTTCTCTTTAATCTTTTTGGACCCTCTGTGCACTCTCCTTGAAGCTCCCTTAGGTCTTCCCTTAGGGCTTAGGAACTGACACAGTGGTGGGAAAAATTAATAAATAAGAAAAATGTTTAAATACAAAAGCAAGTCTAAGTTTCTTAACTTCGAAGAGGCCTAGGTGTCATCATTTGCTGGATTTAGCTTCCTCCCGGCCACAGGTGGCTGCTGGCGTTATTAGTCTGGTCCCGTCTCCAAGGCACCTTCAGCCAAGACTCAGTGCCAAATGTCCTCTTGCTGGAGTTTTACTTCTGAGCAGGTGCAGCAGCATCTTTTTTTTTTAAGATTTTATTTATTTATTCATGAGAAACAGAGAGAGAGAGGCAGAGGGAGAAGCAGGCTCCCAAGGAGCAGAGAGCCTGATGCAGGACTCGATCCCGGGACCCTGGGATCATGACCTGAGCCGAAGGCAGACGCTTAACCGTCTCAGCCACCCAGGTGCCCGGTGCAGCAGCATCTTAACCAAAACTTTTTGGGGGGCACCTGGGTGGCTGAGTTGGTTAAGCGTCTGCCTTCGGCTCAGGTCATGATCCCAGGCTCCTGGGATCGAGCCCTGCGTGGGGCCTTTTGCTCAGCGGGGAGCCTGTTTCTCCCTCTCGCTCTGCCTGCCGCTCCCCCTGCTTGTGCTCTCTCTCTGACAAATAAATAAATAAAATCTTCAAAAACAAACAAAAAAAACCAAATCTTTTTTTAATTCATCAAGAGTAGTGATTCTGTCTGCTTTTTCACCTCTGCCCTCTGATTGGGCCCTGTCTGCTGATGGAAGGGTGTGTCTCCACAGTCATTTTCCAAGGACCCTCCATTCACTGTGAGATATGCTAGATTGGAAGCCCAGAGAGGATGAAGGACCGGCTCTGGGAACTCAGCATTCGAGTATTCAAGGTTATTACACACCGCTTTTCCAGAGTCCCTCTCTAAGCCCTAGAAGGCAGAACCAACTGTAGACAGTGAAAGTCTTCACAGTGAGCACAGGCACACCGAAGAAGAATGGGAGCTTTGAAGGAAATATCAGGGATAAGTTAGGCAAATCTCTCTTCTCCAAGCTGGGCACCACATCAGGGAGTCGCTCTTTGGGTCGATGAGACAGGCTGAGATTGATCTCCCCACAGTCAGGCACTGAACATGTGCGGTGTCCCAGGTCTCAGAGATCCCCACTGCTCGTGGGGAGAACATCGCGAGGTGGCTCTTCCTGTGTCTGGTCCAGCCCGTGTGTGCTTTGTTTGCCTTTCTAAGTTTTAATGGTCTGGTAGCACTGGGCTTGAACCACATGCTTGGCCACTGCTGTCCCTACCACTCTCTCATGTCACAGCTGATCTGCCTCACTTGTTTGCCTTTCATCCCTGGCTCAGTGCACATTGTCTGTGATCCTTGCCTATTCTTTTCCTTCAGCTGGTGTGCAGGGGAAGGTCACAGGGTTCTTCTCGAGCTCCAATGGCATCTTCAGTTGGGTTTTTCTCCCCTGTGGGAGTGGAAACAGCAGAAGCCCCCAGGAAGGGTAAGATAGTCAGGAGGGAGGGACTTAGCCATCTATGCAGGACACCTCAGAGAAAAGAGAGCCAGTTTTTCATGGGGGCTTCCCTGAGGTTTGTCCCTCCTCTTGCTCCAGACATTCCTGCTGAAGGATCAAAGTCCTAGACTCATCCCTTCCTATCTTAGAAATGTGCTAGAAATGCCAGAACTGAAGTAAATAGTACCAGGTCTGCCATAATAAGAAAAAAGACATAGTATAATTTAATCATCACATTAAAGAACTGTTTAATTGCTATTCTGATTAACAGGAAGAGTGTCACTGGGAAAAATCATGTGGTGTTCACATACAGGATTTGAAAGACTAATGCAGCATGTTATCTCTGGTCTTGAACGCATTTTCTTTTGCTAGAGGTATCAGGCTGTTGTTGAAATACATGTCATGTCTCAGGGCACCTGGGTGGTGCAATGGGTTGAGCGTCTGATTCTTGCTTTTGGCTCAGGTAGTGATTTTGGGGTTGTGGGATCGAGTCCTGAGTTGGGCTCAGTGCGCGTAGTCTGCTTAAGACTCTCTCCCTCCTTCCCTCTCCCCGCCACCCCGCACTTGTTTGCATGCTCTCTCTCTCTTTCTCTAAAAATAAATCTTTAAAAAAAGAAAAGAAATACATGTTATGTCACATTTATATGTGGAATCTAGAAAAGTCAAATTCATAGAAACGGAGTAGACTGGTGGCTGCTGGGGGCTGGGAAGTGGGGGGAAACAGGGAGACATTGGTCAAAAGGTACAAACTTCCAGGTACAAGATGAAGATGTTCTGGGGATGTAATGTACAGCATGGTGATGGTCATTAACACTACTATACTTGGAGCATATACTTGGAAGTTGTTAAGAGAGTAGATCTTAAATGTTCTTGCCACACACACACAAATGGAAATATATATGCGAAAATCTGCACAAGTGAGATAACACATTTCATCCTTCATCGTTTGTGTTTTTTCTTACCTTTCCTGTATTTCTTCCAAGGGGTCATATTATTTCTTCTCCACCTTGATGGTATGATTTCGTTGTCTTCTGGCATATCTTGTGGCTGACGAGAAGTCTGCTCTCCGTCTCATGGTTTGCCTTCTCTCTGGTGGCTTTTAATATTTTCCTGTGCTTTTCATATTCTGTAATGATATGCATTTCAATGTGTCTAGATTGAATTTACTTTTATTTACATTGCTTAGAATCTGGTCTGCTTGTTTAGCCTGAGAATATATCTTTTTATTCTTGAATATTCTCATTTTCTCTTTGATCCCTCTCTCCTCTTTATTTTCTAACGCTAATTTCCATAACAGGAAATTTCTTCTAGTTTACCATTTTGTTCTTTAGTTGCTTCATCCATACACTGATGTTTCATTTTTGAATTTCACTGACTATATTTTTTATTTGGTTCTTTTCCAAACTTCTGTTTTTGATTCTGTTGTTTTTTTTTTCCAGAGCCTTCTGACTTTTTTTCCTTCTAATAATATCCTGTTCCGGCTTTTAGTATCTATTCTTTCCTCTTCTTTAATGTCTTAAATATCCTAGTCTTATAGTACTTCGGATCATTCTGTTACCTCTGTTTCTTGAACTGCAGATCGTCCCGTTTGTTGCATTTGTGGACATTCCTTCATGGTGGCTTGTTTCTTGTGGGGTCCAGAACTTTGTCATTTAGCTCTTCTTCTCCCACGGTGGTCTTCCGCGTGAGCATCTCAGCCCCAGGCCCGCTGGCCTGTCTGCATCCTTGCAGGGTGGGTGTATGCTTGCTGCCGCCAGGACCCTCTGGGTCTCGATGGGACTAGTTTTCCTGTTCATCTCTCAGTTGGGGCTTCCTTCAGCATAAAAAATATACTGAGTTCTGACTTGCTCGGGCCTGGAGTTAACAATCTTTATGGGTGATTCATCTTGCCCTTGGCCCGGAGTGGATCTTCCTTGCTTCTTTCCCAGGCTAATGGTTGGAGTTTTTATCTTTGATGTTGCTGACAGGGCAGCTCTTTGTAGTGCTCAGCTTTTTGCAGAGAGCCCCATTCCAGGGCTTCATCCGTCCCTGCTCAACTCCCACTCCCAGCCTTTAGGACCTCCACCTGATCGTGGCACCTCCGGGAGCTCTTCGGCCTGAACTCTCGCTCCAGGCCTACCTTGTCTCTTAAGTGCGCTCATTTGCTGAACGACTTTTGTTCTTCATTTCTGGCACCTGAGATTTCCCTGCTAAACTTCCATATTAACATTTTGAAACATTTTATGTTATCTAGCAGCTCTAAATACTTAGAGTAGGAGGGGAGCTCTTTCCACGTCAGCTCATCCCATAATATTGTCCTGAAGCCTTGGATTGTTTCTGGATTTGCCTGGATCTAGTGTCTTCAAATTGCGATCACTTTTCATATGTACATGCTCCCCCCGCAGGCAACTTAAGCCTATATACTTCTTGGTTCAGAATTCATAATTTAGTAACTCCCTATACATGGCCCTAAACAGGGCTCTCTGGGCAGACGCAGGGTGGGTGTTGGAGCGTTTCCCGGCATTAGACCACCAAACACCCAGACCTTAAGCTCAGTCAGATCTTCCAGGGGTTAAATTAAATAACTAGTTGCAGAGGACATCGTATTTTAGTGACTGTGAGACATTCAGCGGCATCTGTGTGACAAAGCCATTCTCCTCTCACTAAGAGGTGACTGATTTGATTATAGTAATTTCCCTGCCATGAAGACTTCTCTCTGGCAAACACATTATCTAGTTCCCGATGATTTAATAGTAATTCTCCAGGTAAAAACATATCTACTTAATGTTGCTAGCAGGAATGAAAGGGAAAAGGGAAAAAATGCCGTGCTCATGTTGGTGAGCTTTTCACAGCTTCTCTGGCTTTCTCACTGAATGACAGTTACTCTTCTGCTCCTCTCCTCCCTTTCCTCGACCCACATGATCAACGCCTGAAGTCCTAAACTGTGGACCAGAGCCACACAGAAAGGGGTAGCGGCTTGGAGGAAGGGAGTTGGTGTATATTAACTCCCTCCTGCATCTGTCCATTTGTCCAGTTATAATAAGTACTGATGGGACCTCAGCTCCTTCTTCCAGCCAGGAACAGTTTCCATGGCCTTTTCTTCATGGCAGAATGAGATGGGAATAAAATGTTTGGGTGGCCTGGGTTCTAGAAAGCACAAGGTGCAGGGGAAGATTTGGGGAAGAAAGAGGGAGTGAAACGAAGGGAAGGCAGATGGAGGGGAGCGTGTAGCGGAGGAAAGGACCCTGTCCATACCTGCCCTGGCTGCTGCTTGGCAAGTTAGGCAGGATCCCCTAGTAGTTCCTAAGCCTGTTTCCCTTCCCATGCACATGGCTTAAATTGGATTATAAAGCCTCCCCCCATGCCTCTCCATGAGTGGGTTTTTTTTTTTTTCCATCTTTTATTCTGAAAGAGGGACTTCCTTAACATGGCCACAAACCTGTGTGGTCTCTTTCTGTCTGCCTTCCCAGCCTCCCCTTGGCCCAGCCTCACCCTCGCTCCCCGCCCTGCAGTGTCACTGGCCTTCCTGTGCTCGGGCTCCCCGTGTTCTCTCCTGCCACAGGGCTCTGGCATGGGTGCTGCTCTGTGGCCAGGACCCGCTCCCCTTCCCCCTAGAGAATCCACTTGTGAAACAGCGTAAGGCTTTTCTTCCTATGTCAGTGGCTGTATGTGAAGTTGAGACTCCTAGATCCATAATTGGGATATAACTTCCTCCAGGCGTGGAGCCACTTGGTGTTACAGGATTTTGTGTCCCCTTAGTGCCTGCGGTTCTTGGTCATGCTGCTTCGAAGAATGGCGAGGTAGACCAGACGAAGAGTGGTGGGCAGCAAAGCAGAGTTTATTGAGCAAAAGTACAAAGCTCCCAGAGAGGGAGGGGGGACCCGAGTGGGTTGCCCTCAGAGTTTCTAAGTTTGAGGGTTTTTATGAGGTCTTTTGTGGAACTTTCTTAAGCAATCAGAGTGTGCTGAGTCATGCCAGATAGGGCTTTGGTCACGTTTCTGTCTACCCATTAGGTTAATGTCCATGTGCTGATGGTCTTTTTTTTTTTGCTGACATCTGGGGGCTTTGTCTTAACTGCCCCTTGCCTGTGATATTGACAAATGCTTTTGTGGTTAATTGTCTTATTTTAGGACGTTTTGCAGAAATCATTTCTGCAAAGGCTGCAAAGCAGAATGTCAGTGCAGTCATGTCTAAGCTGTAAAACAGGATGTCGGTGCTGTTTTATTGTAGCTGTCCTAACTCCATATTTTCTTGTTGGGGACCCTGGCCCTGGCCACTTAACTGTCCAACTAACTCCTAACATTGGGATCTCTACCTCAGACTGCAGATGAGATGGTCTAGTATTGTAGGAGAAAGATGCAGCATTCACCTGCTAGTGAGATGCCATACTTGCCTCCTCCCAAATTGCCAGATCTAATTTTCTATTTGAAGATGGTTAGTTTCTGAATGATTTCTGTTGCATTTAGGAGAGCTGATCATTTATCACTGCAGTGTTTACAAATGAACGAAGTAGCAGAAAGAATGTTTTCGTTCCTATTCCATTAACATTTGCTCATGCGCCAGGATGTCGCGGGTGTCTCTGAGGGGGTTGGCACCAAGGGGTTATGTGATCTTTTGGCACATGGCGGCAGCAGAGGTGATGTGGGAGGCTGGTTTCAACGAGCACCTCTGTTCAGGCTGCTCTCACTCGACATGGCGCACCTTCCTCAGCCCAAAAGAGCCTTCCCTGCTGTGCTGCCTAGGCCACGGTGTGCATGTCACTGGTCCCCCGCATCTTTCAAGGCCCACGGCAGGGCTCCTCCGTGACGTCTTCCTCTGACCACAGTAGCCCACTCTTATCTCTACTTTTTCGAACCATTTGTCCATTCCATTCACTGAACAACCTGGATATGCTGACTTGCCTGTAGCTTAGGCCTTGGTGTTTGTAGAGTAAGAACCGTGTTGTTTCTCTTTGTGCGCTCCACTCTGCCTGTCCCCGGGGCACACAGTAGGTGCTGGGTAAATGTTGCTCGAGGCACTCTGTGAATACCCTCCGTGAACACACTGAGTACTTGGTTGTTTTAAGATTTACCTACGGTGCTGGAAAGTGACTCTTCTCTTCTTTCTTTCCAGTTACAAGTTATTCCCAAACTGCGTTCCATCCTTTGGGTTCCGCCATCTTCTGCCTCTTACAGACAGAGTTGACAGCTTCAACGAGGAGGTTCGCAAACAGAGGGTGTCCCGGAACCGTGATGCACCCGAGGGGGGCTTTGACGCAGTTCTCCAGGCGGCTGTCTGCAAGGTAACTTTTCTTTCTGGTTTCATCTCTACGTGTGGGTGGGCGTTGGCACTACCTATAGGAGATGGCAGAGTTTGAGCCATCCAGCCTGTGGTTCCTGTCCATTCTTACATCAGAGGGTGAGCTCGGGGACGCGTGGGGAGATCTACAGCAGTCCAATCAGCTGGGGCTCAGTGATGGGTCGGGGTTGGTGCATGTCTCTGTGTCAGGGTGTGGCTGTGTGCAATGGGATACCGTCTTTGCCAGAAGACAGCTGTTCTGTGTTTATACTTTAGGCTGTTTTGCTTCTTTTCAGGGAAGAAAGGTAAAGTTCAAGCCCTGTGCATAGAAACTTGTTGAGCTTTCTGGCCCAGTTTTGGTAAATCTTAAAGATTGCTGTATTAGGGAATCCAGCTGAAGAAGAGAATTGCATGTCATCTTAGGTTGCATTTCTATTTGTTTGTTTTTCTCCAGCTTTTTCTGTGATACGTGAATCCAGAGGGAGGACATAGACTTAGGTCAGACATGAACTCATGCTTTGAGAGGTTGCAATCTCAGTGGAGATATATAAATCTCAGTGAAATATATAAATGGAATGTTGGTAATGACTTTTTTTTTTTAATTGAAGAAGAGTTGACACATGATGTTACATTAGTTTCAGGTATATAACATAGTGATTCGTTAAGTGTATGTATTACACTGTGCCCATCACAAGCGCAGCTTCCCTCCACCACCGTACAACACTTTTATAATACCATTGACTATATTCCCTACGCCGGACCTTTTATCCCCGGAAGTTATTCTTTCCAGAACTGGAAGCCTGTATCTCCCTCTCCCCTGCACCCATTTTGCGCACCCCCCCCATGCCCTCCCTCCCCCCCACTACCCTCCCCTCTGGCAATCATTAGTTTGTTCTCTGTATTTATGGGTCTGTTTCTGCTTTTTGTTTGTTTGTGTGTTCATTTGTTTTGTTTTTTTTAGGTTCTATATAAGTGAAATCATATGGTATCTGTCTTTCTCTGTCTGACATATTTCACTTGGCATAATACCCTCTAGGTCCATCCATGTTGTCACAGATGGCAAGATCTCATTCTAATAGCTGAGTAATACTCCATTGTGTGTGTGTGTGTGTGTGTGTATCTATATCCATTCATCTGTGGATGGACACTTGAGTTGCCATTATCTTGGCTATTGTAAATAATGCTGCAGTAAACATAGGGGTACATAGATATTTTCAAGTGTTTTCATTTTCTTTGGGTAAATACCCAGGAGTGGAATTATTGGATTGTATGGTATTTATGTTTTTAATTTTTTGAAGAACCTCCCTATGATTTTCCAGTGACTGCACCAATTTCTATTCCCACCAGCAGTGCGTGAGAGTTCCTTTTTCTCCATATCCTTCCCAAGCCTTGTTAGGTAATAACTTAAACTCATTTTCTACTGTCAAAGTAACTCAGTAACAATAACCAAAGATTTTTTTAAGAATCACTCGTGAATTTGCTATCCCAGCACATACTTTTATAATTTTTCCATAGTGGTCATCATAGAGCATGTGTAAATGGTAACACTCTCTCGAGAATTTTGGTGGCTCAGCAATAGGGCAATCGTTGGGGCTCCCATGGTTGGGGGAGGGCTGGGAAAGGGGACTGGAACTCAGTTTGGAGAGGCTGCTGTTCATGTACTAAGTGGTAAGCACTTAGTTGTCCACTTACATAGTTTCTGACCTCAGAGAGCATGTGTTCAGTGTGTGACAGACTGTCTTTTTCTCTACTCAATCCTTGAGTGAGGGATAAGAGAGCCACAGTTGTCCTTTCTGATATAAAAAACTGAAGTGGTAGACAGGGAGGGATAAAGGGAAGGAAACATGGGAAGAAAGCGCAGTCTCCTGCGGTCCTCTTCTTGGTCCCACTGCAGCTCTGTTGTCATTTGCTCTGTCCTTGGGGCCACCCCTAAGGAAGGTCTCACAGTGGCTCCCTATCCAGCATGGCTGCAGCGTGACCCTTCCCAGCTGCTGGCCAGAGCCACATAGTCTGATTCAGAGGTTCCCTGGGCTTTGTAGGAGTCCAGGAAGGCCAGATGGAACATAGCTAGAATGTGTTCAGCTCTCAGTCGTTACAGTGTGTCACAAAATGGGCCACTTATGGATTTGCTTCGGAAAGAAAAATTACATTGTTGGCTGGCATTCAGACATCGATCGTATGAGACATTGTCTTCACAGATATTCTGCCAAATCTAGTTCTTGGCAGGGTTAAATAGTGCAGAGAAAACAAGATCCCTCTCATCTCCCTATCTTGAGAATTTTGTGGATTTTCTTTTTTGCGGGGAGGAAATCATCTTTAAGGCTTGGGGCAAAGAACTCAGTGATAAGATAAGCAATGTCCAGTTCTATTAATTCTGTTGGCGTAATCGGCATGGCGTGACTGAACGCTAGAGGCACAGGGGTCTCTGAGAAGCCATTGGGTCCACTCTTGTGCCTACAGAGCCTTCTTATACCACCCCAGGCCCATGCAACTCTTCTTGCCTTTGGAAACTTAGTATTTCAAGACTCGAGCATTTCAGAGATGCTAGCAGATTTCTTGAACTCATTGCTTGGATCTGGTGTGTGAATTATTGTTGCCTAAGAGGCACTTTCTGAGTATGTTTCAGTTTTTTTTTTTTTTTTAAAGATTTTATTTATTTATTTGAGACAGAGAGAATGAGAGAGACAGAGAGCACATGAGAGGGGGGAGGGTCAGAGGGAGAAGCGGGACTCGATCCCGGGACTACAGGATCATGACCTGAGCCGAAGGCAGTCGCTTAACCAACTGAGCCACCCAGGCGCCCGAGTATGTTTCAGTTTTATGTCTGTTGACATTTCCTCCCACCATGGCCTTTGCAATAGCAAGTGCCTGGAAAGTTAGTAAGTGCTTGGAATGATCTAGTCTGGGAGCCAGCAGCTTCTCCCTTACTATTTCTCCTTTTTTGTGTGTGTTGTTCGTTTATGTTTGGGGACATATCCAGAAATTTCTTTCTTACTTGGAATCACCTATATAAGAAATGTCATCCTTTCTGGTTCACCACACCCTTACTTACAGAAGCCAAATATTGGAAATAGATTTTGACTTACCTTTTGATGAAAGACTATGTAACAATCATACCCTTAAAGGACATTTAAAGACTTGAATAATTCTCAAGATAAAGTAAGAGAGGAATGGAGAGCAAGTGACAAAAAAGTATAGACATATGACGTTATTTTGCAAACAAAAGAAAGAAGAATATGGAAAAGATTGGAAGCAAATAGAAAGAAGAGTTAACAGTAGTTGTCTCTGGTTACAGGACTATGTGTGGTTTTTGTTTTCTTCGCTGGTTTTGAATTTTATATTTACCTACATTTTCACATTGCTTTTGTATGATTTTTTTTTTTTTACTTAGAATGAAACATCTCAAACATACAAAAGTAGAGAGAACAGTGAAATGAAACCCATGTACCTGTTGTCCATCTTTGACAGTGACCAACTACTAGCCAATCTTGTTTCATTTGTGTTCCTCACCATTCTCTCTCCCGTTATTTGAAGCGAAGCCCAGATATCATTTGTTTCAATGATGTTTAGATTTTTAAAGATAATTAGATTTTGAGAGGTTTTTTTTAAGAGCTAAGCATTTCTGACTTTGCCGAGTTTTCTGCTGCCTCCTGATTGGCGCAGATTAAAGGCCCTTCCACTTAATCCTGCAAACTGAGCGTGAGAGAAGCTGCAGGCCCTTGAGCTGTGCCTGGAGAGCAGGGTCATGGAGGCTGGAGCTGGCTGGGCCGCATGCCATGCCCCCACTCCACCCCCCAGCAGAGAGTGACCCTGAGCCCTTGGAGATGAGCTGATAGCAGGCTTAAGCAGCTCACAGGGAGCTCTTTGTTCTGGTTTCATTCTCGCTCTGGTTTTCCTGGGATAGACTGTTATCAACTTGTGGGATTTAGGGCTATGGAATGTTCACATGCCTGACCTTAAATCCCACCTCTGTGGCCCACTTTATATTTCTTGGAAAGCTGTTCTTTGCAAAAAGAAGGAAACTTTCTGTTTAGTATTCCATTTAGGATAAGGACCCTGATTCTACGAGTACAAGTTTTTTCCCCCAGCAGGTCACATTGCTGTGAGAGGCCATTTAAAAGGCGTCCACAGCCCAGGGACGCCTCCGTCATTAATGCAGGCATTTTTTCCAATGCCTTCTACCTGGCTAGGTTGGATAAGGGAATAATGCTACTGCCCTTAATTTCTTATCTTTACCTAGAAATCTATGCTCGAACCTTTCTTGATCAGAATAGTAATTTCCCCATTACCACTTTTATTGCTTGCCCAGGACTTTCTAGAAGTTGACTCTAGGTTGGTTGTTCTGAAACTGTGTAGATGGAAGTGTGATGAGTGGTTCATACTGGAACTAGGGCTGCTTTCCTGTTCTCCCTGAGCTAGGCCTGCCCTTGGCCTGGGGAGACAGGGGAGGGGTGGCCCAGGGGCTCTGCCTTCCAAGTTGCCAGTCATCCTGGCTGCACGGGTTCCTAGGGGCTGCTTTCTCCAGTCAGACAGAAAGTAAGATGTGTGTGACCCAGCACATTCTCCTTTTGTCTTCAGCTTCTAGCCATCCCTCTTAGCACTTATTCTCCACAGCCTTCAGGCAGACTTTGTTTGAATATTGATTCTCTAATTCTGCACTGTGTGTTAAATTTTTAAAAGCATTTTATGTCCTCCCAGAAATAGGTGGATGAGTCAGTCTCAAAGCAAACAAAGTAAGTTTACATGCTGAGTAAAAAGTCTGTGGCATGGGTTGGGTCCCTTTATGCCTTTGCTGGTGAGAACATTCTAATAAAAAATGGAGACCACAGCCCCAGAATTGCTGGGGGCGGGGGGCAGCTTCACTCTGGCAAGACTTTCTGCAGGAATGCAAATTCTGGGGACCTCTAGAAACAGAATCATCGCTGCCCTTGCTCAGCCCTCATCCACGCTCCAGGCGTTTTGCATGTGTTCTCTCTGATGCTCACAGCAGTCCGGCAGGTTATTTGTGGTGGTGGCTGTCCCCAGCTTACAGAGGAGGAAACTGAGTAACACAAGGATTCGTGAAACTTACTGTTAGTAAGGGGTAGAGCCAGACTTTGAACCAGATCTGGTTGATTCCAAAGCCCATGCCCTAACTGTTAGCTGGTGCCTGGTGCTTTGGGAAATAGTGACAGTGCCGTGCAGAGCAGGGAGGACTCAACTTTGAGTTGTTGTCCTATTCAAGCTAAGCCTCTTCTACTGCTAACTGGTTCCGTGGAGGCCAGCTGACCTCTCTGGGCCTCAGCGCGTTTTTTGGGAAAATGCAGGGAGGTGGGATTGGAGGGAGAATCTCCAGAAAATGCAGGGAGTTGGGATTGGAGGGAGGGTCTCTAGGATATCCTCCAGTTGTGCTGGTTGGTGCTACTTTTCATGAGGGACTCATCGTGGCCCCTCCCCCTTTGCTCAGAGCCTTCAATTTTGCTTTTGTGTTGCTCCCTGTTCAGTCTTGAGCCTCCGGCCAGGGACGCACTAAAGGTAGCCATCCCCGACACTTACTCTCACCTGAAAGAACTCCCTGTCCTGTTCCATTTTCTCACGGTCTGGGTTATCCATCAGCACACATGAGCTGCTTCTGCTAGCAGATTGTACCACAGTTTGGGGGACTTGTTCCAACCCCAGCGTGCGTGCTCTTTCTCTGGGTCAGTGTCTCATTGAAACGCCATGAAAGTTGGAACCTCGCCATGGCCCGGGGAAGTGTTAGGGGCCACATGTGCAGGTGTGTAGGCCCTCTGCGCGAGCCCGTGCAGCTTTTTTGCCTGAAGTGGTGAAGATTCTCCTTGGCTTTCTATTTTGCAGATCCTTGTAGTCTCATGTGCCTTTTTGAATCACAGGACTGTTTTAGTCCCTGAGACGATGTTTCCTCGTTCTGCCTGGTGCCTGTGAACTGTGCTTTGGGTATCGGCTGCCCTGCCAACAGCTGCTTGTTGACACGGGGTGGGAATGGACTGAGTTACAACTCAGAACTGTCACGAGGGCGGGATGAGAGCTTTGGTCTCTTTCGGTCCTCCAGCAGAAGCCTGTAGTGCCTGTTTTGAGCTTGTCTGCACCCCTGAGCTTGCTCGGCTAATGACGGCAGGGAAGAATCATCCGGGGGAGAGGGTAGGAGGCCCACTCCACGACTGAGGCTGTATTTCCATACCTGGTTAGGATGTCACTTTTTCTTTTTAAGTTATGGGCTCCTCTGTGCTGTAAATGTCCATTGGCAAAGAGGAAAAGAGACAAGGATTGATTCTTGGGCTCTTCTGGCCCCACTTTCTCCCTAAACCTCCATCCCTGCCCTCTGCATTCCAGCCACAATGACCTTGACAGTGACCATGACTCTGTTACTCTGATTTACCTAGGGCCCTTTGCACACGCTGTTTCCTCTGTTTGCAATACTCTTCCCCTGTATTCCTGCTTTTCTTTCTTTCTTTAACTTTTTTATTAATAAACTTTGTTTTATTTAAGAGCAGATTTAGGTTCATAGTAAAATAGAGCAGAAAAGGCAGCGTTTCCATATACTTCCTGTTTCTCCTGCCCCCCCTACCCGTTCTAGCGCCACGCCCTCCCCCCCCCCCCAATCAGCATCCGTCACCAGAGTGGTATATTCGTTACAATCCATGAACCAGCATTGACACATCGTTATCAACCGAAGTCCATAGTTGACTTCTGGGTTCACTCTTGGTATTGTACGTTCTATGGGTTTGGACAAATGTATAATGACATGTATCTACCATTGTTATAGCACACAGAACTGCTTCACTGCCCTGAAAGTCTTTGCTTCACCTCTTCTTCATCCCTCTCTTCTTCCCCCCAAACCTGCTTTTCTTTGAATGTCTAATCTCTGCCTACTGATGTTTCGGACCTCCGGAAGCCTGATGGGAGTGTCCTGATGAGGTCAGAGCACCAGGCCCTTGGTCACATCTACTTTAGTCACCATTTTATTTGTATTTGGGCCACTCCCTGAATGATGTCTGCCTCCCCTGTGAGCCAGGAAGCCTCCTGAAGGCAGGGACCCCATCTCTTTTCTCACTACCGCATTTCCCTAGCACCCTGCGCGTTGCCTGGCACATAACAAGCCCTCCTTAAACATTTGGTGAGCAAACAGATGCTTTGTTCTCACAGATTCCTTTATGCTTCTAAGTTCAGCAACCTGCAGGTCCACCTGGCTCCAAGCCCCTCCGCCCTCCTGTCGGACCAGGCTGCCTGTGTCATTTACAGTGCTTCATATGCGTCATTGAAGAAAACCCGGAGTATCGTTAGTTGGCAGTACTTTCCAACTCAGCAAGTGAGTTCAGTGGCAGGTGTGGTGGGAAAAACTAAAGAAAGATGGGGAAGAAGTCCCTATCCTCGGGGGTTTGATCTGAGCTTGCAGATCCACCAGAAGGTAAGAAATAACCTATTTGTAAACATTAGCAGGAACCATATGAAGTTACTGATATTTGACAATCAATGATATCTAATACTTGACTACTAATAGTTTCTGCTAAAAAAATAGGAACTTCATGTGGTTCAGCCTCACACATTCCAAATGTTTCTCTTCTTCCATTTGGATTGGACTCTCCATAGAGTCCACATCAGACAAGATCTGTTGCATGTTGTTGGGCTTGGGCTCGAAGGGAATGTCTGAATCCTGACTCACAGGCCAAGATTTCTTTTCCCCAAGGAAAGAAATACACTTTTGCCCTCCTTAGGTTTAGCCACAGAACAGATTTATTTTATTTTTATTTTATTTATTTATTTTTTTTAAAGATTTTATTTATTTATTTGAGAGAGAGAGTGAGAGAGAGAGCGCAAGAGGGGGTAGGGTTAGAGGGAGAAGCAGACTCCCCGCCGAGCTGGGAGCCCGATGTGGGACTCGATCCCGGGACTCCGGGATCATGACCTGAGCCGAAGGCAGTCGCTTAACTAACTGAGCCACCCAGGCGCCCTATTTTTTATTTTTTAAAGATTTTATTTATTTATTTTGACAGA
>NC_138369.1:130168141-130178949 GCF_054177405.1 Leptonychotes weddellii
GTCAGCGTGGTTGGGGAAGCCAATCACAGAACTAACCTCCGTTTTCCTGATGTGTTGTGTTTGTATTCAGATTCTGTGGTCCCCAAGCTCAGATCCGCTGTGGGGTCTGCCTGCTGGCTGGTCAGGTCAGCCCCCTTTCCATCCTTATTTCCTTTCTCAAACTTGTTCTCTCTCCTAGGGTAGGGTACCCAAAAGGGTAGTGTACAGTGTTTTATTATTACTTCTGAAAACTTGTGGAGTACTTACTGTGTGCAGGACACCGTGTTAGGTGCTACGAGGATGCCCAGATGAATGAATCACAGCACCTGTCCCTATGAGCATCACTCATAGGGCTGGAAGACAGGTGCTTGTCCGACAACCTGCGGGACCAGCAGAGCACACAGCAGTGCGCCCAGAGCTGGCCCCGTAGGACCTACTGACTGAGTCACAGCATTCTTCTCCTTCAGGGTGTCCCCTTGTTCTCTCTGCCTCTTGGTCTCCCCTGCTGATGATGTTATTGATTACCATTGGTTCCCTGCTCTGTGAGAGCCAGGCTTCATGCCAAGTACTTCAAAGGGCTTATTTTACTTCATCCTTTGAATGTGGTTTTACTCTCCCCTTTTGACGAAGAAACAAGCCTAGAAAGGTTGAGCAGTTTCACAAGGTTCTTCCAGCTGGAGATGACAGAGCCAGAGATGGGACTGTACCCACTCACCTGGCTCCAAGGCTGGAGTTATTCACCTTGACGTTAGAGTGCCTGCTGACTGTTGTGTCCCACAAGAGCACAGTGGTGGGAGGCGTGTGCTTCCAAAGATAGCAAGTCCTCATCTAGGGAACCATTGCAATTTCCCACACGAGGAGGACTGAAACGGTCTGCTGTTTCTCTGGAACTAAGAGTTTCTTGTTTATCAGGAAGCAGTTATAACGTGGCTCTGTCAGCCCTCAGGACTTCTCAGGGAGACCTCTAGTGCTGTCCCACGGTCAGAGTGCCGATGGAGCCCAGCCCTTTGAGCGAGCATGCTAATCTTTGTCCTTGGCTTTACTATCTGTAAAATGGGAACTCTGCTGTCTGCCTTCTCATTCATAATCCGGCGGTTCTGCTCATAGGCAGCGCTGTGGCGAGACACATTTTCAGACGGTGGGTCTTTTCCAGCAACAAGGGAGTGGGTGGCTGGAGATGGAGGCCCATGGGCTGTATTAATACCTTCATGTTGCATGAGCATTCACTTTAATTAGATTGACCTTGAGGTCCAAAAACCCACTCATTTAAAGCTAGTGTTTCCATCCTCACGGAAAATGCCCCTGGGATAGCATATTGATTCCAACCTGCCCTTGTGTGTGAACGCCGCGTACTGGAGGGTATTGTGTGTCGTCTCCGACAAGCAGGCCAGCCCACATTCGGGCAGGCTTCCATCCCTGTTTCCCTAGGCAGCCGAGTGGGACATCAGCTTTTCTCAGG
This sequence comes from Leptonychotes weddellii, assembly GCF_054177405.1. Taxonomy (NCBI): domain Eukaryota; kingdom Metazoa; phylum Chordata; class Mammalia; order Carnivora; family Phocidae; genus Leptonychotes; species Leptonychotes weddellii. The sequence goes on from NC_138369.1 coordinate 130,169,580, forward strand.
TTCCCAGAAACCAGCATTTCAGGCCCTCCCAGCACTGTCCCATTGGGACATTCTTTTTTTTTTTTTTTTTTTTAAAGATTTTATTTATTTACTTGAGAGAGAGAGAGAGAGCATGAGCGGGGGTGGGGGGGGAGGGAGAAGCAGGCTCCCTGCCGAGCAGGACTCGATCTCAGGACCCCAGGATCATGACGCAAGCCAAAGGCAGACACTTAACCGACTGAGCCACCAGGCACCCCCTGTTGGGGCATTCTTGAGGCTACCCTTCTTGCTGGTCATGCCCAGCCGTGGTCCCTGTGTATAAGCAAGTCACTATGGAATGGATCTGGGGACTGGCAGGCATGTAAGAGGCAAGTCCCAGCCCTGCTTTCCTCTGTGAGGTCAGGTCAGACCACATCCCCAGAATTGCATATGCCCCGGGGGCTGTGTTTAAGATGCACGGTGAGAGAATAGAGGACAGTGAGGAAGTGGATGGTGCTGGGCTTGGAAACCACATCTTAGGAGGAGTCGGTTAAAGGTCAACCAGGAGGAGAGACACCAGGGAAAAAGCATGCCTGACGTCAGACATCACCACAGAGGTGGGAGTAGACTCCTCTGGCTGCTCTGGGGAGGCGGGGGGTGGGGGTGTGCTAGGAAGCAGGTTTGAGTTCAAGGTAAGGAAGAATTTTCTAACAAAGATCTCTGCTCAGCACTGGAATAGGCTGCCAGATGGGACAGTGAATGTGTGTGGGGGTTCCCTGCACACGTGGTGGGGACACCAGAGGAAAGCTCCCTGCGCTGGGCGGGAGTGAGGACAAGACCACTTCTGGGATTCCTTCCAAATTTCAGGTGCTACATATTTTCTCTGAGTCAGTTGCTGGGCCCAGTAAGCACTAGTGCGTTTGTTCTTGGAGTAGCCTGTTCTAGCCTGTCTTCTCTCGTTCCCAGCACGAACACCCTCTAGGCTGCATTTGTATCTGGCTACCATGACCATGAACTCCACCGTGCACACTCATTCATGTGCCAAGCACAGCTTCCTTTGAGCTGGTGCCTAGAAAAGCTTTCCCTGCTCCCAACGGCTTTTCCATGGAGCCACCTTACCGTGGGGTAAAAGTCTGGATACAGTGCGAGAGATGTTGGGGGGGGACCCAGGGACAGACCGGAGGTCGGCAGGGGAGATGGAAGCCTATTCTTTTATTTTTTTTAAAGATTTATTTACTTATTTGAGAGAGAGAGAGGAGTTCAGAGCCCGACACGGGCTCGATCTCACAACCCTGAGATCGCAACCTGAGTCGAAACCAGAGTCGGAGGCCTAACCAACTGTGCCACCCAGGTGCCCCTGGCAGCCTATTCTTGATCTCTTCAGTGACATTCCTCCTTTGTCACACTTTGCAGTCCCTGATTGTGACAGAGAAACCACATCCTCTGCTGCCTGGTCCCCATGCTGTCCTGGGCCAGATGTTAGAAGTAAACGAAGCAGCAAGTTTGTCTTCACTCTTGAGAGGAGCCAGTTTTTGTTTATTTTCTCCAAGTCAGGAAGGCCTGCTCTACCATCTCTGTTCCCGCTTCCCCATTTCGTGGACTACTGCCTCCTCTTCACCGTCTCACAGAGCCCCAGGTCCCCCAGACTGACTCGCAGGCCTGGCCGCACGGGTCCTCCCAGTAACCATCCCCGCTGTGTGCCTGGCCTCTCCCCGTTCCCGCTCCCGCAGCTTGATGCAGACAACAAGCCAGTCCGTAGCCCTTAGTGCTTCCCGTATTTAGGTGTTTCAACTGAGATGTTTGTGAGGATGGAAAGCGTACTAGATAGCTGTTGGAATTGCGAGTGTTGTGATGGAAGACTTCTAACCCCGCCGGGTCGGGTTGCGGTGCCCAGCTCTGACTGTGTGTGTGTGTGTTCACCTGCTTGTCCTTCACTGAGAGCTGAGCATGTGCTGACTCCAGTGCTCTTGCTTTTCTGGGGCATGGGCCCTGCACCCCTTTCTCTCTTCCCGTAGCTCCAGATCCTCGCTGCTGAGGACAAATTCCCTACTGAGTTTTCCACCCTGGGAAAATCCTCTCTGGCCCCAGCCCTGGTTCGGCGGGTTGGTCCCCACAGAACTAGATAAAGGCTTTGCCTCCAGGGACCTGGATGAAATCAGAGATTCGGGCTTGGTGACGGTCCCCCTAGCCACTCACATCCATAGTCCACGGAGGGCTGCTTTCCACATAGTGTGGCCGCCTGCCCGTGTGGGTGGCCAGCCTGGAAGAGCTGGAATACACTGAGTCATGGTCACACCTCCCCGGCAGAGTGCAGGTAGGTGGCCAGGAGGAAGGTGAGCCTCGGGCTCTGCCTGCTCACCTGCAGTGTTTAGGAAGTGAAGGGAAAACTTGGGAAATCATGTGTAGCATTGCCCAAGGGCTCTGGCTCCACACGGAAATGAGAGAATTGGGAGTTTGGGACTGGCCGGTGCTGTTGGGGGACCAGAGAAGATGAAAAAGGTAATTCCAAGGTTTCGGGAGAAGGCATGTGATAGTCCCATTGTCAGAAATGAGGAAGCCTGGAGGGGCGGTTCATCTGGGCGTAAAGATGGTGCTGCATCTTCAGATGAGCTGAATTCCAGGTGATGGCAGACACTTTTGGGTTTTGGCTCAGACCTGGGAGGAAAGCTCAGGAGAGAGGGCAAGTGCAGGGTGTGATTGCCAGTCAGCCAAGTAAATCTCCACAGTGTTGTCTTTGACCTCATCCACCTGCTGGGAGAGCCACAAGAGGGGCAGGGGTAGGACGGTGTAGTGTCCAGACGTGCAGGGGGGCTCAGAGGGGCTCCGGGTTGGCACAGAGGCCCCAAGAGCGAGGCCTACGGTGGCCATGGGATTGGTTCTTATCTCTTCTAGCCTGTCTTCTTTAGCTTTAGAAACCCTGATGGCTGGGCGGCAGATCAGCCCAGTTAGATCAGGAGCCCTGGGCATTCGTATTGGTGAAGCTCCCTCGAGGACCCTAAAGTGCAGCCAGGGCAGAGAACCACGTGCGCATGAGGGAGGGAGACACGATGGGAAAATTGCTGTCTGGGGGTCATGTGGAGACGTCTGATGATAAGGAATTGAGGAGAGGAAATAGAGGCCATAAATCTGCCAGTCTTAGAAAAGAGGCAGAAACAAGTGAGATTGGCAGCGTAGCAGGGTCACAAGAAGAGTTATGCAAAGTGGGTCATGAGCATGTTTTTAGGCACATGGAAAGGAACCAGAAAAGAGAATGACCGATGGAATAAACTCTCCAAAGAGGGCAGGATGCAGGGGCTGCGCTTCCTTCGGGCAGGAGGAATACTTCTTTGGGGACAGAGAGATCAGAGAGGCCAGGAGGCTGCCCCTGGGACTGAAAGGCACTGCGAGCCGCTAGGAGTCGGCGGGGCGGCGAGTCCCGGTATCTGTCTCTCTCGGTGATGAAAAAGCTGAGGTCATCTCCTGAGCGAGTGCGGGAATGGGGGGTTGAAGGCTGAAACAGACGTGGTGAATTTGATGCAGATCTGAGCCACTAACCAAGAGAAGTTAAGTGAATTGCGACCTTGGCCGGATGCCAGATTTCTTGCTTCTGAGTCGGGTACATTTCCGTCCTGCCCAGCCGCTGACATTTTCATCTCGCAGCTGACCTCTATGGTATTTAATGAAACTGGCTTTTAAATATTTTGGTTTTACTCTGAGACATGGAGAAAAATGTAGCTAAATAAATAGGTCTAGGTTTTTTTTTCTCTTAAAATTTTTTTTTCTGAAAAGAGAATATAATCAATCTAAAAGTATAGAAAATGCAGATAAGCAGGAAGGAGAGTAAACATCACCCGTGACCCTACAGTGCGAAGATAAGATTGTGTGCTTCTGAATTACATACTTAGGTCGCAGATTTGCAACTCCGTGGAAATACCATGACAGTCATTGTCAGATTTTAACTGTTTACTACATACACGTACAGAGCTGGGTGTCCCTCCTCTGTGTCATCCTCTCAACAGCCCTTTTTATCAGTATTCTGTTATCTCCTTTTTATAGAAGAGAAGCAGCGGGGAAGGATTGAGTAACTTGCCCGAGGTCAGAAAGACAGGTTGAGGCAGGTGTGGGGCTGACCTAGGACCGGCCAGACGAGCCCCTCACTGCTGTGCGACGCTGCCATGGAACAAGAGAATGTGTCCCAGCAGTATTCCCCTGCACGTTACTGACGTTCGTCTATTCATGTCATTTCTTGTAATTAGGAGAGACTTTATGAGCAAACCAAGTCTTCCTTAAATGAAACAGCTTTATTGAGGTATAACTGATGTATAATAAACTATACATATTGAAAGTGTACAATTTAAGAAATTTTGACATGTTTACACACCACCTGGGAGACGCGCGCGCGCACACACACGATCAAGATAATGAACATATCCTTCTCTCCCCAGGGAGTATTTATGCTCCTTTGTCATTTCTCCCTCCTGTGTCTCCTGCTTCTCACCCCACGTAGCCCCTAATTAGCTTTCTGTCACCTCACATGAGCTTGCATTTGCTAAAATTGTATATATTCAGTATATATACTTTTTTAGCCTGGTTTATTTCACTGGGCACAATGATTTTGAGACTTATCTGTGCTGTCGAGGGTCTCCATCGTTTCCTTTTGTTACTGAGTAGAATTCCATTGCATGGATGGACCACAGCTTGTTTATCCGTCTACCTCTGGATGGATATTTGGGTTGTTTTGGATATCTGGTCGTTTTGGCCTGTTACAAATAGAGCTGCTATAAATGTTTGTGTTCAAGTGTTTGTATGGATGTTTGCCTTTATTTCTTTTATTTCTGTAGCTGGGAGTGGATTTGCTGGGTCATCTGGTGGGTGTTTAACTTTTTAAGAAACTGCCAGACTGTTTTCCAAAGTACATGTATCATTTTACATTGCTCGCGGCAGCGTGTGACTCCGCATCTCCATCAGCATTGGATGTGGTCGTTCTTTTTCGTTTCAGCTATTCGGTTAGGTGTGTGGTAGAATCTCATTGTGGTTTTAATTCAAGGCCTTTTTAAACTTTTCAGTATGCAGTACTTCATAGGCCCTGTGACGATGGCAGAGGCTCCCACATCAGGCAGTGAAGGCTAAGGGAAGAAATGGAGAAATTAGTACCAGTCTCAGAGTAATAATGATAGACCCTTTTTGTAGTCCCTCTTTTATGTGCTAAGGGCTTTTTTTTCCCCCCTAAAGATTTTATTTATTTATTTGACAGAAAGAGACACAGCGAGAGAGGGAACACAAGCAGAGGGAGTGGGAGAGGGAGAAGCAGGCTTCCCGCCGAGCAGGGAGCCAGATGTGGGGCTCAATCCCAAGACCCTGGGATCATGACCTGAGCCGAAGGCAGACGCTTAACGACTGAGCCACCCAGGCTCGCCGCTAAGGGCTTTTTAATACATTACATCTACACCTAGCATCAACCTTGCAAAATAGGGTTTCCTCCATTTTACTGATGAAGAAACAAAGACTGAGAGAAGTGTCTCAGAGCAAAGCAGATTTCAACTCAGCCTCATCTGTTCAAAAGCTCACATACTCTGGCTCCCACACCATACTCCATCTTGTAGCTCTTCTTTCTTTAAAAAAGCAGTCCGCTTTCCCACTATTGCTCTCTGCCCCAAACATGGCATACAGAACTTAAGCCTTCAAAATAATCCAGGCGGACAGTAGGAAAATTATTTCTAATGTAAATCCTCTGTGGAGTCACTGCTTATGAAATCTGACCCCAAAAGCCTGGGTGAATGAATAAGCATGTCCTGACTCATTCTCTGCAGCCCAACCTCTGGGCCAAGTTTGTTAACATCACTTACATAACAAGAGTCCAATTCAGAGAAAACAGAATTATTATTATTATGCTGTGCCATTCTTCGTTTGTAGAGCTATTTCTGTTTCAGATGCAACCTTTCAATTTAACAAACATTTATCTTGGACCCAGCAGTCATTAGTTGAGAGACTACTAAGTATTTTTTTTTTTTTAAGATTTTTATTTATTTATTTGACAGAGAGAGAGAGAGACAGCGAGAGAGGGAACACAAGCAGGGGGAGTGGGAGAGGGAGAAGCAGGCTTCCTGCTGAGCAGGGAGCCCGATGCGGGACTCGATCCCAGGACCCCGGGATCATGACCTGAGCTGAAGGCAGCTGCTCAACCGACTGAGCCACCCAGGCGCCTCGACTACTAAGTATTTTAATGAATTCTTTCATTTCTCTCTCTCCCTCACACACACACACACACACACACACATACCCCACACACACCCTTATGTCATCCTCTCTCCCTAGATCATTGGCTAGTTTGGCTTTGTGAGTAAGAAACAGATCACCTGACTCTGGCTTTCCTGGTCCTTTTCTGGCTTTCCTGGTCTTACTCTTTCAGTGACCTTGGGCTACTTACTTAATGTCTCTGAACACCAGTGTCCCCATCTACATGATGGCGGTATATTCCCCACATTACAAGGGTTGTGGTAAAGATTAAATGGAATAGTAGAGGTGATCAGTAAATGTTAAGTAGCATTATTCCTGTTTTTACTAACAAGAAAAAAGCTTTTGAGGTGTTAAATAATTTGATCAAAGCTGCATGGGTAATTAGGGGTGGCAGCAAAATGGAAATGCCTATCTGGGGGCACCCAGGTTCCACATTGTTCTGTGTCCTTGTTGCCAGCCTCCTTTAGGTTCCTACAAGCCCCCCGGGAAGCTGGCGTGGAAGAGAAGACGGAAACAGTTGAACAACAGACCCGCGTTCAAAACCCAGTCTTGTGAAAGTAGTACTTGCTTCTGAAAGACAGTTGGGGGCACAATGGAAAAAAGAAAAAGATATTGCCTGTCATCTCGCCCCCAACCACATTATGGTGTACGTTTTTGGAATTGCTCTTACTCTGTTTTTCCTCAGAAGTCATGCTCGTTTCTCACGTGGTTTGTAATCACACCGCCATTATAGTATCGTATACTTTGTTTTCCACTTAATATTACACACGTTTACACATAATTTCATACTTTTAATGAACATCATTTCTAATGGCCAGAGAGGAGCTATCTCTGTTTACTTAACCATTCCTGAATCAGGGTATTCACGTTTTTCCGTGTGTGTCACTGCTGGTGAAAATACTGTGTGCATACTTCAGAAAACTTCTTGCAGATAGAGTCCCTTGAAGTCAAATCATTGAGTCAAAAGATGTATACTTCTTGAAGGGTTTTTTGTTTTGTTTTGTTTTAAGTCACATTATTGGGGGATAAGTTACGCAGAGCAGAAGTCACCCATTTAGGCTAACGTCTTCCAGCCACGCCCACAGTGAAGATAGAGATTATTTCCCTCCCCCAGAAATGGCCCCTCCCTTTACTCTCAGCCTTTGGCAACTACCAGTTTGTTTCTGTCCCTATGTTTTGTCTTTTCCCGAGTATCATATGAATGGAGTTAGACTGTGCATTGCCTTTCGAGTCAGGCGTTTTTCACTTAACGTAATGCTTTGGAGATTGGTCCAAGTTACATGTGTATTAGTAGTTGGTTCCTTTTTGTGCAGAACAGTATTCCATTGTATAGATGTACAACATTGTGTCTCTGTTCACCACTTGATGCACATTGTTTCTACTTTTTGATGATTATGAATAGCTGCTATAAATATTTACGTAGATGGGCACCTGGCTGGCTCTTTCCAACTCTTGATCTTGGGGTTGTGAGTTCAAGCCCCATGTTGGATGTAGAGATTCCTTAAAAATAAAATCTCAAAAAATATATATCTACATAGAAATCTTCATGTGAGCATAAGTTTTCATATCCTTTGTGTGAATACCAAAGAGGGGGATTGCTGGGTTGATGGTAAGTGTATGTATAATTTTATAAAAATCTGCCAAGCTGTTTCCAAAGTTGCTGGAACATTTGTATTTTCACTAACAATTATGAGAGTTCCAATTACACCACATCCTTGCCAGCACTTGGTATTATCAGGGGTAGTGTGTTTGTGATTGGAATAGCCATCTAATGGCATTCTTATTGTGGTTTTAATGTGCAGTTCTAATGATGTTGAGGACCCTTTCTTGTGCTTATTTTCATCCCTCTCTCTTCTTTGGTGAAATGTCTGTCCAAGTCTCTATCTTTTTAATTCATTTGTCTGTTTTCTTACTGACCTATGAGAGTGCTTTATGTGTTCTGCATACAAGTTCTTTATCAGTTTTTATTTCTTTGCAAATGTTTTCTCCCAGTCCATGCCTTGTCATTTCATTTTCTTAATGTTGTCTTTCAAAGAGCAGATGTTTTTAATTTTGATGAAGTCCAGTTCATCTGTGAATCATCTAAGAAATCTCTGCCTATATGAAGGTCACAAAGGTTTTCTCCTGTTCCTTCAGAAGCTTTATTAGTCTTAGGTCTAGTTAATTTTTTAATCTCTTTAGTAAGAGGTATGGGTTGAGCTTCATTTTTTTCCATATGGATGTCTAATTGTTCCAGTACCTTCTATTGAATTGACCATGTATGTGTGGGTCTATTTATCTCTGTCATGCTCCACCATCTATGTTTAATCGTTGTCTCCATTACTGTTGCTTTATAATAAGCCTTGACCTTAGATAATGAGTCCCTCAACTTGTTTTTAGAAAATTATTTGACTAATCTCCATTATTTGCCTTTCCATATGAATTTTAGATTAAACTTACTATTTTTTCAAAAAGCCCTTCTTGGCTTTTGATTGGGATTGTGTCAAGTTTATAGATCTATCTGGGAAGAAATGACATCTCAGTAACATTAATACTTCTGACGCATGGAAACTAACTCTCTGTACATTTTTTTAGGTCTCTGATTTTCTTTAAGTTTCTTAATACACATTGTCAAATTAAAGGTTGTTCTACTTTCCTGTCAGGGTGTTTAGCACATTGTTGTGTCCTCGTGGATAGCAGATCCACATTTTTCCTGCAAAAAGTGCTGTTGGTTTACATTCCTCCCCCCACTTTTTTTTTTTTAGAGAGGGAGGAGGGGGGCAGAGGGAGAGTGAGAATCTTAAGCAGGCTCCACGCCCAGCACAGAGCCCAACACAGGGCTCTATCTCACAACCCTGAGATTATGACCTGAGCTCAAACCAAGAGTCAGATGTTTAACTGACTGAGCCACCCAGGCACCCCTATACTCTCTTGATTATGCTCTGTCTCCTAGGCATCCTGCCCTCCCACACTCCATGGCTTATAATATACTGCTTTATTTATTTCACAGTTTTAAACTTTTTTTTTTAAGATTTTATTTATTTATTTGAGAGAGAGAGAGCACAAGCAGGGGAGGGGACAGAGGGAGAGGGAGAAACAGGCTCCCCGCTGAGCAGGGAGCCTGACATGGGGCTCAGTCCCAGGACCCTGGGATCATGACCTGAAAGCAGATGCTTAACTGACTGAACCACCCATATGCCCGGCACAGTTTTAAACT
>NC_138369.1:130179049-130195404 GCF_054177405.1 Leptonychotes weddellii
TTTTTTTTTAAAGATTTTATTTATTTATTTGAGAGAGAGAATGAGATAGAGAGAGAGAGCATGAGAGGGGGGAGGGTCAGAGAGAGAGGCAGACTCCCTGATGAGCAGGGAGCCCGACGTGGGACTCGATCCCGGGACTCCAGGATCATGACCTGAGCCGAAGGCAGTCGCTTAACCAACTGAGCCACCCAGGCGCCCTAAACTCTTTATCGAAGTCTAGTGTATGTGCAGAAAACAACATAAGAGTGCATCTCCGTAAATTTTCACAAGGTGGAAATACCAGGTCAATAAACAGAACATCACCAGCAACCCAGAAGCCTCCTTGTGACCTTTGTCAGTTATTAACTCCCTCTAGTTGTGCCTCTAAGGGGAACTATTGTCTTGACTTCTAACACCACAAATTAGTTTTGTCATGGCTTAGATTTCATTGCTGTCAGAGACCTTCTAGGTTTCTTATTCTAGGTCCCCAAAATGTGCTTGGCCTCCTCTTTGTGCCTTTGCTAGTGCCAAGAACACCCACCCCACTCTTTTGCCTTCTCCTTCATTTCTTCTTCCAGCTTCCTTGAAGAGTCCTCCCTATCTTTCCAGCTCAGCTTAAGTTTCACATACTCTGGGAGGGCTTTCCCTTCTTTTCCCCTCCCGTTTCCATTGACATTGTATGTACCTTCATTAGCACCCTCATCATGAGGTGTTGGGAGTTGTGTTTCCATTTGCCTGTAAGCTCTTTGGGATCTGGAATAAGCTGTTTTGTGGACCCAGTGCCTTCCATAGGGCCTGGCACACAGTAGAGATCAGCAATTATATGTTGGATGAATGTTGAGTATCGAGGAGACTGATTCCCCAAAAGGTTAAGTTCCTTCTCACAGGAGGCATCCTGCTCTCAGTCCTCATTGGCTTCTCTTCAAACCCTTTTTCTCCCTCTCATTAGTCTGCATTTTTGTGATTTATTTTTTTATTTCCATGCTGCTTTTGGAGCAAGTGAGAAAATATTACAGTTCTTTAAGGCTGTTAAATTCATCAGTATGGTGATAAGAAAGACGCTGTTGCCTTCAACCCCTCATCTGTCTGAAGAACGACAACTCTTGTAAAGTCTGTGAATCCAGTCTCCGGCTTTCACGTCAAGTATGCATGTGTAGATAACTCTCGATGTGTTTAATACTTCATGTATTCACTGTGCTACCAACATATTCGGGGACGCCCTTTCACTATGTGTAAGAAAGTGGCCATGTCTCAGTTTCTGTTGCTCTGGATCAGGGTCCAGCTGCTAATAATAACGACTGGGAGTGTTTTTGTGTAGCATGGGGGCCACAGTGGCTCAATATGAGAAACAGAGTCTTTCCCTCGCAATACAGACCATGTTTAGCTGTGCCTCTGACTGGAGTGGATGTATGAAGCTGGGAAGGGAGAACAGAGCAATCTGATCGACCTTAAACACTGAAGTAGCTCAGTTAATGGCTGAAGTGGTTTATACCTACCAGACTAGATGGCAGATTTTTACCAGATCCTCCAAAGACAGATCCATTAATCACTGGAACACTCCATTCTGAGCGATTTGTGTCTCACTGGGGGACTGAAGTGTTCCCTTACTGGTCATCTTAGATAAGGCCAGCCAGCCCGAGTACATTGTGGGGGGTTGGGTTGAGGTGGGTTAAAGGCTTTTGTGGTGAAGGAATAATACATGCAGCTAGAAGAGGTAGCCCTCAGGTATAACTGAAAGGAGCAGGGAAGCGTATGACGGTCAGGAGGGAGGTTGCAGCCACTTGGGCCAGTATAGGCCTAGCTGTGGAGATTTGTCTCTGTGCACTTAGGCTTCCTCAGTCCAGGCTGTGTCTTTTCTGAGCTCTGTGGAATCCTTCCTGAGTGGTTTCTACGAGTGCTCCCCAGCTATGCACGTAGGGGAATGCCTCTGATTCAGACCGTGACCCGGGGAGATGGGCCAGTTCCCTGTCCAATGTCCTGGGGTAGGCTTGGGCAGCAGTCAGAAATGCTTGGCACCCATCAAACTTCTGTCCTCAGGAGAAGATCGGCTGGCGAAAGGATGCACTGCATTTGCTAGTGTTCACTACGGACGACGTGCCCCACATCGCGCTGGATGGAAAACTGGGGGGCCTGGTACAGCCACATGATGGCCAATGCCACCTGAACGAGGCCAATGAGTACACTGTGTCCAATCAGATGGTGAGAGCCTGGTACCCCCGCCCAGCTCCCATGATCCTGCCTGTGGTCCAAGTGTTCACCTGGCCCTCTACTCGTGGACTTTCCAGTCTGTTCTGGGAATCAGGTTTCTATTCCATCTCCCCCAGCTGGGCTTCCAGAACTCCTCATTAACTTAGAACATTTCTCACAAATTTCTGTAGCTGGTTCATCTTTCTGGCATTGTGCACTTAAATGCAAGCTAGTTAAGGAAGGAGGTGACCAGGGCAGACAGGATACATCTCAGAGGGTGGAGGTGATCTTACAGGAGGGCAGGGACTGTGCTCCTGCAGAGATCAAAACTGGGACAGAAGTTATAGGGAAAAACAAGTGAAGATAAAACTTTGTGACTTCTAGAAATGAGTTCCCAGAGGCACCGAGTTCTGTTGGTGTCAGGATTATGGCTGTAGGTGTCCTGCCCAGAATGAGAGGCCCCAAGGACCTTCCACTGTCAATAGTCTATGACCATGACCATGTCATTTAAAACAATTTATGTAAAATTTCAAACATGTATAATAATAGACCAGTGAAATGAACTCCTATATATCTATCGCCTAGAGGCAACAATTATCAAGATCTTGTCACACTTACTGTGCAATAAAAAAAACAAACAAACAAAACTATACCCTTTTCCTTCCCAAATCCATTCTGGTGTCTGGCTAGAGAGAAGTATTTTATCTTTTTTTTTTTTTTTTTTTTTTTTGCTGGGCAAGCCCATTTTCTCCAGTTTCAAGCCTTACATACTATCCAAGAATAATGGAGTCTGGAAAATGGACTCATAACTATGAAACTTGATAACTGTAGAGCTGATGAGGACCTCTGTACCCATCATTAGCCCTAAAAATCCTTCAGGACATTATTAGACTGCCTCTCAGCCTCCACCTTCCCCTCCTGCTTGGCCCCCCTCCCCCACCACATCCCAGCTTTTAATCCAGAGGTCAGCAGCCTCTTCTGCCCATTCTGAGTTGTGAGCAAGACCTGTGAGGGACATCGACAGGCCCAGTTGTTGGGCTTAGGAGCAGGTAAATAGGGCAAGGAGATAGGGAGGAGAGGTCTTAGGGAAGAGAGGAAAGATAACGAACAGGTGCTGATCGTAGATGGTAGGGTATGGTGGCTGGACTCTGGGGGGCCTCTCCTCTCTGCCCCATCCCTGCTGGAAGGATAGAGGAGGCACAGATCAGGTGTGGGAATCTCCTACTCATCATATCTCCATTCTGGCTTGGGAGGGGGTGGAGGGAATGCGTCTAGTTTGGGAGGTGCCAAAGGGTCCTTTCCTGGAGATCTCTGCATATTTCTCCAGTTTGAAGCTGCAGATGGGGCTTGGTTATTAAGGGTGGCCAGGGGAAGATGTTTTTCCCAGCAAGTGATGAGTTCCTGAGTGCATGTTGGAGCTGGGGGCTGCTATCTCAGCCTATTAGAAATGTTACAGCCTTGACCTTTTTTTGCCTTGGCCCTAGGACTATCCATCCCTTGCCTTGCTTGGAGAGAAATTGGCAGAGAACAACATCAACCTCATCTTTGCAGTGACAAAAAGCCATTATATGCTCTACAAGGTATGCCTGGAGGGAATGAGGGAGGCTGGTGGCCTGATTCTGGGGCCCATGATGACCCCAAGGTGAATAGGAGATTAGAATGTGGGGAGGTGGGGTGAGGAATGTTAACAGCCTTGCTCTATGTGGGAGGAGATCCAATGGAGGGGTGGAATATAGCCCTGTCTTGATCTAGTGGGAAATAATAGTATTGAAGAAGCTATTAGCATTCCCCTAGCAGTGCATGCCTTTATAAGCAATGTAAACATATGGTGTCTAGTCTGATCCTGAGAAAAACTTTGGAAATAGTATGAGGTCCCATTTTTCAGGTGATGAAATGGATATCCAATGTAATAGGGAAGAACAATATAAAATAAAAGCGTACAGGAAGAAAATTCAGGCATCGAAGCAGGCTACATTACTCACTCCAGTATTCGGAGTTTTATGCCTTCCTCAAAGAGTAGAGCAGACCAGGGGCTTAGTCTGAGACAGGAATTCCCAAAGAAAGCAACAGATGTCTTGAATGAATAGAGCAGTCTGTGTATGAATCTATTCTGTCTGAGAGACTTTTCCCGGGTCAGCCTCTGGACCGTCATTATAAGCTCCCCTCGTGAATGTGTTTTCTCACAACCACAGGCAAGTCACATTTTGAACCAGAAGTCTCCTAGTTGCTCAGTGAGTGTTCATGTAAGCTAGATGTAAAACCCAGCTCCCCTCTGACTTCCTTTGCCTTGAGAAGTTATGAGAACTGAATCAGCAATACCTCCCCAGCCCTGCCCACCCCTCAGATTGCCAGCCCCTGTCCCCTCTCCAGACTGTTCTTAAATATCCACAGAAGAACCTCTGACTGTGGTTTTCTCTTGCTTCTGCCTGAGATTATCACTGATAAAATGCCACTTACAGCTACTTGAGCTCTTTCTCTTCTTCTAGTCCGAATCAATTTTAGAAGATGAAAACAAGGGAAGAGGATTGTTTTTCTTGTTTTGTGCAGTGGAAGATAGCAGGACAAAACCTGTCCGTTTACAAGGAACATTTCTAGAAGGATCGATTGCACAGACTAGACTGGGTATGCTTCCAGACACTTCAAGACAGAAGCGATCCACTGTGGCCTAAGCCGTGCTTGCTCAGAACCAAGGACACCTTGCTCAGGGAGTCGGCCCATGCGGTCCAGGACAGGCTGAGGGCAGTGGGAGTTTCTAGAGGTCTCTGGCACTTTAATACGTGACCTACTCAGGCGTTAGGACAAATGAAAGAGGAAAGGCAACAACTTCAAGGCTGCCTGCTGTGCTACGGGATTTCACCCCGAGATACCCAGCTGTCCCTGGGAAACCACCATTCACATCTCAGTTCCCTATTCAGGGAAGAGGCCATAGTTGAGACTCTTGGAAAAGCTTCCCCTTTTGCTCCTGCTGAAGATATTGAGGGCGTCCTTGAGCTGAACTTGGGAATACAGATCTATGTAGACTTGAGAAAAGATGGCAAGAATATCGAGACTATGTTGCCCGTAGAGGAGGATGGAATTTCAGAGAGTTGTCTGTTGCATGTCAGAGGGGAGAAGTCTCCTGGAAGGAGCAGGACATTCTACTTCAGGAGCAGATCTTGCCAGGCCCTGTGCACTCAGACCTTCAGAGGTCGGTATCTCACAGCCTGCTGTAGCAGCTCTGTTCCCCAGAGCCGGTTCTTCTCGCTTCGCCTGGTGGTGTCTCCTCCAGTTTATGGTGTGAGAGAGTGTGGTGCTGCGGGGTCCTTACTGGTCTAGCTCAGGAGAGCAGTCAGTATAGAAGGGCAAAATTGGCTTACATTTCTTCTTCCTTTCTTTTTCTTTTCAAGAATTTCACAGCCCTGATACCTGGAACAACAGTGGAGATTTTACATGGAGACTCCAAAAATATCATTCAGCTGATAATCAATGCGTACAATGTAAGTCAGCAGTTTCTTCCCCATTGCCACCTCCACCCCACCCTCTCCCGCCAAGGCCCCAGGAGCTGATGTGCGTGCAGGTGGGCCGTGAATTATGCTGGTGTGTGTGGCTCTGCTTTCTTTGCCTGTCTCTCTCTCTCTTTTTTTTAAAGATCTTATTTATTTATTTGAGAGAGAGAGAGAGAGCAGGAGCTGGGGGAGGGGCAGAGGGAGAAGCAGACTCCCTACTGAGCGGGGAGCCCGATGCGGGGCTGGATCCCAGGACCCTGGGATCATGACCTGAGCCAAAGGCAAACACTTAATCAACTGAGCCACCCAGGCACCCCTTTGTTGCCTGTCTCTTGAGTTTGATGCCTTCCTCCTTCACTCAGGTTTGGGGTGGAGAAGGCCATCCGACTTGATGCATCCTCTCCCCTTGCCTCTGCCCTCTTGACTCTCATCAAAATGTGAACCCAGTGATCAGCAAATGGCTCAGTCAGACTCAGGCCAGTGGCCCCTGGACATGCTTGGGTTCTGACTTCATGATAGCCTGGGCCCATTGGAGCACCATGCTTGGGTGGGCACGGGTTCTCTGCACCTGCCCTGTTGCCGAGGTGATCCTGCCTGTGTGTTGGCAGGAAGTGAGAAGCATGCACGCTGACCTCGCCTCCCAGTGGGCAGGACAGTCAACATGCCCCAGGCCTTAGAGCTCCGCATCAAGCTACAGACTAAAATGGAATATAAGGATCCGAGAAGAAGCAAAAGGTCTTTTGCCTGCCCACTTAGGTCTGATTGTAATCAGGGCCTTTCAGAGGGAGGCTGTGAGGGCCTGGTGAGTTCTCTGCTCTGTAACTTGTCACACTGACTGGGCTCTCTGTGAGTAGTAAGTGGGGCACTCCCAGACGTGCTTTAGCTGTCCCTTCCTCAGGCCGAGCCCAGCTCTATGATTCCCAAACCTCTCTCCTTCCTGTCCTCCTTTCCCTCAGTTCTGTGGACCCGTGAAGTACTTGATTCAGACCTACTTAGGAGAATGGCAAGCCCAGTTTCTTGTGTTGGCAAGTTCGTACCCTCAGCCCTCCCCTCCCTGCTAAGCCCCACTAGGGTTGCAGCTTTCAGTGTCCACCCAGCCCCTCGTGGGGCCAGGTAATTCCCAAATTGGAATTCAGAGTGCATCTTCCTGTTAAAACAAAGTTATGCATAAAGTAAATATACTTTAAGTAGCACTGTTAGTCCTAAACTTATGTAGAATAGACATTTGTGGGCTAACCTCTGGGAACCTCATTATCCACTGTTGGCACCACCCGTGTGGTAGAAAAACCATCTTACTTTCCCAACCATGACTGATACACAAATGAATATTTGGAGCTCTGCCTCTCCAGTGTTGACTTTGTCAACCTACTGATGCAGTCCTGTTTTGAGTTATAAAATACTGCTCAGCTGACCAGGAACCAGAGGTAATGTCCTTGCCACTGGGGGACCCCAGAGCCCTCACTTGGTCTCCTGGAGGTTGAGCGTCCAGGCAGTGAGGATTTGTGGATAGTTTTCTGTCCTCTAACCGCCCCCACCTTCTAGTGCAGTTAAAGGTCCTCTTCTTCTCACAAATGCTCCAGTCCCTCCTCACTCCTGGAACTTCCTATTGAGAGAAACCAAAGACTTCCTTCCCCATCTCTTACCCCATTCCCCACATACTGACATCCTCTTTTCTGTTCTCTGATTTTTAAGTCTTCACCGGACCCAGCAGGCCAGGGTTTCCGGGTTCACCTTATCTTTGGTGGTTTTCACATTTCCATGTTGGGTGGAAACATAACCTACCGAGAGAGTGTCTTAGAAGAGTGTGTGTGTGAGGGAGGGGGCCCAGGCCTGCTAATGTCGCCCCCTTTCTGAGGGCCACTCCTTACTGTGAACCTCTTTGGCCTCAAGCTCTGGACACTGGACTAGAGGGGTCAGAGTAAGAGAACCCCCTGGTGCTGCACTTCCCATCCCTCTGGGGGTGCAGGGGCTGAGAGACCCCTGGGTAAGGAAAGGAGAGGGGCTGCTGTTGGACCTTTTGTCACTGTGGGGTGTGTGTGCATGCATGGGTGCGTGTGTGTGTATGTATGTGTGTGTGACCATAGTTTGCCTTTTGCCAGGCCAGGGCCTTTGGAAAAGAAATGGCTGAAGAATAAGCCCATCTTGGGCTCTAGGGTGGGGTGAGGATCTCTCCTAGGTTTCTGGGGAGGAGCCCCTTCCCCAGCATTTCCATCCTTAGGTAGCTCCTGAGTTCAGATCCTGTTGGGAGGCTGGCTGACCTACCTTGGGGGCTCCCCCGAGAGCACTTCCTGCTGAAGGCCTAGGGTCTCTGCTCCCATGGCTTTAATCAAGGAGGGCATAATGACCGGCTGGGTGGGAAAATGGTGCTTTGTGGGGCTGAGTGGTTCTACACTCTGACATTTATGTGTGGGACTGCTGAAAACCAGGGAGCACAAGGCATTATTGTTGGTTCCCTGTGTGGGAGCTCGTAAATGCCTTTCTCTGAGATATGTTGCAGTGGCCCTGAGCAGGTTTATTACATCTAAATTCATTTTCTTAATGAAAATCCGGGGACCTGGGGAACATGCTCTGTGTGGATGGCGGAGGTTAGGAGAGGAACGGAGAGCCCTGTCTGCTGCTGAGGAGTTGGGGTCTGGATGAGTAGAGAAAATGATCTTTTCCAGGCAGGAGCTGCATTTCACCTGTGATGAACTCTAAGAGTCCAGGACCATAGCTTAACTCTGAGCTCAGCTGGCTCCTATGAAAGAACGTGTTAGGAAATGAGACATACAACTTATGAATGAACATTTGAAACTCAACTCTTAACATGGCTGATTCTGGAATGCTATCCACAGTGACTATTCAAATTCAGTGGAAATATTTTAAAGGAGTATTATTGAGATCGTGAACAAAATAAACTGTACAGATATAAAGTGTAAAATCTGACAAGTTTTGACACAGGTACACATTTTTGAAACCATCACCACCACCAAGATATTGAACATGTGTATCAGCTCAAAGAGTTGGGATCATTGGGAATTCCCTACTCCCGCCCCCTCCCTTCAGTGGGGATTTTAAAGATACTAACTACACAAATGTGAGACAGCTAGGTATCTGGAGACAGGTCTAGTTGGTGGAAGCTGTGTTGGTGCCTGTTGGTGCTCAGCATTGACTAGTTCCTGTCTCACAGGTCACGGTCATTTCTGACAGACTCCAAGGCCGGGGCTGGGCCTCGAGGGCGTGTGTGTGTGCACATGCACTTAGCTCTGGTTTTCCTTTCACCTGCTCCTCTCCCTGGCCTGGGTCTGAGCCCAGCTGTGACCGGACTGTTTGCTTTTCTCTGTGTTACCTTACCGTCTCGGTGTTTTGTGGTGGATTCCATATGAGTCATGCAGCAGATGACTAAGTTTGGGTGTTGACTCTGACCTCCCCTAGAGAGCTGGCCAACCATCTGTGGGGACATTCTGAAGAGATTTTGGTTGAAGCACATGTAACAGATGAAACAGCTGTGGGATTTAGCCAGGCTGAGGAGGGAGCAAGATGGGAAGGGTATGTTTAAATCCATGTCTTGCAGACTCGAGTCTGTTGTAGACAGCTTTCATAGTGTGAAATCTTCAACTCTGGGCTTTGATTTATGTATTTTTGCTTGCTGTGCCAAATTCTTCGTTGTGAGAGATCACCAACTCCTCCCAAGAGGGTTTAGCAATGTGGAGTTTGGCTGTGCTGTCGGTGCTGGGGAGATGTTCTCTTCCAGAGCCCAGAGGGAGGCTCTGGGTGCACACGCACAACACCAGCATTACGTCACATTGAGAAAGGGGAATAGGGCTCAGAATCACGGGGGCGCTCTTTTCAAATTGGGGAAGAACAGAAGGAGCTGGAAACCGCTAGCCTGGCATGTGGAGGGTAGTAGGAGAGGCTTTGGTAGATGTGTCTCCTAGCGGAGCACGTGTTCCTCTTTTCGTTGTTGCCATCCAGTCTGCGCCCACCCACTCCACAGCTGGCCTGACTTAAAGCAACTGCAGATGTGACCTAGCCTGCTTGAGGATGTTAATAGCCTTTAAACTTCTGACATCCTTGACATTGTCTCCTTGTCCTAGGATGAGGAGTAAGGAAACATCTTCAGGGGCAGATCTGGTAGGAGTTAAGTGAATTTCAGGAGTCATATGTAAGTCTTCATGCATAAGAACTGCATTGCCTGTAGCTTTGATCCTCTACTATATTTTATGTTCCATTCCATGTATTCATTCATTTGTTCAGCAAATATATACCAATGGCCTAATGTGTGGCAGACATCATCTATATCTTGGGGAAAAAAAACAAAACAAAACAGTAAACAGAACACAGTCCTGCCCTCTGGGATCCCGTAGTCTTTTACAGGAGATAGACCCTTATGACCAGAATGCAACCTGACCATTGGTACGTTCTAAGGTCGGAACACTGCAGGGAGAAGGCCTGGTTCTGTCCTGCCTGCTTTCAGCAGCTGAATGACCCTGGATGATACCTTTTCTTTGGCCTCAGTTCCCACTTCCATAAACTGACAGGTTTGAACTGAATAATCTCCACAATTCCTATCCCCTGCCCCCAACATCTTAAAGAGTTTCTGATTCCTATGGGGAGTAGGAATAACACAAACTTCAGATCACAACACAAGGCTTTGGGGTCTTACAGCCAGAATGAAACACAGATTTGATTTCTACCCATTACAGTTACCAGTTCATTCAATAGGAGTCCCAGTCCCCAGTGCTCTTTCTCCCCCATTAATGCTTCCAGGTGGCAGCTCCAGCAGATCTTCATGGGGAGGGAGCACTAGTGTTTCCTCCCAGTGTCTTGTTGGCAAGCCACAGGACCCTCACGTTTTATGTGACTGATCCTAAGTAATTTTTTACATAGCTCCAATCTACCTAGCCCTTCTTTGATATACTGATTTACCTCATTCTCATAGTTATTCACAATTAGAAAATACGTATATTTTAAATTGACTTTGTCTTAGAGTATAAATCGGTAGTAATCAAAATAGTATGGTACTGGCACAAAAATAGACACATAGATCAGTGGAACAGAAAAGAGACTCCAGAAATAAAGCCACAATTATATGGTCAATTATCTATGATAAAGTAGGCAAGAACATACAATGGAGAAAATAAAGTCTGTCTTCAATAAATGGTGCTGGGGAGACTGGACTGCTACGTGCAAAAGAATGAAGTTGGAACACTTTCTAACATATGCACAAAAATAATTAAACAAACTCAAAATGGATTAAAGACCTGAACGTGAGACCTGAAACCATACAAATTCTAGAAGAGAGCACAGGCAATAAATTCTCTGACATCAGCCATAGCAACATTTTTCTAGATGTGTCTCCTAAAGCAAGGGAAAGAAAAGCAAACATAAACTATTGGGGCTATATCAAAATAAAAAGCTTCTGCACAACAAAGGAAACCATCAACAAAACAAAAAGACAACCCACTGAATGGGAGAAGATATTTGCAAATGTATGTATCCAAATACAGGGTTAATATTCAAAATATAGAAAGAATTTATATAACTCAAGGTGCCTGGCTGGTTCAGTTGGTGGAGCATGTGACTCTTAATCTTAGGGTCATGAGTTTGAGCCCCACATTAGGTGTAGAGATTACTTAAAAAGAAAAAATTAAAAAAAAAATTATATAACTCAATACCAAAAAACAATCTGATTAAAAAATGGGCAGAGGACTTAAATAGACATTTTTTTAAAAAGATTTTATTTATTTTGACAGAGAGAGAGAGTACAGGCAGGGGGAGTGGCAGGCAGAGGGAGAGGGAGAAGCAGGCTTCCTGATGAGCAGGGAGCTTGATCCCAGGGCCCTGGGATCATGACCCGAGCCGAAGGCAGACGCTTAACCGTCTGAGCCACCCAGGCGCCCCAATAGACATTTTTCTGAAGAAGACATACAAATAGCCAATAGACATATGAAAAGATACCCGACATAACTAATCTTCAGGGAAATGCAAATCAAAGCCACAATGAGATATCACCTCACACCCGTCAGAATGGCTAAAATCAAAGTGACAAGGAGTAGCAAGTGTTGGTGAGGTTGTGGAGAAAGGGGAACCCCCATGCACTGTTGGTGGGAATGCAAGCTGGTGCAGCCACTGTGGAACACAGTACGGAAGTTCCTCAAAAAAATTAAAAATAGAAATACCATATGATCCAGGTATTCCACTATTGGGTATTTACCCAAAGAAAATGAAAACACTGATTCAAAAAGATACAGGCACCCCTATGTTTATTGCAGCATTATTTACAAAAGCCAAGATATGGAAACACCCTAAGTAGACAGTGGATAAGGTAGATGTGGTGTGTATACACGATGGACTATTATGCAGTCATAAAAAAGATATTGTGCCATTTGTGACAACATGGATGAACCTAGAGGGTATTGTGCTAAGTCAAATAAGTTAGACTGAGAAACACAAATACCATATGATTCTACTCATAAGTGGTATCTTAAAAAAAGAAAAAAAGAAAGAAACAAAAAGCAGAATCAGACCTATAAATAAAGAGAACGAACTGATGGTTGCCAGGGGGGAGGAGAAAGGGGGACTGGGCAAAAAGGGTGAAAGGGAGAGAGAGATACAGCTTTTAGTTATGGAATGAATAAGTCACAGGAATAAAAGGCACAATATAAGGAGTAAAAAAAAATGATGACCTGTCTTTCAAAAATAATTTTAAGTTTCTTCCACTAGGTCTGAACCCCTGAGCATAGCTGCCATTAAAACATCCATCCATTCCTTCAACAGAAGCTTGTTTTCAATCCTAGGGAGAAATATGATAGGGCTCTGGGAACTCACAGCTCAGTGGGGAAAGGAGCTCGGTAAAGAACTGTGTTCAGCAGGAGAGTGCTGTGTATGTTAAAAGATGCTCACACAACTCTCTGCCAGTTGAGGCTGACACAAGAGGAAATGGATTTAAGAGAGAGAGTATTTTTAGAGTTGCAGAAGCACTTGGACAATTTGTTGCAAAGGGGGAGACTATTTTTTGCAGGGAGTATTTTCAACAAGCTATTAATTTGTTAGGAAAACTACATATTTAACTTATTCAAGTTTAGCACTACAGGCTCAGCAAAAAAGGGAAAAAACAAAACAAAACAAAAACAAAGAAAAGAACCCCAGAAGAGCAAGAGGCAGTCCTGCCAGCCATCTGTTCATGTTCCCTGAAGTACACCTGAGAAAGGAGGGTGCAGGCCTCAAGGGTCATCTGTTGATCTTGGGGTCCATGTATCCGTGTGTCTCTTAGAGTGTGTATATCCTGCCATACTGAATGTACTTAGTGTATAAACATTTATTTTTTGTAAGATGTGGCCCCTAGACACAAGCCAGTTCATTGGGCCTGAGCCACCAAAGTACGTCCTTCTTAGAGATTTTTAGTGGCAAGTTTCTCAACTTCCAGGCGTGCTTCTGCGAAATTTGCACAAACTCCTCACAAACTAAATAGTATCCAGCACCCAGATCCAAAAACAATATTACTAACACCCAGAACCACCTATTGTGCCCTCTTCCATTGTTTATCCCTCCAAGGGTAACCATTAATTTTGCCTCCTTTTAAATTTCATATGAATAGAATCATACAGTGTGTATGCTATTTGTGTCTGGCTTCTTTCAGGCAGTGTCATAAGATTCATCTATGTCATGGAATGTCATATTTCATTAATTGTTACTGTATGGTATTCTATGTGAACACACCGTAATTGTTTTGTTAAAAGTCTGTTCTACCGTTGACAGGCATTTGGGTGGTTTTGGTTTCTAGCTACTGTGGACAGTGTTGCTGTAAACGTTCTCATACATGTCTCTGGTCAGTATGCATCTCTGTTGGGTATAATCCTACAGTGAATTACTAGGTCCAAGGTTGGTCCAGGCATTAGTAGATGTTGCCTAATGGTTTTGTCAAAGCTTGTACCAATTCACACAGCAGGATGAGGGCCCCAGTTGCTCCACCCATCCTTTCCAACACTTGATATTTTTGGTCTTTTATTTTTTCTATTCTGATGGGTAACTTTGGCTTGATTTTTATTTGATTCACCATCTTGAGAACATAATTCCCATGTAAGATATTATTCTTTCAGAATGTGGTTCAAAACTCAGCGAATGTGGTCCTCATCTGATGGAGGGTGGGTGTGAGTGTGAGGATTGGCAGGGTGCATTCCAGGAGAATTGGTTTTGCTGAACTGGTTTTGAAGGTTGACAAGATGCTGGCCAGGGGAAGAGAAGAGAGAAGAGCCATTGACTAAGGGAACACTGTCCCGGGCCCACGTAAGGGGGCACGTGGCAAGATTTGAGGAGCTGCATGTCCAAAGCTGAGTGGGATGAGAGGTGACACTGGAATGGCAAGCAGGGACAGAGCGTCACCCCCTGGAAGCAGATAGTTACCATATGGCAGGTGGACCCTTGTCAACCTCACTGACGGTGAACATCTCCGCTGCAACCTGTACTAAACGGTTCTGGCTTCGTCTTCTCTCTCTGCTCAGAGCATCCGGTCTAAAGTGGAGGTGTCCGTCTGGGATCAGCCTGAGGATCTTAATCTCTTCTTCACTGCTACCTGCCAGGATGGTGTGTCCTACCCTGGCCAGAGGAAGTGTGAAGGCCTGAAGATTGGGGACACGGTAAGTTCTCACCCCCAATTATACCTGTTAGCGTTGGTCATCATTCTTTGGCTTCTGGGTTTTAGGGGTTTATATTCTGTCCTCCAGCTCCGCATCATGGGGGGACGCCTGCTCTGTGCTGTGTCTTTGGGGTGCCAGATGGACTTGGTAGAAAGCTTCAGTCAGGAGACAGCACTCAGTGCATTGCCGCGTGAGGCTTCCTCAAGTTGACATTGTGCCCTTGGCATTTTAAAACATTATTTTCTTCATTTGACAGGCATGAAATTAGGTGGGAGAGTATGGTAGGAATCTAAGAAAACTGGCCTTCATTCCTAGTCTTCGACAGCTTGCTCTGTGCCTTGGATAATCTGACCCTCGCTTTTCCCTTCTGCAAAATATGAAGAAAGCCATCCACTTCTGATTTGATCTGATGGGGTGGGTAACTCCACAGCAGTGGAGGGCACTGAAGCTTTGTGTGGATTAAGTGGCTATAAATAACGATGGGGAAGAAACATTGTACGTAAAGGTGTGCGTACTGGTGTGCCAAGCCAGGGCCTTACATGGGTGATGGAAACAGAAGACACACGGGCACAGAGGCAGGCAGAGCGGTGATGGAGAGCTGTGCACACGTCTTCCAGAGCTTCCTGCTGCTAGACACAGGCCACGGATCCTTTCCCTGTTGCGTTGACCGTTCCACTGCTCAGAATATAGAAAGGCAGTGAGAGAAAGTTCCCTTCCACACATGAAAGAATCTGACTGAAGCCAAAAAATTTATAGGGACCTTGAAAATAGATGACCGTATCTTTGGGGCATTAGACACTAATGATGGCCAAGTGGGTATCAGCAGACTTATACCCTGGACTCTAGGGAAACAGCTCAGAGAGACGTAGGTAGAGCTCCATGGCTGGTTGTCCCTCAGCATGGCCTTTTGGGGCTTTCCCACGTGCCATGCTCGATCCTCTCCCTCCTTCCCTGTCACGGCTGCCCTTCACCCATTTGCAACACACAGGCGTACATTCCCCCTCCCCCCCGCCCCGTTCTAAATCTTACAGTGGCGCCTTGCCCTGACAAAGGGACAATTCAAAATATGGTATCAATGTTGAGAAGGTGAGGGACTCTAATGACTAAGTAATAAATCTTTATCTGAGACCTGTTTCTTCCAAGTTGCTTTTGTTTAAAAAAAGGGAAAGAGGGCCTAATCAAGTTGTCAGATGATACGTCATTAAAAGTGAAAAATGATTATTTGTGGCATTTAACTCAGAAGGCGCCCCTAGGGTAAGGTGACATTGCTGTAACAAAAATCCTTCTATTCCCATCTTCCTAATTATATGAATCAGGTTTTTTGGAGGGTGTGCTTTAATCTAGACAAATACAAAATAGGAATAGAATCAATCCCTGTCTTATTTAGCAATAAGTAATATTTTATGTATACATGAACTCTTTGGGTGGGGAAAGCTTCATCTCCTTAAAGAGGCACTTCTGATAAAATTTTATATTTAATACTTGTCAGATTTTGCAATATGTTTATGTTATCTTGATCTGTTGTAATGATTCATCAGTCCAGATGATTTTTTGAAAACCACAAAAGCCCAGTGGTCACAGGGTTGAAAGAGACATATGAAAAAATGGAAGGAGGCAGAGATCACCAGAGAAAGGGACACACAAGTGAATTCCATAGATCTGTGGGTGGAATGTCTGGTGCAGTGTGTCAGGAAAGCGAAAAGCATAAAAAGCACCCAAAAGAGGAGCTCTTTACCTGAAGAAATAGGTGCTGTGGGACAGAGGTGAGAAGGAGGATCCAGCATACACGAGATGCCTGGGTTTCAGGAAGGTTCTTGACAATGTCTAATGGCATCCTCATGAGTAAGATAAATAGTGGGAGTCGATGATAGCACAGTTAGGCTGATTCGTAGCTAAGTAAACTTGCTTCTTAAAAGTGTTAATAATGGGGGTGCCTGGGTGGCTCAGTTGGTTAAGCGACTGCCTTCGGCTCAGGTCATGATCCTGGAGTCCCGGGATCGAGTCCCGCATCGGGCTCCCTGCTCGGCGGGGAGTCTGCTTCTCCCTCTGACCCTCCCCCCTCTCATGTGCGCTCTCTCTCTCTCTC